>NC_138528.1:14928510-15265433 GCF_964234715.1 Podarcis melisellensis | reverse complement strand
GAAAAAATAGTCCCAAGCTCCTCGTCACCCTTCTGATGGGTGCGGAGGTGGGGTGTGTGTGTGTGTGGGAAATATATGTGAGCACGAGAGAGAAATTGCTTGCAACTCGCTTTTTTTTTTTTTTTTTTTTTGCTGCGGCTACGCCACCCTCTTATATTTTGTACCCAAGCTCCCTGTTCCCCTGAGCATGGCTAGAGTGCATTTGCCAACGCTGCCCCCAAACTCCCCTTTTTTAATTTTTTTATTTTTTAATTGCAATCTTTCTTTTCCTCTTTTCGCTTCAGTCAAAGACACAGTGTAGCTTTGCAACGAGCCTTGCCTCATTGGGCGCAGAGATTGCAAAGGGAACGCTCTCCCTCTTCCCCCCCCCCCCGCCTTCTCCACCTAACCTGAGCAAACGGAAGCGCCGGACCGGCTTTGACGGGCGGCTCTGGAGCCAATGGCGTGGCGGGGAGGCTTCCCAAAATGTGTGGGCGGCCAATGGGCTGCGCAGGGGGGCCGGCTGGCGGGGAGGCTAGCAGCTCAGGTTGACAGTGACTAGTCCCAGTGCAGGGAAGTGCAAGGAGAGAGAGAGAGAGAGAGAGAGAGAGAGAGAGAGAGAGAGAGAGAGGAGGGGATGAGCTTCAAAGTTCGAGGCTTCCTCTCATTGCAGGGAATTTCCCCCCTTCTTCTTTGAAGGAAGGGGAGAGGAGAGAAGGGAGATTGCAATAAAAGCAGCCTCTGGGGAAAAGCTTTGCAATTGCAGCTTGCTCCCCCTCCCCTTTCTTTGCAAAAAAAAAAGGGGGGAGGAAAAATAAAAGAAAGCAGCAAGCTCGTCTCCTGCTATTCCCCCCTTCTCTCCTCCCTCTAAATTCTGACTCTTTCCTTTTCACCTTCTCTCTATCTCTCCCACCCCCCCCAACCACCCTTCACACTCCTCCTCCTCTTCTTTCCTATTTATTTATTTTTTTTGCCTCCCCCCCCAACCCCCAATGCCAGCCATGATAGAGAAGGGCCCGGAGATCTCAGGCAAAAGAAGGGGCAGGAACAATAATGCCAGCAGCCAGGCGAGCGGCGCTGCTTCTCAGGGCGCCTCTGCCTCCGTCGCAGCCGGCAGCGCCAACAATGGGAATAATAGTAAAAGTTTGGCATCGGCGGCATCGGCGGCGCCCAATGGCAATGGCAGCAGCGCCGCCAACTCTTGGGAAGAGGGCAGCTCGGGGTCTTCCAGCGATGAGGAGCATGGTGAGTCTCCCGGGGATATTGGGGGAGGAAGGGATGGGGAGAAAATTGAGAAGGGGGCTGGGGAGGAAAGTCTGCAGACTTCTGGAAATAGGCGCACGGTTTTTGTAAAGCAAGCATTCTTATTTTTAAATCAGGAGCGGGGAAGCAAGGGAGGAAATCGAGCAGAGTTTGCCCCCCCCAAAAAAGCTTGCAGACTTTTGGGGATACAAGGCATGGCAAGCATTTTTTTTTTTATTCTTCTTTCCACATCAGGAGGCGGCGGCATGAGAGTGGGACCCCAATACCAAGCCGTCGTTCCCGACTTCGACCCTGGTGAGTCATTTTCCGTGGATCCTGCGTACCTTTTTTTTTTTTTGGCGTCTCATCTGGACGAGTAGTTTTGAGGAAGTCCTACTCGGGAGTAGGCCCGTTGGAGTGCATGGGCCCAAGTGGGTAGTCATGGTTGGCCATTAATTCCAACCGGGGCTGCTCTGAGCGTTGCTGATCCGAAGTCTGCCTCTCTCTCCCCCCGCTAATCCTTCGCCATTTGGAAGTGGGGAAAAGGATCTGATCTGGTGCCTGCTTTTTTTCTTTTGCTTAGGAAGTAAATTCCGTGGTGCTTCCTCCCAAGTAAAACGTGTAATGGATTGGGGAATGGCTAAAGTCATTTTGTGTGAGAGATTGCGAACGCAAGGGTGGAAGGGCTCTTCTTTCCTTTTGTTATAAAAAGTAGTAATTTTTTTTAAAAAAGTGTTGTTGTCCCCCCCCCACCCTGTTCAAGAAGCAGGAAGATGACAACTTTTGCCCCTTCCCCTCTGTGTTTACCCTGCTGTCCAAGGAAGGAACAGCAAGGGAAGTGGGGGGGGGGGAGGTTGGAAAAGCAGAGAAACGTGCTTGGGAAACGTGCCAACACACTTGATGATAAAAGTGGGGGGGGGGAGAGAGAGGATATATTATGGGTTTTTTACTTTCTTCGAAAATCTTCCCACAAATCCATTCTTTAATATCTCTTCTTTTCCCCCAATTCTTTTCCCCCCTTCCTTTTAGTAAAATAAAGTGGATTTTTCAGAGAGGAGGAAAGATTAATATTCTCTCCTCTCCCCCCCCCCCCAATTTCTGTGCTTTGCAGGTGTGGTTACTATTTTCATAATTCACATTGGCGGAGTGGGGGGGGGGGAGGAACCTGCCCTTTATGAAAATCCAGTGCCAGTCGACTCCTTTAGACTCCTCCCCGCAACCTCTCTCTCTCTCTCCCCCCCCCACTACCAATTATTTCACATGCAATTGACCTAAATCCAATTACTTTTACAATTATTGTTATTAAATGAGCGGTTCGCGTTGGTTAGGTTGTCCAGAGAGGTGCGGAGGAGAGCAGGGATCTCCTACTTCTTTTAATGACGGATTTTTAGGGACGAGTGGAGTAGAGGACAAAAAGAGAGAGAGAGAGACAGGGAAGAAAAGAAATCCAGTTAATAAAAACAACAGAAGTCTTTCCAGGGGGCGCTTTATAGACTGGGTGTCAAGCAGAACAACAGATTTGTCCAGTGAAGAGATGGCAAAAGGGGAGTGTTTGCTCCCCCCCTTTAAAAAAAAAATAATCTCTCTTTACGTGGATATATGGTGTAGGGTTTTGGGGAGTGGAGGAGAACAAAACAGCTTCGTTCCTTTATTTAGGATGTGCACATTTATTGTAATCTACTGTTTCTGTTCTTGGGGGGTTGGGAGAGGGAGGAGGAGGAAGAAAAAGCTAGTTCCCCAATGCTCTCTGTCTACTTAATCTCTCCCTCAGTTTCCCCTACTCTTAATTTAAAATGGAAGGGGTTGAGGGGGGGAGAGAGAAACCTGGGCAAACAAAGGAATTCAAGGTTTCCTGTAAGGCAGATAATTTATTATTTTTAATGTGTGTTTGTCAGGAGCCATGCTACAGCCTTTACTTCCTTAGTTTTGAAACGGAAAGGCTCCCAGTTGCAACTATAGCTTGATGCTGTCTTCCTGTAAAAGAAGCAAAACAAGGACAACAACCCCCCCCACCACAATCCCTGCCCCACCCTGCTACCCCCCACTCTCTCGGTCTTAACACAAGAACTGACTCTAGCATGTAGCTAACTTGATTGAATCCTTTGTTTCTGGACTTTTCAAAAATAATAAGCCCAACGAGAAAGAGCGCCCGGCCTCCCTCCCCCCTTTTGAAAAGTATGAGATTTCTTTTTTTACCCGGCGGAACTCCGGATAATTGATTTCCCCCCTAGTTTGCTGACTGTCGTAATTTGTGATAGCGCTAGCAGATTTGTAGGGCTGGTGTAGTTGTGCAGGGCCGGGACTTAGGATGCCCCTGTTTTAAGAATCGGGAGAGCTGGAGGGGTTCCTGCAGGCCATGTAGTCCACCCCCTTCCTCAATGCAAAAATCCCACGGGCAGAGCATCCTCAGGGGGACGGCTGTCCAACCATCTGTTTGTAGTCCTAGTTCATGCGGGTGACATTGTTGAGCCCCTCGTGCCATCAAGAGATTCCTCCTCTTTTAATTATTTTGCATCCGAAATCTCCCATTAAAGCTTCTCTTTCCTCCCCTCTGTGTGGCAGCTCTTCAGATATCTGAAGAGTGTGTCTTCCACCTTGATCTTTCCGTATTCGGGCTAAACATAACTCAGCTCCCTCCATCCTTTCCTCTTAAGACATGTTTTCCATACCACTGGCCATGCTCGTCGTGTCCTCCTCTGAACCTGCTCTTTTTTTCCTAAGTGCGGAGGCCAGAACTGGATGTGGTACTTGGAATAAAGTGCAGCTATTACTTCTTGCGCACTTGGGGGTGCATTTCAAGTGAGATCACTCTGTCAAAACAGTGAAATGATCTCTCCACCCCCCCTTTCCCCAAAATGCACTGTACTTGATGTTCTCCCAGATTCATGGAGGTAGAGGAAAGCCCGGATGCGCTACCGAGAGTTCAGTTCTGCTGGCTGCTGCTAGTGGAACGGAGTACTTGAATCTGGCCCTCGGAAACTATGGCTCTATGAATAGCAGCTTCAAACTGCGTTGGCCTTTTTTGCCGCTGCATCACACCGCGGACTCGCATTTCCGTTTGTGATGAGTTGCAATCGCAAGCTCCTTTTCGCATGCGTTACTGGCAGGCATTGCCATTTGATTTCTGTTTTGCCCAAATGCGAAACTTTTGCATTATTGAATTTTACTTTGCTGAGTTCCAACGTTCGTGTGTCGGCTGCAGTGTGTAGGCGTGTCATGCGAACGCTTCCCGCTCTCCTCCCGGGGCTGGAAAAGGGTTAGTTTAACCTCTGGTTTGCTAGTAAAACTGAATTACTGTGGCGCGAAATGATGCAAAACTGAATTACTGTGCATATGTAAAAAGTGTGCCACCGACGTAAAAAGTTTGGAAAGTTAAGTCGCTGATAAATGTAAATCTTGCCCCAGCCACAAACTTGCCAAACACTTGATCCTATGCATACTTATTCGTAGAATCATAGAATCATTGGAAGAGTTGGAAGAGTTGGAAGAGACCACAAGGGCCATTGAGTCCAACCCCCTGCCAAGCAGGAAACACCATCAGAGCACTCCTGACATATTCAAAAGTAAACACAACTGGTTCAGTGGATGTATTCATGGGAGTTTATTTGGTTTCAAAGAATGTTAATCTTAAAACTTAAATATGAGAAGGTCATTTCGTCTGGCTGTTCACCAGAAGGTTGGTGGTTCAAACCCATCCAGGGACAACTGGGGGCTGGGGGGCGGTTGGACTAGATGACCCTTGGGACCCCTTCCAACATTATGATTCTATGATTTTATGAAAAATGCCCACCTACCTTACTGGGTTGTGTTGAGTATTGCTGACAACATGTGATTCAAAAGTGCTGTATAACACTCAAAAACACTCAAATGTACTATATTAATGTGAAGGACCCTGTGAAACATTGGGGGCTGGAGGAAATATAATGAAATCATTTTGTGTGGTGGGTTTTTTTTTAAAAAAACATTTATAGTCTATCTTAAGTTCAAGGGAAATGGTCTTTCTCCTCGCTCTCTCTTCACCCCCCTTTTGTCTCTCAACAACCATGTGAGAAATCTTAGGTTGAGAGATGGTGAATGGCCCAAGGTCACCCATTCATGGTTGGACAGGATTTTGAACCTGGGGTTTCCCTCCTAAAGATTCTCCATTTGTGAGGACCTCCAAAAGTCATGGATGCCATTGTTTTTGCGCCTGGCTGACACTAAAGGATTACTGAAATGTATGTGCTTCGAAGCCTCAAAGTATACGTTAAGGATAGACAATACGTTAAAGAGTTTAACAATAAAGAGTAGTGTGTTTTGAAAACAAGTACGGTACTAATATATTTTGATGTAAACACCAAATTAAACATGTATTAACAAATTTCTGCTAAAAAACACGATATTAACAATGTGAATTCACTTATGTGTATTGTGTGTTAATTCATGCTTTTCAAAATAATAACTAAAAAGTTCTGCCACTAGGCATTCTGTTTTGGCGCCCACAACCCAGGTCTCAGAAGCCATTTGGCTCCTAGCTTTTCTATCCCAGTTTCTTAACACTGCTGGCAAGGTACTGCAACCTTCCCACCTCCTTCCCAACCCTGGAAAAGTGCTAACTAGGCTTGCCAAGGGCCACCCAAAAAGGCTTCGAGGGCCACATTTGTGCGTTGGAACACCCTGCTCTAAACCACACTGGGCTTGCCCTGCTCTAAGCGTTTTATGCCTCGTATATGTTTGTTTAGTGTTGCATGGCCCTAGACTGTGGCCATGTGTCGTATGCGCACACATCTGGTTTTCCATGTGTACATATGTGTGTGTGTGTGTGTGTGTGGAGCAGCTGGCTATACATATGGCAGCACCAGGTACATGTGTCTTTGTCACACACAATTAACATCAAAGGGGATTCCCACAGTGGGACACTCCCCATGTAGGAAGCGCTTCTTGGATGAAGGTTACAGGCAGGGCCAAAATCGCAGAGGAGATTTCCTGCCCCCCCTCCCCCCCCCAGGTTGAAGAGGGTGAGTGTCTGAATTGGGCCCATGAGCTGGAAAAGCTCTCATCCTCTTTCCCAGGTGTATTTTCCTGATCAAAATTGCTGCTATTTGTAGGGGGCAGGTAGGAGGCACACAGGGATGTATAAATTTGCATGTTTTCCTCTTTGGGCAAAGAGTTTCCGCACTGGGGAGGGGTTTTGGCTTGTAAAGGTTTTTGTGTCTGTTGGCTGTTTTCCTGCACTGCAGCCCTGATTAGATTTACTTCCCTACATTTCTTTTAACCTTTAAAGAAAACCAAATACCTGCAGGAGATCCAATCAAGGACCTCTCAAAGTCTTGCCTAATTTGATCCTTTTGTACTCTTCCCTCCCCCACCTCTCCCAACGCCTCCTGCCCCGGTTATGTAGGTTACAGTGGTCCAACCATTATATGCTGAAAATTAAATCTGGCGGTGTGTTTTAACTTTTGTGGCCACTGGTTGGCTCTAATTGCTTCTGAAGTACGTACGGTGGACGCTCGGCTTGTGGACGTGATCTGTGTGGGAGGCATGTTCTCAACCCGCAGCGTTCACAACCTGCAGTGCCGCGTCTGCGCACGTGTAGGTTGCGATTTGGCGCTTCTGTGCATGTGCAAAGTGCAATTTAGCGTTTCTGTGCATGCACGACCGCCAAAACCCAGAAGTAACCCGTTCCGGTACTTCCGGGTTTCGGCGCATCTGTAACCCGAAGAAATGCAACCTGACGGATCTGTAACCCGAGGTATGACTGTAGTAGGTTGTTTCCTACTACAGTAGTAGGTTTTTCCTACTACAATATTACTGAATATTTTTGTGAGCTGGTTAGAGACATTCTTAGGTGGAGGTGCTGAGATGTGTCTGAGCAGCATGTTCCTCTTGCAGAGCTATAATCCACAAGTTTCTTTTTGGGGAGGGCCCCCTCAAACTAGATTGAGTTTTGTAGTGTGGTTATTATATTTCGGTTATCTCGTTGCTCCAAGTTGGAGTGGCCACTGCAGCTGTGTTGCATGGGGACCATTTTTACGTTGCATCTGTGTGACGTGGCAAATGGCGCCGTTATTCTCCAGGCAATCCATTCGTCTCATGTATCTCCTTTCTGCAGATATGGCTAGGCCACGTGGAAGTGGTTCCTGTGCTGCAATAATACAACTATTTTTTCTGGGTTTGAGAGTTTCATGGAGAACTAACTGTGAATTTATTGTTGGAATAGGCCCTCTTATGTGTGCACTGTTGGCGGGTGGGAAAACATATACCCACTGAACTCCCATCAGTCTTAAAGCTTCCACATTTTTTAAAAGAGAGATGGGATATTTTGTTGCTTGGAAAATAAGAATGGGGTTACACTCAAGGTCCTGGCTGTAGGCTTCCCCATGGCAGCTGGTTGGCCTTCTCTGAAAACAGGATGTTGGATTTGGGGCCCTTTGGCCTTATTCCACAGGGCTCTTCTTAGGTAAATTCTAACTTGTTAGGAATTTGGATACTTGGCTGTTGTAAATGGGATTGCATGTACAGAATTATAGAATTGGAAGGGACCCTGAGGATCATCTAGCCCAGGCATGGCCAAACTTGGCCCTCTAGCTGTTTTGGGACTACAACTCCCATCATCCCTAGCTAACAGGACCAGTGGTCAGGGATGATGGGAATTGTAGTTCAAAAACAGCTGGAGGGCCAAGTTTGGCCATGTCTGATCTAGCCCAACCCTGTGCTGTGTAGCAGTATGCTGCTGTCCTGTAAAGGAATCGAACCCATGACCTTGGTGTTATTAGCACCACACACTAACCAAGTGAGAACCTTAATTTACTTTCTGCAAAGATTATCACATTTTTAAAAGTCTCCCTGTCGCCCTTCCCCACCTTTACAAAAGCCTGGTGTCCTCCAGATGTTGTCTGCAGCTGATGAGAGCAACATCCCAAAAAACTTTGGATAGGACCAGGTTGTGTGGAAGGCTAGCTCCCCCCCCCCCGGGCTTCCATCAATTGAGAGTCATGCATACTACCTTTTTATGAACTAAAAAACCCCTTCTTAATGATGCTCTCTACTAACCGGGGTAAAGACCTGTCAAATTACTTGATGGAGCTTGTCACCAAGGTATTGCTTTAACTTACACAAATGTCAGTGATGTCAAGTTTGTCAGGTTAATCTTTCCCAGAAGTGTTCTTGTCAACTAGTTCTTGAACGTCAGCAATTTTTTTTTTTGGTGGGGGGGTAAGTAAAATGTTTAAACCTCTCCTAGAAGAAATTGGTATTTCTTCCTCCTCCTAAGGAAATTGGTATTGAAAATACCTTGTGTATTCTGCCTCCCAAGTGCCTAAAAATTTGGTGCTGTGGGTATCTAGAATTAGATACCCATCTAATTCTTCCTGTCCTGCCTTTTAACTTTTTGTGACTATTTATTTTAGCTGTCTGATGGTTTCAATATTAGGCAGAATGACAGGGCGCATATTTGGTGTTAGTGGCTTAAATTATACCTGGTTAGGGTTAGTTATTCAGTGTCTGCTTAAATCAGTAAGGTTGATGCACACCTAAAGTATTTGCTATGTGCTTGCTTGACCCAAGTGTACCATTTTAGCTATTCTAATGGTGTGTAATAGTTATTTGACCTTGTGCAGGCATAGGAGGTTCTGTGGGCAGGGGCGATTCAACTAAAATCTTAACCCAACCAGTCGCTTTGATCTGTGGAACTTGCACTTATGCAAGGGCCACATAACGTTCATTTCACATTGTAAGGGGCCATTTACGGTTGCATATTCCTGCATTGCAGGGGGTTGACCTAGATCAGGGGTAGGCAACCTAAGGCCCAGGGGCTGGATGCGACCCAATCGCCTTCTCAATCCGGCCTGCGGACGGTCCGGTAATCAGTGTGTTTTTACATGAGTAGAATGTGTCCTTTTATTTAAAATGCATCTCTGGGTTGTTTGTGGGACATAGGAATTCGTTCATTATTCCCCCCCCCCCAATATAGCCTGGCCCACCACATGGTCTGAGGGACGGTGGACCGGCCCACAGCTCAAAAAGGTTGCTGATCCCTGATCTAGATGGTCCTCTCAACGTCCCTTCCAACTCTACAATTCTGTGATTCCTTTATAGTGGCATCACCCGATCTTTGGAACTCCCTGCCTGGTGACATTAGGTCGGCGCCATCATTGTATCCTTTTAGCCACCTGCCAAAAACTTTTCTGTGTTTCGGCAGGCCAATCTGGAGACGTGATTTGGTTACATCTGTTTTTTAAACTTGTCTCAGATGAGACTAGTGTTAGAAAATCGGACATATAATCAAATGGCACCTTAAACCTAGGTTACGGTCACAACAGAATGTCTAGGCACATTTTGTGTGTGAAACAACAACAACAACAACAACAACAACTTCTTCTTCTTCCTCTTCCTCCTCCTCCTCCTCCTCCTCCTCCTCTACCACTTTTAAAGATAAAACCCTCAAAGCGGTTTATAACACATTAAAACATCAAATAAAACAATATAAAATAAAACAAATTCAGTCTTCAAGATCCTTTTCTAAGGGACATTTTGCTTCCCCCCTATTTATTTACCTACTTTATTCATATAGCTGCCTCATAGCAGCCGTGCTTTAGGAAGCCAGTGTGGTGTAGTGGTTAGAGCAGGCATAGGCAAACTCGGCCCTCCAGATGTTTTGCGACTACAGCTCCCATGATCCCTAGATAACAGGAACAGTGGTCAGGGATGATAGTCCCAAAACACCTGGAGGGCCTATGCCTGGGTTATAAGAGTGTCGGACTAGGGCTTGGGAGATCAGGGTTCAAATCCCCACTCGGTCATGAAGCTTGGGAGACCTTGGAGTCAGTCACAGCATCTTAACCTACCTTACAGGGTCATTGTAAGGATTAAGTGAGGGGGGGGGTAAACCATGTACCGTATTTTTCGCACCATAGGGCGCACCGGACCATAGGGCGCACCCAGTTTTTTTGGGGGGAAATAAAGGGGAAAAAATTATTTCCCCCCCCCAGGCGCTGGGCTGGGACGGGGGAAGCTCGAGCTTCCCCCGACCCCAGCCCCCAAACAGGCAAGTCTCCGCAAGCCGTGGGAGCGCTCCCGCTGCTTGCTGAGAGGTCCGCGAAGCCTGGACGTGCTGAGCTCAGCGTGCGCAGGCTTCAGCATGCAGGCAACTCTCCGCAAGCTGCGGGAGCCCAGCGCTGTCCCCCGAGTTTGCGGGGCTGGCGACGGGGAGGAGCAGGCTTCTCCCCCCCGCCAGCCTTCTAGACAAGTCGGGGGACAGCGGGAAGGGCGCGCTGTGCCTCTCCCGCTGTCTCCCGAGTTTGCGGGGCTGGCGACGGGGAGGAGCAGGCTTCTCCCCCCGCCAGCCTTCTAACCAAGTTGGGGGACAGCGGGATGGCGGCGTTCCGCCTCCCCGCTGTCCCCCGAGCTTCTGGGGCTGGCGGTGGGGCTCTCCTGAAGCCTGGAGAGTGAGAGAGGTCGGTGCGCACCGACCCCTCTCGCTCTCCAGGCTTCAGCGAAAGCCTGCATTTGCACCATAGGACGCACACACATTTCCCCTTCATTTTTGGAGGGGAAAAAGTGCGTCCTATGGTGCGAAAAATACGGTACTCCTTGGATATAAAGCTGGGATATACATTCAGTAAATAAGTTCTTCTCCTTACCTGCTTAAGAAAGCTGGAGGGGCCAGCCAGATGGAGATGTCAGTCAGCAACCTGGAACCCGGGGATCTCCGCGTAGTTGAATTTACACCAGTTGCAAAATGTGTCTGGCGCCTGGGGAATTTCGAACACTGATTGTGTCCAAATGTCTCCATGTTTTTATGGAATGACTGGTCAAGAAGTACAGAGGTACTAGCGTTGGAAAAAGAAGTTGGGATCCTTTGCAGTTTCTCGGATGAGCTGCTTGTCTCACCTGGCCTGACTGGATGTAAAGCAAAGCCATTAGGAAGCTGCCTTATACTGCCATTGGCCCATCTAATTTAGTATTGTCTAGATTGGCAAGCATAGGGACGCGGGTGGCGCTGTGGGTTAAACCACAGAGCCTAGGACTTGCCGATCAGAAGGTCGGCGGTTCGAATCCCTGCGACGGGGTGAGCTCCCGTTGCTCAGTCCCTGCTCCTGCCAACCTAGCAGTTCGAAAGCACGTCAAAGTGCAAGTAGATAAATAGTTACCGCTCCGGCAGGAAGTTAAATGGCGTTTCTGTGCACTGCTCTGGTTCGCCAGAAGCGGCTTAGTCATGCTGGCCACATGACCTGGAAGCTGTACGCTGGCTCCCTCTGCCAATAAAGCGAGATGAACGCCGCAACCCCAGAGTTGGTCACGACTGGACCTAATGGCCAGGGGTCCCTTTACCTTTACCTTTTAGATTGGCAAGCAGTGCGTCTCCAAAGTTTCAGACAGGGGTCCCTCCTGACCTTACCTGGGGAGATCACTCTTGGAGGATGTTGCACCACTGAATAAGAGTCTTTCCTCTACAGCGAGGACCTAAAGCCCATGAAATTGCCAAGGTAGCTGGAGGCCTGTCATAGTTCTGTGCAGAGCCCAAAATGTATCCAGGATAAAAGCAGTGGCCTGTGGTGAGGTTCTTTGTTCTCTGTGACTCCATGAACTGAGTTGAGGCAAGAAAGGGCTTTTCACCCTCCCCACATCTAAATGTTAAAGTCTGTGTGAAATCCAGAGTAAAGCACACAGATATGGCCTGTCTGCAAGGTGTGCATTGGTAATAATTGATTTGCATTAAATAAAAATTCCAGACAGTGTATGGGGTCTAATTTGCACATTTTGCTAACGGTGCTGCGTAAAATCAGCAGAAAGGTCTGTAGCTTTGCTGCCATTTTAAATGCCGGAGATATAGTAGGCTTGGTGTGAGGTATACCTTTCTAAGGAAAAAAAGGAAAAGCCAGCAGGATATGGGTCTTATCAGCTAGACAATGAGTAGGGGTTCTCTGCTGCTAGTCTTGGAATTTATTATTTAACAAAATTATATGCCATTTACTGCAAAAAACAACAGCAACACAACCCTGTTAAGTGGTTTACAAGGCAGTCGGTTCATTTAAAATACCAATGAAGAATGAGTTACATAAAAAATAAAATCAGTAATTGTAAAACAGTTATACCTGTTAAAATTACATGCCTGGGTAGGGCTCCTGGAGCAAAAAAGTTTTTAGCAGACACCCAACAGCAGTTTAGTGAAGGCATCTGCTTGATATCAATGGGTAGAGAGTTCCAAAGTCTTTTGCCACAGCAAAAGATGCGTTTCTTGTAACTGTGGAATCATGTAAGTGGTTGAGTGGGCACATGTGGGGCATTGCCGAAGCAACAATTGCTTTTAAATGCTTTTGGTTTTGTTAGGGTTTCTTTCACGGTGGACTCGCCAACCTTTTTTTCTCCCGCTGTGTTTGATTGACTTGCCTCTGGCTTGGACACTCCCAGTCCTTAATTTTGCTGCTTCGGTAGCCACAAAGAGTTGTTTGGGGATGTTTGCTGTGATGATGTTTCAGTAGTAATAATAATAATAATAATAATAATACTAATAATAATAATAGAATTGTAGAGTTGGAAAGGACCACAAGGGTCATCTAGTCCAACCCCCTGCAGGAGGGAGAAAGGTTGTTTTCTGCTGCTCCAGAGAAGCGGACATGGAGCAATGGATCCAAACTACAAGAAAGAAGATTCCACCTAAACATTAGGAAGAACTTCCTGACAGTAAGAGCTGTTTGACAGTGGAATTTGCTGCCAAGGAGTGTGGTGGAGTCTCCTTCTTTGCAGGTCTTTAAGCAGAGGCTTGACAACCATATGTCAGGAGTGCTCTGATGGTGTTTCCTGCTTGGCAGGGGGTTGGACTCGATGGCGCTTGTGGTCTCTTCCAACTCTATGATTCTGTGTCAGAATCTTTTGCCCAATGTTCTCCCAAACTGTACTTTGGTTGGTCACCAGGTTGGCAGAGGCCGCTATAACCAAGCAAAGTTTTGTCCGGATATTTCCATTTTTAGGCAATTGCTCAGCTATGTAAATAATCCAACCGCCTCGTTGTCCCATAACACTAAATCATGGTTTATTAAACCATGACTTTTTGTTGTGCGTGAACTCAGTCCAGCAGCTTAACTATAGTTCTTTTACTGGCAACGAACCACAGTCTGAAACCATGGTTTGTTGTTGACTTAGGAATCTTGGTGTGTTTTAGCCATGTGAACTCAAAACCTTTCCGTAACCGTGATTTATTTGACCTTCCCACCTCAGATGCTTACCTGGCTACAAAGACACAAGGCACTGTTCGAAGAAAGGCCTGCGTCTGAAATTATGTATATTCTCTTGAGATGGGGAATAGCATAAAGAGAACAAAGAGGGAGAGACAGTGTGGTTCAGTGGCCAGAGCCAGCCAACAAGAACAGGGTTCAAATCCTCACTTCAGTCATGAAGCTCACCAGGTGATTTTGAGGCTAGTACCGTGCCTCTCAGACGAATCTACCTCACAGGGTTGTTTTGAGGTTAAAGATGGCAGTGTATGGAGGAATTCGGTACCTCATTCGAATCTCCTTGGAGCCGAGGGCAGGATAATCATAAAAATATAATGAAATAAACAAGGAAACCCTGTCCAGCTACCTCTGGACGAACTCCAATAGTTAGCACGGACTGAGAAGAGTACCTTACAACAGGCTGCTTGTTCCTTTCCTTCACTGCAGGCAATTAGGGTTATTCTGAGCCTTGATAACTTTTGGAAGCTCTGCAATGCTTTCCTGTTTGGGCTGCAATTTAATAGCCAGGTATGGGGTTAAAAAGCGAACTTCCACTTTTAATACATATAATAATAACTTAGGCCTTGCTTGCTAATGCAGCACCAGTGCATTTTCATTGAATTGTAGAGTTGGAAGGGACCCCGAGAGGCATCTAGTCCAACCCCTTGCAATTCAATGTGAGGCACGAGCAGGTGATTTTTACTGCTTTGTGTGTTTGAATGAGCCCTGACTGCTAGGAAATCCTGAAAATGGATTGACTACAGTTTGGGTTGTGAAGTCTGTAAACATCTTCGGAGAAGCCACTTTTACAGGAAGTGAAGACAAAGAGTGAAAGAGAGCTGCAAGGGAGATCATATTGGGTGGCAGTTCCCCCTTTCCACGTGTTAGCTATTCTAGGATTGGGGGAAGGAATTTGCAGTGCCAGCTAGGAAAGAATCAGGGCCTACACAAAAAAGCAACACGTTTATTATACAGTGGTACCTTGGGTTACAAACGCTTTGGATTACAAACGCTTCAGGTTAACAGACTCCGCTAACCCGGAAGTAGTACCTTTGTTGTTAAGAACTTTGCTTCAGGATGAGAACAGAAATTGCGCGGCGGCAGGGGGAGGCCCCATTAGCTAAAGTGGTACCTCAGGTTAAGAACAGTTTCAGGTTAAGAATGGACCTCCGGAACGAATTAAGTTCTTAACCAGAGGTACCACTGTATAAAATCCAAACCCTTAGTCTGGGCGATGGGAAGGATATGAATTGACTTGAACAACAACAACAACAACACACACACACAGAGTTTTTAAAAACAGTTTTATTAAGACTTTCCATATCAAAGAAAAACAAGCAAAGAAACAATGCAAACTCAGAACATATACCATATTTTTCTGTCTGTAAGATGCCCCCGTGTATAAGACGCCCCCTATTTTTGGGGACTCTGATTTAAGAAAATGGGGAGAGATACTATCCGTGTATAAGACGAGTCCAGATTTTGAACAGTATTTTAGAGTAAAAAACATAGTCTTATACCCAGAAAAGTACGGTAAACCTACATATTTGGTTCACTGCAAACGTAGGAGCAAAACAAGTAGACGGCAGATCTCCCACAAATACACAATTCGTAACACACAAACAAGCATTCGGTGGGGCCATCATTGAAGTAATTGGCTAGCCAAGCACAGAGAGAAAGGAGTGGGTGGGGAATTAACTCAGCCTATAACAGCACTTAATGAAATCACAGAACTCTGTAGAGTTGGGAAGGTTGACAACGGTCATCTAGGTGCAGGAATCTTGCCCACAGCTGTCCCTGGGTGGCCTTGAACCACCAACCTTTGGTTAACGGCCAGATGCATTGGAGTAAATGTGTGGCTTTTGCATGTACCACTCCCAACATGGTAGAATATTATTTGTGGTGAAGCATGTAGATAAATATGTAATGTGTTGTATAGGGCTGGGCGATATATCGCCCCAAACCGGTTTGAAGTCCATATCGTGATATTGGTTTCATAATTATGTATGTGTGTGCGTGCTTTGCAAAAATCACAATGTGGGAAAAACCGTGAAGCCATCTGGTGCCTCGGCATTGCTTTATTTCTAACATACATAATTAAGAGAGATTTGCTTATTTATTTAAGATAGTTACTATGTGGATATGTATTGTGTTTCTGACCTTGATTCCTTTTTGTTGGGATTTGTAAACTGCTTGCTGTTGAAATAGGAAACAGAATATGGATTGAGTAACTAATTAAACAAAATCTGAAAAAACAAAAGAACCGGGGGGGGGGGGGCGTGTTGGTGAGGTTATTGTTAAGGGATCCTTTGAAAGTATCCATAGCAGACACCCAAGTGGTGAAACAAAGAGAAAAACAGCCACAAAAACTGACCACATTTAATTTTCAGAGAAAGTTGGCTGGGTTTTCTTTCTCTTTGTTTTATCCCATTTTGGGGGCGGGGGTGCATTTTTGTCAGGACAAGCCAGTGTGACATAATTGAAGGGACTTAGCACTTTGTCTCACTCAAATGGTTCTTTAAAATACCCCTGTACTTTTTTTAAGGAGTGGGAAGGAGTTTACAAGATTATAAAAGGCAGTCTTTCGTTGTAATGATTTGACATCTTAGTGGAACAGCTGCCTTATCTCCTGGCTGTGTCGAGTAAAGCCCAAGTGAATGATGGACTTTACCTTCATTTTTAAAAATCTCCTTTTCAAATCTAATACTAACATAGGAAGCGAAATGTACCATGGAGATTCTCAAAACTTTCAGCCCCCTGGGCCCAATTGGAGACACCTGAAAATTAACAAGGCCCACACAATGCTACTGATGAACGGGCAAATCAAAGCCAACCACAAGATGGTGGCAGAGTTTGGCATAATCAGCTGACATCATTTCCTTCTGATACCTAATCCACGGTTGGTGATTACTGAATTGTTTCCCACAGCATTTTCCTTGTGGCAAGGAGTTCCATAGTTTAGCTTTCCTTAAGCAAAGAACAGACATTTGCTTTGGTGATAATACCAGTCTCCCCATTCTAGGTGAAATCTGCTCATCCAGACGCTCTAAGTGGAATTGGCATTTTCTTTCATATTTTTTCCTGTCCTTAACCCCCACATGGCTCTTAGCCATGTTTTTACCCATCTCCTGTAATTTCCTCCCTCTCACCTTCAACTTGTACCTTATTTTCCCCCTCACACACACCGCCTCCTTTCTGTGCCTTTTGCATTCTTCCTCCTCTCACAGCTTTCCTTTCTCACCCCCTTACTTATTATCATGGTTCTTATCATACATATTAGCAATTTGTCTCACTTTCCAATTTCCTTCAGCACTCCTCTCTAACACCTTTGCCCCTCAGAGAAGGGAGGCCTTTCTTCCTTCCCTCTCCCACTCCCTGCCAAACTTATCCCAAATCTTTAGTCACCTTTATTCAGCATGCAAGGAGTGGCTGGTGCTGGCGTTGCTCCAAACAGAAGGCTTTGGCATGACTGGGTGTTGGGTTGGACGAGGGAGGAGATACCGGACAGGTTGTGGGAAACATTGCTACACCAGATAGCTACCTTGGCCTACTCATGCCGCCTCTCAGCTTGGCCTGCCTTGCAGGGATGTTGTGGGGAGAGGGGAGGACCACACACACCACCTCAAATCTCTCCTGGAGAGGAAGGTGGGATATAAATGCAATAACTAAAGACCCCGGCGTTTCCAAGCAGGCTGGGAGAAACCCCTTTCCGAATTGCTGTAGAGCTGCTGCCAGTCAGTGTAGACAGTACTTAGCTAGCAGGAGCAGTGGTCAAGGATGATGGGAGTTGTAGTCCAACAACAGCTGGGGACCCATGCTTGTGAACGATGGCTCAGTTGCTAGAGCATGGTACTATTATTATTATTATTAAGAATTTATATACTGCCCTGTACGAGGGACGCAGGTGGCGCTGTGGGTTAAATCACAGAGCCTAGGACTTGCCAATCAGAAGGTCGGAGGTTCGAATCCCTGCGACGGGGTGAGCTCCCATTGCTCGGTCCCTGCTCCTGCCAACCTAGCAGTTTGAAAGCATGTCGAAGTGCAAGTAGATAAATAGGTACTGCTCCGGCGGGAAGGTAAACGGCATTTCCATGTGCTGCTCTGGTTCGCCAGAAGCAGCTTAGTCATTCTGGCCACATGACCCCGGAAGCTGTACGCCAGCTCCCTCGGCCAATAAAGCAAGATGAGTGCCGCAACCCCAGAGTCGGTCACAACTGGACCTAATGGTCAGGGGTCTCTTTACCTATACCTGGAGGTCGTGGGTTTTGAGCCCCACATTGGGCAGAAGATTCCTGCATCCTCTCAACAACCTTGAAAAGGAGCCATCAAGTTACTAGACATCATTATTTACCTACTCATGTCCATCTGTTGAGGGGGGAGGGAAACATCTGCTCCTGAGACAACTTTCCTTTTCTTTTTGGCCACCAGCGAGTGCCTACTCTTAGCAAGCCTGATTGTAAAGTTACGTTGCAAGGAGGGTGTTCCTTATTTCTCACTGTGCAGAGACACTCACAAAGAGCCATTGCCTGGGTGCGGGAGCTTTTCGGAAGGGAAGCTGTGGGTGAAGAACGCAGTTCAAGGCCAACTAAAAGCAGAACGGGCTTCCAGAGCCACTCGTAAGCTCTCTGTTAAATAATAATTTTAAAAAGCCATTTTAGTATTCACGCCTGTGTCTCTGGTCCTTCCGTTTGCAACAGAATTAAATGAACGTAGAATGGAACAGTCAGAAATAAAAGCACCTGGAAAACTGCAAGAGGAGCAAAAGATAGCCTTGGCAGCAAATTGCTGTATGTATAGCATGGGGGGCGGGAAGGGGAAAATTCCTCATTCTTTCCAAAGAAATAAAAGCCTTCTTTTCATTGTGTTCCTTAATACAGTGGTACCTCGGGTTAAGTACTTAATTCGTTCTGGAGGTCTGTTCTTAACCTGAAACAGTTCTTAACCTGAAGCACCACTTTAGCTAATGGGGCCTCCTGCTGCTGCCGTGCCGCCGGAGCACCATTTCTGTTCTCATCCTGAAGCAAAGTTCTTAACCCGAGGTACTATTTCTGGGTTAGCGGAGTCTGTAACCTGAAGCATATGTAACCCGAGGTACCACTGTAGTTGTGGTGCAAATGCATAGTCTGTACACCTTCATTCTGTATTACCTAGAGTAGAAGATGGACACTGAGAGAAAGAGACAGTGAGAGAGACAAATTGGGGTGCTATGCAGAGGTTGTCACCCTGATGTGGGAGCTGCACATTTCAAGGGACTTGGGGGATCCTAAAATTTGATGAGCGGAGGCTGACATGTTCGCAGGGATAATATCGCCAAGCCAACGGAACTGAGGATCAGCTCCTCAGAACTAGGGTATTAGCCAGCTTCTCAAAACTTGTGGTTTTTCATTTTCCCTTCCTGGCCTAGCAAGTTGGGTGAATTGGCAAAGTGGCAGGGCTAAGAAATCCCTGCGATTAAGGCCTTATTATTAGCTCGGAAATCTTGGCTCTGATCAAGGTGCGCTACATAACGAGGCTTAGGGTGGGATCTTGCCCAGCTACATCCTTAAAGTGGTTGCAGAAGTGAGGATTTCCCATTTGCTGCACCCTAATAGGTAGTGCAGGGACGCGGTTGGCGCTGTGGGTTAAACCACAGAGCCTAGGGCTTGCCGATCAGAGGGTCGGCGGTTCGAATCCCCGTCACGGGGTGAGCTCCCGTTGCTTGGTCCCTGCTCCTGCCAACCTAGCAGTTCAAAAGCACATCAAAGTGCAAGTAGATAAATAGTTACCGCTCTGGCAGGAAGGTAAATGGCATTTCTGTGCGCTGCTCTGGTTCGCCAGAAGCGGCTTAGTCATGCTGGCCACATGACCCGGAAGCTGTACGCCGACTCCCTCGGCCAATAAAGTGAGATGAGCGCCGCAAGCCCAGAGCCGGTCACGACTGGACCTAATGGTCAGGGGTCCCTTTACCTTTTAAATAGGTAGTGCACCTGCTTGTACCCATGAGGTCTGTGGTTGTGTGCAGCAGAGAGGGGGCAGGTTCGTAACAAATGGAAGGGAGGCTTTCTATTGGGCCAGACTGTCCCATGCTGCCCTGTGTGTTCTGTTCTGATGGTCACCAACATCTCAAAGGCATTTTTGCTTTTAAACGGCTGAAGACCACAATACCTCAAGATATCTAAACTGCCCCGGATTGTACGATCATCACTTGAGGCCCTTCTTTTGTGTGGCACTTTTGCAAGAGGTCTGGAGGGGGGCAACGTGAGAACAGGCCTTTTCTGCAGTGGCTCCCCATTTGTGTAATGCCCTCCACAGCGAGGCTGATTCGATACCTTCATTATACACCTTTAGGTGCCAGGTGAAAACATTCCTTTTTTTTAAAGCAGGCCTTTGGCTGATTGATTGATACCTGATGCCATTTTCAATGGTTTTTTTTGTTTGTGTGTGTGTGTGTTACTGGTTTCCTTTTGGTCTCTTTTTTATTATGTATTTGGGGTTTTTTAATATCGTAATTTTATGTTGTGAAGTGCCCTGAGATCTATGGATGAAGGGTGGTATACAGATTTAAATAATAAAGAAATAATTGCCTGAAGTGAATTTAGAAGAGAATTTGGAGAATCTTCAGTAATGAGACCATCTGAGGAATTTAATGGAGTATATAGCAGATTTTTTTACACCTTCAGTTCTTCTAGCAAAAGTCCTCCCTTTTTTGGCGAAACGATCCACGCTCTCAATATCCTTCTGCATCATTAACAACAACAATTTTCTACTCCCTGCTACCTGATTATTCTAACTGGAGATGGCCAGGATCGAACCTGCGACTTCCTGCAAGGCATGTAATCTGAGCAATAGTATTCCCCCCCCTCAAGTGCACTTGGATAATAGCTGCCCTGAAAGCATCCTGCCGAGCAAAAATACTCAAAAGAGTGTTGAAAGCTAGGAAAAGGTAAAGGACATGGCCAGGGAGAGGGGTTGCAACTGCGGATCACACCGAGAGCAAAATATACAGATAGATAGCTTCTACTCCTGCTACTTTAGGTGCCACTGGGCAAGGGTGAGTCAGCATTAACAAACCATGGCTCCGTGTATCATGGTTTGTTCAGAGAGAATCATGTGGGCTGTAATTCCAAGCTCACTCCCGTGTGGTTTACTCCCCAGTGGACTTAAGGGAGGAGCACAGCTGGAGCCTGGAGCTGTATTCTTCAGTTTATGCACATTGTGGCTTCTGGTTACGCCTAAACACGACCAGTGACTGACCCTGACGTCACCTAAGGAGCTTTATGGATGAGTGAGGACCTGAACCCAGATCCCTCCCCCAATTTGTGGTCCTGTACTCTTACACCTGCACTGGCCCTTTTGCAATGCTAATATTGGAGGGGGGACATTTGCAGGAAAGAATCAGTGACTGGGAGAGATGGATTGATTTCTTTGCCCACGTATCCCTTGCTGTATTTATCGTTTCTGCGATTAGAGAAGGTGTTTGCAGAGGAGAGTCTGTTACATTCATTCCTTGTAAATCCCTCCCCTGTCCCCCATTCCTGCATGTGTTTAGCAAGTGTGTGTGTGTGTCTCCACCCTTGGAAACCACTTCCCAAAACTTTTTACGTTGTCAGGAGGACTGTTCTAAGGTGCTGCGAGGCTGACGGCTGCTCATTGCCAGATAATAACTTCTCTTCAGATGACAAAAGACTAAAACCGTTGGGTAATCCTTAAAGCGCAACATTACGGTCACATTTCAAAGGTGGGACATCCTAGTTTGCTGGTATGGCCCCATAAAACTTCTAAGCCACCTGCCTATCGAAATTGGGCACCTGAGTTGAAATATTTGTCTGATCTTTGTCTTATATGTATTGATCAGGGCTGCTGTGGAATTCTTAGAAACTACCAGACAGCGAAGGGCAAGTTCTCTTTAGATAATAAAAGTGTGTGAGAGTAGTGTATTTTGTTGAAGGTAAAGGTACCCCTGACCGCTGGGTCCAGTTGCAGATGACTCTGGGGTTGTGGTGTTCATCTCGCTCTATTGGCCGAGGGAGCCGGCGTACAGCTTCCGGGTCACGTGTCCAGCATGACTAAGCTGCTTCTGGCGAACCAGAGCAGCGCACGGAAATGCCGTTTATCTAGGTTGGCAGGAGCTGGGACCGAGCAACGGGAGCTCACCCAGTCGTAGGGATTCGAACCGCCAACCTTCTGATTGGCAAGCCCTAGGCCCAGTGGTTTAGACCACAGTGCCACCTGCGTCCCTGTGTGTTTTGTTACTCCTCGATTTACTCTTTCATAAGGGTAGTGGTTTTAGGGAGAAACTTGCAAGTTTGAGTGTCTGGCTTGCACGCAGAACACCACAAATTCATTTCTCAGCAACTCCAGGTTGGACTGAGGGAGGCCCTCCTCTGATTCAGCAGGCATCTTACAGAAGTTGCATCATGCCTATTTTTAAGGAGCTTAAGTATTTACTTGTGGTTTGTCTTAACGCTCCCGTATTGTTTTGGTGGATGGATTGCTTTATCGGTTGTTGTGTAAACTGCTTTGGAACGATCTGCATCATCCATGACAGCTGGTCCTGCTAGCTGGGTATGATGGGAGTTGTAGTACAACAGCATCTGTGTGAGAAACAGTGCTCTAACACCTGATTTTCAGAGGTCTGTTGCCTCTGAAGCTGGAGGTTCTATTTAGTTATCATGGTTAGGCCTTCCCCTCGTTATACTCCCCCTTGAAGCTTTCCAAGCTAGTACCAGGCAGACTTCAGGCCAGTGGGAGCTACTTTCAAGCTTGGTTTTGCTAGAATCCCAGGTTCCACTAACTGTGAGAAGTTGGTGCAGACAGCCACTTCTTGTGGCGGCAGTGGGAGAGGCAGGAGCAGCAAACACACTTGTGGAATTAAAGAGCAGGCTGCCTCTGAGAACATGCTCAGCCCAGGAGATGGTACTGAAAGTGAGCTGCTGTGACTGAAACAAGCCCCCACCAAAAAACAACAACACACCAACCCTTCTGGTTTCCCTTACAAGAAAGTGGAATATCCCTTACAAGAAAGTGGAATTTCGACAGTGGAATTTGCTGCCAAGGTGTGTGGTGGAGTCTCCTTCTTTGGAGGTCTTTAAGCAGAGGCTTGACAACCATATGTCAGGAGTGCTCTGACGGTGTTTCCTGCTTGGCAGGGGGTTGGACTCGATGGCCCTTGTGGTCTCTTCCAACTCTATGATTCTATGATTCTATGATTTTTTTCATCCCAGCATCCTAATTTTGGAAAAAAGGGGGGGATAGCTTCTTTGTTGTAGCCTGTCCTTATGTAATTGTAGATTTGTAAACAGCATTTGTGAGATGCCCCATGGTGAATAAGTTCTGTATAGCTCAGTGGCAGAAATGCATGCTTTTCATGCAGAAGGTTAAATCCCCAGCATCGCCCCAGGCAGGGCTGGGAATGTCCCACTTGGAAAAACTTGATGCCGATCCATGTAGACAATATGGACGAACCGGTGGTTCTGTCTCTGAATAAAGCTGCTTCCCAGCTTCCAAACAATTCGGAGCAAGCTGAAACTGCCAGTCCTTCTTACTAAGGCAGTTTCTGGTGTTCCTTTGCATGACGAGTTGACTGGCAGCAGTTCTGCAGACCTGGGGATGCTTCTCTCTCGCGCCTTCTTCCTTCTCTCTCAACCTCCCCGCTTTTGCAATACTTGTAAATCTTTGTGTATGTCGGAGATGCCTGATCATGTCTTTTGTGAAAAACACCCTGCATTTCATAGGCGCTTGTGGGAAGCTGGTTTCTGAGCTCTCGCTTTGGCGGGGGCAAGAGAGAGGCGAGTCCACCTGGACGCTTATTTGTACCACTGCTGGCATTTTCTCTCTCCTCCATTCTCTGTGGTCCTCCTGGGACCTCGCTGCTGATTGTGTGTAGCTGCTGAATTCACCATGGGTGACAGTAGCCATGGGAACGCAAGGAGGAAGATGCGAGTCTGTGGCTCCCAACTTGTTGCTAGGCAGGTCTAACTCAGTGCAGGTATTGAGCAGTCTCCGTAAGAGGAACATGTTCTGATTATTATTTTTTAAATATATTTATTATTGGAAAAATTCCAGCTTCGCAACAGTTGGGGAGTTGATAGCAGAACTGGAGGGTTCATTAGCGGAATAGGGAGATTGTGGCCAAAAGTTGGGGGCCAGCACATTGAAAGCACAGCAGATTAACAGCTCGTTTTTGCAGCTCTCCAGAAGTCTTGAAAGAGCCATGTGGTACAATGGCTAGAGGATGCTCAGGCGCTCCCCCACAAACCTCATGTGCCCCAGGCAGTGTTGGATTACAATTTCCAATCTGTAGTGTAGTGGCAAGTTCAGAAGCCCAGGTTCCCTCCTGGTAGTCAACTCACAGCCACACCCCATCTCAGATTATGCAACTTTATAAAGTTATGCAGTCATCCTATAATTGCCCAATAACAACAATCAGGCACGCACTGCAATGATTAATGCAGATAATCGAGTTTTGCCTTTCAGCTAAATCTGCTATTTTCCGTATGCGAACATGGGCAAATGTTGTGGCGTTCACCAATATATATTTCGGCAGGTGACTTGAGTTGTGTTTCCTGCAAAGTTGTACACAGCAGAAACTTGCGCACCATTCCCTCGAAGCTGAAACACCTTGCATTTTCAGGCAGCTTTCAAATATCGCGTTTTGCACCTAGCTATCGGCAACTTGCAACCACCTGATGTCTCCACCATCTGGAGGTGCATGCCTGGAGACCCTCGGATCTTGACTGTGTTCACACACCAGCAACACATCCTGTAGAATTCAATCCATTATATTTCATCTGCACAATCAGAATGAATTTCAGCAACCAAAATGAGTTTCTAGCACTGTTTTCAGGGTACCTAAATGCTTTGGAGCTCACGGTGGCGAAAAAGCTCTCCTTGCATGTTGATTGGGCAGGTCTAGGACATTAGAGAGAGGGACTCTGCTGTGGAAATAGTACGGGTCTTTGACACTCTCCCCCCTGACCCCAGACCACTACACCTCTGCTTCCACCAGTCCCATCTAGCCAGGACTTAGTGATCAGGGATGGTGGGAGCTCTGCTCAAAAAAAATCTGGAAGACACAAACTTGGGGAAGGCAGGGTTGGACTAGGGATTGCAGAGACCCGGGTTCAGATCTTCTGAGCCTGTCCTTACCTTACAGGTTTATTGTGAGGATAAAAAGTCCCCCTCCCCTCTTTCTCACTGTGTGTGTGTGTATGTGTGAATCATGTACATTTCCTTCAGTTCCTTGGAGCAAGATTGCTTGGATATGAATGCAATTAATAGCAATTTCAGAGATTGAACAGATTGCCTTTTTAATTTTTTTTTGAGGCAGTCATGGGAAACGCTTGCATGGCGCTCTCCTGTGAACCCCCAACCCCACCCCCGGCCGCAGAAACACTGTTTTTAATTGAATTTTTCAGTGTGGAGCTACCAGGTCTGTATTTTTAACATCAAGAAGTGTTTGGGGGTTTTTTTGTTTAAAAGGAGGAGGGGTTAAATAATTCAAATAGTGCTGGAAGTTTGACTCTGGCTTCACAGTCTGGCCTTCTGCCAATTGCAGCGGCGGCTACTGACACAACTTTAAAAGGCCTCCTCTGTGCAGCGCTGTTCCTCCCGAGCCCATTGCATGCAAATAGCACAATGCCCCAGTGAATCTGCGGAGCAGAGTGATGTCGGTGGTGGAAACTTGTCTAGGAGCTGAATCTTGATTTCGTTACGGCTTCAGCACATGAGCCATTTTTGGTCACCCCAGGGGAACCCCGCGTTTCCAAAGAGCAGTGTGTTCGGTTCTGAGATGGGCAGCTTCCTGACTGTTCCGCTGAGCAGAATCTGCCGTAGACTGAACTTGGGAACTTTTGCATGCATCGCTAAGCTGCATTCCCTTCCCTACAGGATGTTGCGGGTGGCAGTCAAGAGTATGTGAGGCCACAGAGTACACATTTGCGATGCTCTGGATCCCAGTTAGCGTCACGCCTTCATAAGGCCTTGGGGTCAAAATACCTTTATCTACCTAGCTGCAGCACTCAGAATATGAATATTACTTATCTGTGCAGCCAAAGCCTTGGCAAAAAGCAACATCACTCAACATTTTGTTGTGCGCCAGAGGGAGGCGGAACTTCCTGGGATAGGAGCAGGGCAAAGCAATGGGAGCCCCTTCTAGCCATTAATTTTGGTTGTTGGCACCTGTCTGTCTCGAGGGACAATGGAGTGCACCTCCAGGGGTGAAGTCAAACTGCTGTTTTAGCAGCACTAAAGTAACCGCCCGCCAGGACGCATGCCTGGGCAGTGTGTATGGAGGTCTTGGGCTGCCCAAACAACAAGACCCTTCTCTCAGTCTCGCTGATGTGGTCCAAAGGAAATCAGAGCAATACGTTCGGCACCAGCTTGGCTGTAGGAGTTGCTGGAGGGAGGCGTACGACGCACCATTCAACCGTCTTAGGGACTCTGGATTTGTGTAGGATTTACTCCTTAGCCTTTTCTCTCTCTCAAGGATACCCTGCAAGGCAAGCGTTGGACTGAGACCCCATCCCTCGGCCACAAAGCTCACCTTGGACCAGTGATGATGATGATAGTAGTAGTAATAATAATAATAATAATAATAATAATAATAATAATAATAATAATAATTTTATTATTTATACCTGGCCCATCTGGCTCAGTTTCCCCAGCCACTCTGGGCGACTTCCTTTTTTTAAAAAAAAGATATTTATTAAAATTTTGTATAATAAAACAAATTTCACAATCAACCGAAAAAAAGAAGAAAAGCAATAAGAAACAGCACAATCAAGCAACACAGAAAAATACAATAAAAAACATAGAAAAAGTAAGAAAAGAAAAAAAGAAAAAAAAGAAAATCCAGTTTTTTACTTATTATCTTTATAGTCCTCTTTCCTGACTTCCTCACATCTCCCTTTTCTGTATTCCCCTTTACACAATCGAATTCAGTAATTCCTTACCCTCTTTCAAATCTTATTCAATATTATACATTTCAACCTATTATGTCTCCGGTTTTTCCTTTCTTTTTAAATCCATTTTTACATGTTCTTTATAACTTACTCCCTTGTATCATTTTGTTTAAATTTGACATAATATTACTCTGGTCTTTTCATTTTGTTTTCTTTTAAAACACTTTTGCATATTCCTTTTAACTATGTCACTGATGCCATATTATCTTTATATCCAACATTGTTTTAGCATTCAAACATTTTACAATGTTTTTGCAAATAGTCTTTGAATTTCTTCCAGTCCTCTTCCACCGACTCTTCTCCCAGGTCTCGTACTCTGGGCGACTTCCAATCAAGTGTTAAAAACAATACAGCATTAAATATTAAAAACTTCCCTAAACAGGGCTGCCTTCAGATATCTTTTAAAGAGAAGATAGCTGCTTATTTCCTTCACATCTGAAGGGAGGGCGTTCCACAGGGCGGGCGCCACTACCGAAAAGGCCCTCTGTCTGGTTCCCTGTAACCTCACTTCTCGCAATGAGGGAACCGCCAGAAGGCTCTCGGCCCTGGATCTCAGTGTCCGGGTGCCTCTCATCCTAACCTACCTCACAGGGTTGTTGTTGTAGGGTTTAAATGAAGAGCAGGGAGGAGGACCATGTGCGCCAGCTATGCAATAATTAAATAAACTCCCTGGCATTTCTTGGTAGGCTGGGAGAAATATCTTTCTGAATCCTTGGGAGAGCTACTGCCAATCAGTGTAGGCAGTATTTAGCTAGCAAGACCAGTGTTCACGGATGCTGGGAGTTGGCGTCCCAACGACAGATGGGGACCCAGGTTTGAGAGCGATGGCTCAGCCATTAGAGCACGATGTTCTTCGTCTCAAGGTTGTGGGTTCGAACCCCACGTTGGGTGAAAGATTCCTGCATTCATTGCAGGGGGTTGTATTTGATGACCCTCGGTGACCCTTCCAATTATGATTCTATGAAATGCTGCCAGAAGGGCCTGTATGTCCCTTTGTTACTCCATCCTCTCCCTTGCTTCTGCTTGCGTCCTTGAAGGCAGACAAATTGGGGGCTGGGATGCTCCGAAGGCAGATGTCTCCAGCAAAACGTTGAGTGACTAGATTACATGGAACATTGCTTCATCTGATTATCTCTTGCTCAGCTGTGTGAATGCAAGCTGCTCCACTTCCTCCTCCTCCCAGAGCAGCTGAATAGCACTGGGGTGCCGTTGAGCAGCATAACGTCAGAGGCCTGGAAGACAAACCAAACTCCCTTCAAAGCAATGGCGTATCTGATCACAAACCTGTTCTATTTACCCCTTATCTTGGTGGACAATCAAGGAATGGGCCAAAACCCCATCCCAGGGACCTGTGGCTTTGATGTTTGGGGGAACCGGGAAAGGATCTGACCCTCTCCTTCCACAAAAATGGTTTACGGTCACACACCAGTTTGCTGCCTTTTAAAACGGGTGCTCCTGTTACTGCAGGCATTCAATAAAAATGTGTGCCGTATCTTGTTGCTTCACAAAGCGGCAACGTTCCTCGCCGCTGGCTGGCCTTTTTCCTTGTGTGCTGCCTGGTGTGCATTTTTGCTCAGGTCGAAGCTTTTAAAAGTTTCTGGCTGGCGCAAGGCATGGTGTGCGTTGAGGCGGTCTCTGGAAACTTGGAATGTAGTGTGCAGATGAAGATGGCGGACAGTTTGAAGGAACTTGCTTGAGAGACAGGGAAGGTGAGATCTCCCAGGGTGAGGAAAGAAGAAAGGGATGTTCCCAGGTGAGATCTGGGAAAGCAGCATCTTTTTCTGCATGGGACAAAAGCTGAGATAAACTTGTGTGAGGGAGAACCTTGTATTTTTCTATCATTCTTCTCTTTTTTTGTTATTCTTGGTGTGGATTGGCATGTCTTTTACTGTGCAGTCGTACCTTGGATCTCGAACGTCTTGCAAGTCGAATGTTTTGGGTCCTGAATGCCGCAAACCCGGAAGTGATTGTTCCGGTTTGTGAATGTTCTTTGGAAACCTGAATGTCCGTTACGACTTCTGTGGCTTCCGATTGGCTGCAGGAGCTTCCTGCAGCCAATCGGAAGCTGTGCCTTGGTTTCTTAACCGTTTTGGAAGCTGAATGGACTTGTGGAATGGATTCCATTCGAAATCCAAGGTATGCCTGTATTGTGAAAAAGATTAATAAAGCTTTATTAAAAAAAGAAAAGGAAAAAAAGAAACCTGGCATTTGGCGGAGGTTGAAGCTCACCCCCCTGGTGGTTCTTCTGTGTTGATCCTTATATATCTGTCTGTGTATATGCTATCTGTGATAGTCGCTGACTTGAATGTGTGAATGTGCCATCACAGCGCTTACCTTTAAAAAAACACAAAAAAACACCCAAGCAGCTTACAACATAAAAACATGAAAACAGCAGTATAAGGACACATATAAAAACACGGATTTGGGGGAATTCTCAGATATAAAACAGGACCCAACCTTACTGCTGAGGGAGAGGCTGGACATAAAGATATGATATTATAAGGCATCTGAGGCAACAGATAATTGCTGCTTCCTGTATGGCATGGGAAGGGCATTCCATGGTACAGGGGTAGTAATCATAATCATAAATTGAGTTGCCTCAATCACTCTGGATGGCTTCAACCAATTATTAAAAAGGTAAAGGACCCCTGAAAGTTAAGTCCAGTCGTGGACGACTCTGGGGTTGCGGCACTCATCTTGCTTTACTGGCTGAGGGAGCTGGCATTTGTCCGCAGACAGTTTTTCCGGGTCATGTGGCCAGCATGACTAAGCCACTTCTGGTGAACCAGAGCAGCACACGGAAACGCCGTTTGCCTTCCCACTGGAGTGGTACCTATTTATCTACTTGTACTTTGATGTGCTTTCAAATTGCTAGGTTGGCAGGAGCAGGGACATAGCAACTGGAGCTCACCCCGTCACAGGGATTCGAACCGCTGACCTTCTGATCAGCAAGCCCTAGGCTCAGTGGTTTAGACCACAGCGCTATTCACGTCCCTAGTTCAAACAATTATTAAACTGCAGTAAAACTTCCAACATTAAAAACTTCCCTATACAGGGCTGCATTCAGATGTCTTCTAAAGGTTGTATAGTTATTTATCTCCTTGGCATCTGATGGGAGGGTGTTCCACAGGGCAGGTGCCGCTACCGAAAAGGCCCTCTGCCTGGTTCCCTATAACTCACAGTGAGGGAACCTCCAGAAGGCCCTCGGACGGACCTCAGTGTTGAGGCCTGGAGTTATTATATATGTATATAATATCTTGTATACAATATATGTATAGTATCAGTTCTTTTTTGTTTGTTTGATTATTTTTAAACCCACAGAACAGGTTTAGGTTTACTTTTAGACAAGCTGGTGCAAAAAAAGGAAAGCTCAGTTTTAATGCAAATGAAAATATGTTAGTCTGATTTATAATCTTTTAAACCTAAATGCATGACTCCCTATCCGATATGTTGAGCTAAAGTATTGTTGAAGTATTTTTACCCTAAAATGCAGGGCTTTTTTCATCCAGAACTCAGTTCTGGCACCTCTCAGGTGGGTGCCATTGCTATTCTAAGAGAACGAGGGAGGTGTTCATGGTGAGTTCCGGCACCTCTTTTTCTAGAAAAATAGCACTGCCTAAATCATTATTTTGCATTATTTGTATATTTATACAAAGATTCATATATTGCTTTCCTCCTCCATGGGGGTTTAGATCTGGGCACCCCACCTGCAAAACGCCTCATTCCAGGGCACTCTGCTCACCGCTGCCAGTGGAGGAACTGTCTGTGGTATCTGTTGCCTGGATGCAACCTTCAACATCTTGGTGGGGGCAGGAGGGGTCTGGATTTTCTTAAGAGTAGCACCAAAGTACTTAGACCACCGAGACTCCGAAATGGCAATGAATTCTTTAAATTAAGCCACATACGTTTAGCAGTGTTTGACTGTTCAGGTTCGGCATTTATAAATGGCACCCTAGCTGGGATGTACATTATTTTCTGCAAAGCACGAGTGTTTAGAGTCTGTTAGGCAAGCAGGCAATCCTGTGCCAAAGGCTTCATGGAAAAGATGGAAGTTAACAGAGAGTTGCTAACTTTGCGTTAAAACCTTCAGTCAAATTATAAAAATACGCAGTGTTTCACTACTTTTGCAATGTTCTCTTGTTTGTTAGTACTGTGGAAAGTTTGTTCTGTCATGGGGGTCGTTTAAACGGCCCCCAAACTGCCCCCGAACTGAGCCGCCTGCTTGGCGAGACCCCCACACGCTGCGCTAAAGTGGTGCAGCGCAGAGCGGGGACTCGCTTCCGCGGCGCTGGAAACCGTGTCTGCGCAGAACGATCTCCGCGAGGTAAACCTTGCCGACCCTTGTTCTAAGTAATATATATTTTTGTACAATTGATGGCCTTTGGTTACATAATGAGCATTTGGTAGGGATGAAACTGCCTGGGTGACCTTGCCCCCCCCCCAGCCTAGACTTCCTCATAGGGCTGTTGTAAGAGCACAGCTAACAGTGGGCATGAATGAGAAAGTGATTATATCTATGCACCTCCCTGGGTGTCCAGATCTCTCTCTTTCCCTCGTAGCCGCTTTGCTAATTATCATTCCTGAAACTTGCATAACTTCGATTTGCAATGGCCCGCTAGGCTGCGATACCTGAAACCTTGACACTGTAGCCTTAATTGCCTTTTATGAGCCTTGCCTGTGCAGTCGGAACCAGAAACCTTTATAGATATAATACGCTGAAATTGTGTCTTTAAATCCCCAGGCAAAGTCAAATTATATTACAGGCCAGATGTGTCTTGTGGCCTATCTCAGAGTGAAGAACACAAATTGTAACTCGGGCAAGGAGAGCTTTGTGCTAAATCTCTTTTGACACTTCTGGGCGAGTGAAGCAAAACCCATCTCTCCCTCTTATTCCTAAAATGCATGGACTTCCTTAAAAAGTACATGGGGTCAAATGGGGTTTGCTCCCTCTTTTCCTCAAGTCCTGGTGGACTAAGACCCATATCGCTGGCAATGCTTTCTTAAATGGGGTAAGTTTATTCCCAAAATTATAATACACAAAAGGGGCTCCTAACGGCCAGGTCACTGTCCCAAATCCTGGCCTGTGTGCTACTAAAAATAGAAAGTTAACTTTTGCCACAAGCTGCTGCCTCCATTTATGGTTCCATAAATTGTCAGTAGGAAGTTTTTATAAGACAGGGCACAACTGTGGATGTTACTATGCCTTATTTTGTGTTTGTTAAAATTGTGATGGTTTTGTTTTATTTGATTCTCATTTTCTGTAATTGTGTAATTGTTGCATGTTACCTGCTTTTAAAATTATTATTATTATTTTATTTAACTCACTGTAGTTGTTGCATGACCTCTTGTGTGGGGTGAGGAGGGAAGAGAAGGGAAACTGAAGATTTAAACGAAGTAAGCTACACTCAGAGTAGACCTAGTGAAATTAATGGGCTTAAGTTGGTCAAGTCCATTTATTTCAATGGGCCTCTGTTATGCAGCTGGTACCATTCTTGCTACCCTTTAGGCATCAGAGGAACTTTGTCCTTTTCACCAAAGCTTTTGATAGCATTTTAAGATCCTTGAGCTGTGTGTGTGTTTTGGAGGGACTGATCTACCTGTGAAAGACAATTAATATGGGTCTTTTTAGCCACTTGAAGAGCTTTCTGAGTGGAAAGGTTGGATGGAAACATCCTAAATGAAGCAGATCGGAGACTGCCCGGGACCCACATGCAAGACTGTTCTGAGGTTTCCAAAGGAAGAGGAACAATAGATTTTTAATAAGTAAATATTCTTCATCCTGGTCCGTCCTACTGGAGAGGAGGATCAGCACTTCTTTGTGTGCATTCAAAGGTCTTCGTGTGCATTTTTGTTTGCAGTCCTTAAAGAAATACTGCAGTAGGTTAGCAATGTCCCCATATTGCAGACAGAAGGGTTGAGAGAACAGGCTTTCGAATGGGAGTTTAACTCATAGCTTGTACCTTTAAGAACTGGTCCCTCCCTCCCTCTTACGTTTTTTCCTTTTCTATCAAGTCTTAGATCAGGAATCCCTAACCCTGGCTTTCTACACTTGAGAGAGATATTTTAGGACCCACCCTGTTCTCTTGACTGTAACCCTTGTTTTAAACCATTTTTAACATTGCATTAAAAAATAATAATTGCTGTAACCCGCCCTGGGACCTTATGGTGGAAGAGCGGGTAGGAAATTGAACGAAGTAAATAACCGCTAAATGTTAAGCTGCTCTGCGGGGAAGCCTTTTCAGTTGCTGAGCAGGGTAAAAATTCTGCTTTCAGCAGATCAATAAAGAAGTTTAAGGTGAGATCTGAACTGGGAGCTGCGGAGTTCGCTCTGTTTCTAATCGGTAAGATCAGTAGCAGCAGACCTTGTTCAGAAACGGATGTTTTTTTCTTTCTTTCCTTTTTTAAAAGAAAGAAACGGAAATAGCAAGGAGAGGGACAAGGCTGTTACTTCTCCATTCTCTCTCTGTCTCTCACTCCCCCCGCCCCACCGTGTGAGAGGGCTCTACACTTTATCCTCTGTCCTCAAAGTGCGTGTCTGCACACTTTTCCTGGGGAAGAGAGTTGCACAAGGGAAATTTATAAATTGCAAGGTATGCGTCTGCTGGTGTCCTTTCGGTAATTTGGCTCACACAATCCTCCACATGGCAAGCTCTCCCGTTTTCTGGCTCTGCTGTACAGTGGTACCTCGGGTTACATGCGCTTCAGGTTACATACACTTCAGGTTACAGATTCTGCTAACACAGAAATAGTACCTTGGGTTAAGAAATTTGCTTCAGGATGAGAACAGAAATAGTGCGGTGGCAGTGGGAGGCCCCATTAGCTAAAGTGGTGCTTCAGGTTAAGAACAGTTTCAGGTTAAGAACGGACCTCCGGAACGAATTAAGTACGTAACCAGAGGCACCACTGTATAATCTTTTGGGTGGGCACTTGCCCAACAAGCCTTCTAGTCTGGTGCAGGCTGTTGCAGATGCTTTTTTGTTGACAATTAGAAATATTTTCTCCCCCTTACCACCCCAAACCAGGTCCCTAGTTAAAAGTGAGTGGAGGAAAGGGGGAGAGAAAGACCCCAGGTGCGTCGCTCATCTCTTGATGTACAATCTTAGACTGTGGAAGGCATGATCTAAGGAGGACACTAACACACTGTTTTGGTTCCACTGCAAATCAACGGAACTGACTTAAGCCCTGTAGCAGCTTCATAAGGGTGAATGGCTAAAAACAACCTTTCTTTTGTTATTTCCGATGTTTGGTGTGGGAGTACAGTCGTACCTCTGTTCCAGAAGTCCGTTCGACTTCCAAAACGTTTGGAAACCAAAACACGGCTTCTGATTGGCTCCAGGAAGCTCCTGTAGCCAATCGGAAGCTGTGGAAGCCCCATCGCACGTTTGGCTTCCAAAAGAAAGTTTGAAAACTGGAACACTCACTTCTGGTTTTCGATTTTCGATTAAATCGTTTGGGAGCTGGAATGTTTTGACTCCCAAGGTGTTCAGGAGCCGAGGTACGACTGTATTTGGTTCCAAAGCTCCAACTACATTTTTTTAAATTGCTGCTAGGTCGTTCAGTTGAAACTAGGTTCTAGTCTAGTCTAGTTTTTAAACCTGATTGGATCTCAAACTGGGGTTTTGGTTGTTTTTTTTAAAGGTAAACTGCAATCTCTTTTCACTCCACCTCTCCACCCCGGCTTTCCTTTTTTTTGAGGGAGGCGAATTTGGGAAAGATTTAGTTCTCCTTTGTAAAGAAGATAAATACTGATGAGGGTGGGGTGGGGAACCTTTTTCAGTCTGAGAGTCACATTCCCTCCTGGGCAACACATTCCTTCCTGGGAATAGCTACAGATTCTATATCTACAACTTGTATGAGCAATGCAAATGGGACAATTTAATAGATTTGCTTGTTTTGCATAATTTAGCTTCTAGTCATTGAGCGATGAGCAAGGGGAGGGGGCGTTATTGTTTTGTTTATTATTATGTTGTGTATTTCTGTGTTTTTATACTGTTATCCTCCTATGAAGGGCAGTATATAAATTTAACAAACAACAGCAATATACAGAGCAATGAAACTTCCCCCTTACCAGCTGTTTGAGATCTGCTCTGTGCCCTTTGAATGCGGGGTGGAATCAAGTCTGTTTCAGTTCACTGTCTTTCCATCCATCCCTCCAGCCTCTGATCCAGACATAGGCAAACTCAGACCTCCAGATGTTTTAGGACTACAACTCCCATCATCCCTGACCAGTGGTCCTGTTAGCTAGGGATGATGGGAGTTGTAGTCCCAAAAACATCGGGTGGGCCGAGTTTGCCTATGCCTGCTCTGATCCTTCGCAAGTTGACCCTCCCCTCTTTCCAGGCCTACCTCTGCATCCATCCATGCTAGAAATGTGCTTACATAGAAGCTTAAATTTCTAGAAGCTGGCTGACGACTGAGCCCAATGGCACAGTCTTGCTAATGCTAGCTACTTGCTACTGCTAACTGCTTAATGGCAATAGACAACAAAATTGTTTTTTTTGGTAAACGGAATGCAATTTGCTTCTAGGGGGGAGTTTGTTGAGAGGATGATGCATTCTGTGCTTTAAAATTAGGAGCATACGTGGTTAAGTGCCTTACAGATGGGTCTGACTGTTCTCGCACCCTTCAGATCTGTGAAACTTGCCACTCTTGGAAAATCTGCTTTCAGTGCCTGCCCAATAGTGTTCCTGAATCTAATTAGCAGTGCATTCCCTCTTGAATTTAACAGTGTCATAAGGATATTTCTGTCATTTCAGAAACTGTGGTTGGAATCCAAACGTTGGAATCAATGGAATTTAAGTTGGTTGTGACTTAACCTAAGTCTCACTGATTTCAGTGATGGAGTCTGGATCCAGCCCTTCTTGGTCTCAATTAGGATACTTTGCAGTATGGAGTTTTCCCAGTGCAGTGCTTGTCACTTATAATGCACTCTCTCTGTTGCCTTTTCTTGCTTTAGCCACCTGCAACATGTTGGACAGATTATAATAATTTTGGTTTAACATGGAATTGTCTTCTTGGCTGACCACTGCCCCATGTGGTGAAGTGCATAACTACAGTTTTCTGTGAATGATATTCAAGGTTCCACTTGCCATTGACTTTTCCAGAACAGGAAGGAGTATAAGAGGACTTCCTGTTTTTCACTGATAGTTTGGTCAAGCAACTGAGATATACCTGCACTCTGCTGTGACTTTTGTTTATGGACTGGGTCCTCATTCCCAGCCCTAGACTGTTGCTGTACTGTTTGCAAAATCACCAATGATCCATATAGACTGGATTAGAAGGAACAAATTTTTCTTGGCTCCTACCAAACTCTATACAAAACTGAAACTAGTCTGAACATCTTAAGCTTCCTTTCACTGCCGGTCTCACTCAGAACAGATCCCCTCCTCCATACAACTATTTCTAGGGATGTTGCCTACAGCTCATCCCTAACAATGGCCTCTTAATATTTTGTGAGCAGTGACCAGGAATGTTGGGCATTTTGGCCCAACAGCATCTAGAAGGCCACAGATTCCCCACCCTAGTTAAGTTCTATTAATGTGCCTGAGGTAGACAGCTGCTCCTTCCTATGGACTTCTATCCAGGCTGGCTACCCTATGTCTTCTTCACCCCTCATTATCCTGGTGTAAAAGCTGTGTGCTGGGTTTCTCTGAAGGAACCTTGACTGGTTCTTCGAGTGCATTAGCTGTAATGGTAGGGGCGGGCTCAGAAGACAAGGACTGGCTCCTTGCTGCTGCAAACCTTGTGCATGATTGTGCATGATTGGTTCTCGAGGACAAGGTGCACCAGTTATGCTAGGCTGTGCAAATGGTACAAGGAAGAGAAGAGGGGGCAGGTTGTTGGCTGCAACTGCAATGCTGAACATTAAACTTGTAAGGACGATAGATAGATAGATAGATAGATAGATAGATAGATAGTGTCTTAGTTAGTTGGGAAGGAGGAGGCTGCATGGAAGAGATAATAATAATAATAATAATAATAATAATAATAATAATAATAATTTTATTTATACCCCACCCTCCCTGGCCAGAGCCGGGCTTAGGGCGGCTAACACCAGTAAAATTACAGTAAAAACATATTAGGGTAAAAACCCACCAATTTAAAATACAGGTTAAAATGAAATTTAAAACGCAGCCTCATTTTAAAAGTAGACCATAGATCAAAACCATAAGGGGAGGGAAACATAAGGGTCAGACTGAGTCCAAACCAAAGGCCAGGCGGAACAGCTCTTGTCTTGCAGGCCCTGCGGAAAGATGTCAAGTCCCGCAGGGCCCTAGTCTCTTGCGACAGAGCGTTCCACCAAGTCGGGGCCAGTACTGAAAAGGCCCTGGCCCTAGTTGAGACCAATCTAACCACCTTGCGACTTGAGACCTCCAGAGTGTTGTCATTTGTGGGCCTTAAGGTCCTCCGCGGGGCATACCAGGAGAGGCGGTCCCGTAGGTACATGTATGCATGGCACACAGATTGTTATACTGTATTGATTTTAGTGAGGCGTGGGGCTCAGTTTGAATGCAGGCTTACCAAAGTGCAGCCCCCAAACAGCGATGGAGCTTCATGCTCTGGCATCGGGCGGAGAGCAGGCGGGGGCGGGGCTGGTGTGCGTCCCGGGGGCATGGCATGTCGCCTGCAGGGGCGTGGTGCATGTCCTAGGGGGCGTGGCATGCCGACTGCAGGGGCGTGGTGCCCAGCTTGGGCAGGGGGGGCCGCGGCGATGGCACCTCACCATGATCGCGCTGCCAGGGGCGTTGCACACCCCCCGCACTCCTCTTCCTCCGCCAGTGCCCCCAAATCTCCTTGGGAGCATGTGTAGTTCCTCTTAAATTTGGAAACGAGTGGATTTTGCTGATGGCTAATTAGTCGCTACCCCACCACATGTAGAATTAGGGGAGAGGAATTCTCTAGAGGAAGTCGCAAGAAACAGTTTGGCCTTTGCAGGAGGGGAAGGCTATTTTGTGACCCAACACTCTGGTCATTCGTGGGAGTGGGAAACAGTGTGTAGCCAATTGCAGAAGGTTCACTGGCCTACATTCCCTTCCTTCTGCTTGAGGAAGCACACAGGGAAACCAAGACACTGAACCCCTAATCACAGCAGCACTCCAGTTGCTGCTTTTCTCCTGGATTTCTGCCCTATTTTCTTTGTATGCCGTTGTCTGACATCCTAGTGAAACATGTTTAACCGCTCAAGAGAAGGCAGGTTGAGGGAAATCCAGCATAGTTACATACTCTCCCAACACGTTTCTGATGAAAATGTGGGTGCCCTAAGGAAAAACAGGACATTCAGGGATCAAATCAGAAACCGGGATGGCTTCTGAAAATCTGGGACTGTCATTGGAAAATAGGGACACCTGGAAGGTGGAAGATCAGGAAAGCAGCAAGGAGAGAATGGGCCTTCTCTGTCATACCACCTCCTGCCTGGTGTTTTTGCTTTTATTCAGGCATTTGGACAATATTGTACTGCTAACTCTTATTTTATTACTGTATTTATTTGCCGTAAGTTGCTTCAGGGCTTCTTCTTTTTAAGTGGCAAATGACGCTTATATTTAATAAACCTAAATTAGCCGGCTGTACACATGAGATCCCAAGCAAGAAAATGGCAGGATTTGGGTCTGCTTTTCCAGTTTGCACCTTGTGAACAACTTCTTCCTTTGCTGATCATTTTACCTAGCACACTTTTTAACCCTCCATCTTTTAAAAAAGTTAAAGCAATAGTGCAGTTAGTGTCCTTTGTAAAAAAAAAAAAAATCCCCTTTCATACTCATACGGGAGGGAGGAAGGGAGAGAGAGATTGATTGCTGTATCCTAACCCATTCCTGCAAAGCATGAATTGCAATTCCGCACGCAGCTTACAGTGGAAGGGCAATGATTTGCTAGCTCTAGGAGTTTGACGATCTGGAAGCATCCCCAGAATTTGCGAATGAGTTGGCTGCCCTCATCCTTTCCCTGCTTTCCGTTGTTGGAGCGAAAGCGGAAGAGTACCATGTACAAGGAATCTGGAGGAGGCGGTAAAGGGAGGAAGCAAGCCCCCTCCTCCTCCGGGCCATAGGTACGTAATGTGCTGTACATTATTTGTGGGAGGAATCATGCAGAAGTAAACAGGCTCAGGTTCTGCTTGACTCCTTCTCTCTCTTCTGGGAATGACACTAGTATTCTTGTGTCTTTGCAGCGGTATTTTCCTTGCTGGTTTTGGTTCACAGGTAGCAAACTCTGGGTTGGTTTGTGACTGTGTGGAGTTTCTTTGCTCCTTCCTGATTTTTTTCCATTCTGTTTTTGGCTGCCATACAGCACTGTGCTAAGCCAAGGTTTGGGCCAGGGGATACGTCCGTAAACCAGTTGTTTCCTTCCCATTCGAACAGAATATTTTCCTGTTCATCGTGTGGGCGAAACTTGTGTTGTTTTGGATCATTCCAATCCTGGCAATTTGCTTCTGGTGACAGTCATCCTGTGGTCTCCCTAATTTATAAAGAAGATAGAGGAATATACCGCACAGTGAAGAAAGCATTAGGTTTCGCCTGCCCTTTGGCAGGTTGGAGTTGAGGTGTTAGCTTTTCAGCTCCTTTTGCTCCGAATAAAGGTATTTATGCTTCTACCGCATCTGATTCCCCCCCTTCTCCTCCTTCTAATGGGTCAACACAGCTACCTGCTCAGTCACAATGATTGATGTTGCACAGACCTCCTGGAAATGAGCAATACGTACCTTCTTAAGTTCACAGATAATAGCATTGTGCTGAGACACCAGCAATAAACCTTACTTGCAGTTTTCTTGCTCTTCCTTTGTCTTTGTTCGTTTGCAGTTGCAGATCTGTGTTGTGCTCCATCCCATTGTGTCACTTTTACGCAGTGATACAATCCCAATTACTAATTCAGGTATTTATTTTTCGTTTGGTTCGTGTGGCTAAAGCAACGTCAGCTCAGAAGGGTACAGGGTTAAAGGTGACTCTGATAAAGTTGGACCAGGGCTTCTCAAGTGTCCACAGCAATGTCTTGTCTTAGCTTGGGAGGTTTGTTTATTATTTATTTAAAGCACATCTTACCCTGCTCTTCAGAACAAGAGAAAGTCAGTCCGTGCCCTCAGGCTCACAACCTAAAAGACACGAAACAGAAGGAAAAGAGGAGGAGGAGGAGGAGGAGGGAGGAGGAAAGAAAAGCACCAGTTGTTAAACCTGCCCCCCCCAAGTGCAACACAAAGTTGCACTTTGTGTGTTGCACAAAGTGTGCAGTTCAAACCAACATTTTCAACCCCAGTGATAATTACAGTAGTAAAAGTGAAATTTTGTATGGTCTGCACCACTAACAGGAGAGGGATGTGCGGGTGGCGCTGTGGTCCAAACCACTGAGCCTAGAGCTTACCAATCAGAAGGTCGGCGGTTCGAATCCCCGCAACAGGGTGAGCTCCCGTTGCTCGGTCCCTGCTCCTGCCAACCTAGCAGTTCAAAAGCACATCAAAGTGCAAGTAGATAAATAGGTACCTCTCTGGCGGGAAGGTAAACGGCATTTCCATGCGCTGCTCTGGTTCGCCAGAAGCAGCTTAGTCATGCTGGCCACATGACCCGGAACCTGTACGCTGGCTCCCTCGGCCAATAAAGCGAGATGAGCGCCGCAACCCCAGAGTCAGCCACGACTGGACCTAATGGTCAGGGGATCCTTTACCTTTACCTTTTTACTAACAGGAGAGGTTCCTGTTTGCTTTGGGTATGCAGTGCAATCTGGAGGTGGGAGACTTGGCTGCTGATAAATATCTTAGGGTGGTAGACAGGAAAAACATATGAAACACTGATATATGCAGTGGATTAGTTAACACCTTCTGAACTGGAAACAGATTTTTATTGTACCTTTGCTGACTTCAGAGTTCTCGAGCCCCACCCTTATTAATGAAGCACAAAGGGGAGAAAAAAAGTTGTTGCCTTATCTCTGGCCCCAGACAGATGTCTTGAGACGGTTTGGTGCCTGAGGCAGAAAAATCCAGATAATTCGTCTCCTCTTTCCCCTAGTGATAAGAACATGATTGTGCTTTTTCAAGGCTCCCCATTTTTCCAGTGGTCTTCTCCAGCCTGGTGTCCTCAAAATATGTTAGACTTAACCTCATCAGCCCCAGCCAACTGGGTTTATTTATGCAATTTTATTGTTTCATTTGCTGATTTATTTTACTGATTCCATCAAATCTGCATAACGCTTGATTGTAAACAACAAAGCGGTTTAGAATAAAAGAACAAGATGAATTGCAAAAACAACATCTATATATGGGGAACTTGCCTAAAGTTGCAATCTCATGTGCGCTTACTCAGGAGTAAGCCCACTTCAGAGAGCATGATTTTTGACGAATTGTATTTAAATGCTACTAATCCTTTATAAACATTTGTAAGCCTTTAATTTTTTTTTTTTGAAAAGTGCAATTTTAAGAGTAAATATCAAAGTATGGCATTTTGACCTTTCTATGCTTTATAAAGCTTTGAGGATACGTAATGTCGGACGTGGCTGCGGTGTTGTAGTTATTTGTGTCACAAGTGAAACTAAAAAATTGGGGTGTGTGTTGGGGAAAGATGGACAGACAGAGGAATATTTATATGATAATTGGGTATAGATGCGCACAGGAAGTCTTCCAATGCTGCTTAATTTACAGCTCTTTTAATTAAAAAGAACCCACTTGATATACAGGTTTTGGGCCTGGTTTTAACAGGCCTACAAATTGTGCAGCCAACTTGTACATCTGCAAAGGTTCTCCTGGGAAGTCTGGGGAATCTGCTGAAAGACTTGAGAATAAAGTTGATAAGAGAGGAAGAGATGGAGAAGGATTGAATATCCAATCACCTGTGGATCTCTTTTCTTGTACTGCCTGAAGGACTTAGCTTCTCCCATATTTTTATTGAGCAGTGTTTTTCAGTCATTGATATCGTTGGGTCGCAGCTCCCATCATCCCTGACTCCTTAGAATCACAAAATTGTAGAGTCACAAGGTCCAATCACAAGGTCCAATCCCAGCAGTGCAGAAATCCTGTCCACAGATGGGGAGATGATTACGATTACATTTATCAGTTGCTTTAGACAATAAAAAAATGATCAGGGCAACCTATCCCAGTAAAAGACAACACGTAAAAGCAATATAAAACCAGATTTTTAAAAATGCAAAATACATAAAACACTAGTAGTAATGGCAAGTCCTGCCCACAGGGTGGATAAAAACCAATGATTTTTTATTATTATTTAAATCAGATTTTAAAAATTTAAATCAGATTTTTTTTTAAAAAAATGGATTTTTAAAATAAAATGCTTTTGGAGGAGAAATCTTTCTAAAGATAGTTTTCTATTTAAGTTACATTATAGTCCAAAGGCTATTCATCAGGAAATAAGGTTTTGTGTTTTAAGTTTTCCATGTGTTCTAAAACTCAGTCTAAGTTGTTTTTTTTAAAAAAGTTTAACCACATCAGTTAACAAGCATGGATACATATTATATAATGCTATTGTTATGGTTAAATACATTGTTTAAATTGTTATTCAGGAAATGATTATTTTTCTCCTTCCAATAAAGTACAGCAGAAAAGTTGTCCAAATATAAACAGTTAAGTTATTAAACCGCACAATACATAATTCTCTGTCTATGTACTTCTAATAGTATAACCAAATCAGTATTTTTTTATATGCAGTGGTACCTTGGGTTACATACACTTCAGGTTACATACGCTTCAGGTTACAAACTCCGCTAACCCAGAAATAGTACTTCAGGTTAAGAACTTTGCTTCAGGATGAGAACAGAAATCGTGCTCCAGCGGTGCGGCAGCAGCGGGAGGCCCCATTAGCTAAAGTGGTGCTTCAGGTTAAGAACAGTTTCAGGTTAAGAACGGACCTCCGGAACAAATTAAGTATGTAACCAGAGGTAGCACTGTAACTGTAAAAACTACTCTGAAAATTTATTACTCCAAAAATGAATCCTTCATCTGGTTGTAAATACTAAGATTATACCTGCAAGAATGAGTCTTTCTGTAAAAAAATGATTTAAATCAAGTCTTACTGACTAGTGATTTAAATCGTGATTTAAATTGATTTGATTTAAATCAAATCTACCCTCCAGCCCACCCTCCTTTAAGATGTGCATCACCATAAGAGGCAACAGTGCTTAACCAAAGCCCTGGGGAAACCAAAGAGTCAGTAAAAACTGACTAGATGAGCATTCCACCTGAAATGAGGAGGGGAGGCACCACTGGAAAAGATCTATTCCCATGTGGCCACCCTCCACACTTCCTTCTGGTGGGGCACCCAGAGAAGGACCTCCGGTGAAGATCAGTTCCATTGGGGCCCAATTCAAAGTGCTGGCTTAGACCGTTAAAGCCTTAAATGGCTCAGAACCACAAAACCTCAGGGACTGCTTCTCCCTATATAAACCGACCCAGACTCCATGAGTTCATCATCTGAGACCCTTCTTTGTGTGCCTCCTCCATGTGAGGGTGGCGACAAGAGGACGGGGCCTTTTCTGCAGTGGCTCCCCATTTGTGGGATGTTCTCCCCAGGAAGGTTTGCCTGGTGCTTTCATTATATATCTTTAGATGCCAGGCAAAAACGTTCTTCTTCAGACCTTGGACAGATTACTATTCCACAGCCTTTAAAATGTGTTTATGGGAAGGAGGGGGTTGTTATTGTTTTGTTCTTTTATCTATTTACTTGTGTTTTTAGCTTGTATTTTAATCCTGTGAACTGCCCTGAGATACTCGGATGAAGGCAGGTATATACATCTAATAATAATACAGTGGTACCTCGTGTTAAGAACTTAATTCATTCTGGAGGTCCGTTCTTAACCTGAAACTGTTCTTAACCTGAGGTACCACTTTAGCTAATGGGGCCTCCCGCTGCCGCCATGCGATTTCTATTCTCATCCTGAAGCCAAGTTCTTAACCTGAGGTACTATTTCTGGGTTAGTGGAGTCTGTAACCTGAAGCGTCTGTAACCCAAGGTAGCACTGTAGTCGTCATTATCATCATAACAGCGCTTGAGCTTTTGTGGTCCCGAGCCATACAGGGCTCCAAAGGTGAACTTGACACTCAAACCTCCCCATTCCCCAATATTCAGATTAACAGTAACTCCGTTCAGGTGTTTCCATGCAACTGAGATGGTGTAGAGTTTGGCAGAAGGGGTTGCGCCATCTGCAAACAGCATATTCTATATGTTAATTCAGCAAAGATCCCATAGATTGCACTGCATTATGCTTTGATGATGCCAACATTTGGGTGCACAGGAAGAGGGAGAACTCATTGGTGGCTGTCTACTGAGAGAAAAGAATGAAGAAGCAGCCAGTTTGGGTGACCCCCTTTCCCTCCTGCCCCACATCTCTCTAAATCTGATGTTGAGGCTTTGGGGGACTATCCAGAGCCTTTTTAGAGGGGGTGTGGGGTGCTGAAAATTGGCTCTCCCCCTCTGTGCCTTTGGATTCTTTTCTGACAGTGGAAAGTCACCAATGGAGACTACACTAAGAATGAAAAGGTGGATAAATGCAGTAGCTTTGAAACTGCTTTTATGTTACTGCTGTCTGTGTATTTGCATAGCAAAAGGTGGAAGGAAGCTATCGGAATAAATGCCTGATGGGAATGAGCAGCTGTCCCCCCCCCCCAGTTTTTGCGCAATGAATATAAGTTATCAGCAGCATAAGACTTGCAGCTTTGCTGTGCATGTGACAGTAAAAAAAAAAAAAAGCTGTCCAATTTAACCTGGCATGTCTGATATTGTGACATTTTAGGAGGTTCTTCTTCTTGGTATTATGCCGTGCTTAGAAGACTTCTAGAATTAAAATCTTAAAATAGCAGCAAATCTGGCTGTGCTTTGAGTACTGTGTGTGCATAGGTGAGCTTGTTCATCAGTAAACTTGAAGTCACTTTAAAAATGTCAGTTCCAGAATTCACCAAGCTGAGGCTTGATCAACGGTTGAAAGTCCACTGCAAAAGGAGACAGAGAATGAAATTGAGAGCACTGGTCATTCTGCAGAAAAGGGGCGTTTGCTGGAAGAACTGTTGTTGTTTAGTCGTGACTCTTCGTTACCCCATGGACCAGAGCACGCCAGGCACTCCTGTCTTCCACTGCCTCCTGCAGCTTGGTCAAAGATCCTTCATGGATCACAGCCTTGCTGTGGCGAAGAGGCTTGAATAACTCAGAGAAGCTATGAACTATGCTGTGCAGGGCCACTCAAGATGGACAGGTCATAGTGGAGAGTTTTGACCAAACGTGATCCACCTGGAATAAGAACCGGCAAGCCACTCCAGTATCCCTGCCAAGAAAACTCCATGGACGAAGACAACAGAAGAACTGGAGATGTACGAAATCTAGTCATGGCCTAGGGTACCGCTCTGAAAAAAGTTACTCATCTCAGATGATCTTTTAGCTCCCTTAAAATACTTTGTAGCACCCCCAATTCACTTTTCATCCTGTTCTAAGTGAAATTTTGAGGGACACGGGTGGTGCTGTGGGTTAAACCACAGAGCCTAGGACTTGTCGATCAGAAGGTTGTCAGTTCGAATCCCCGTGACGGGTTGAGCTTTCGTTGTTCGGTTCCTGCTCCTGCCAGCCTAGCAGTTTGAAAGCACGCCAGAGTGCAAGTAGATAAATAGGTACCGCTCCGGCAGGAAGGTAAACGACGTTTCCGTGTGCTGCTCTGGTTCGCCAGAAGCGGCTTAGTCATGCTGGCCACATGACCCGGAAGCTGTACGCCGGCTCCCTCTGCCAATAAAGCGAGATGAACGCCACAACCCCAGAGTCGGTCACAACTGGACCTAATGGTCAGGGGTCCCTTTACCTAAGTGAAATTTTGCCTGCAGCAAAATGTTTTGTGGAGGTTCTTAGAATAGCAGAATGCCCTTTCACAAGGGAAAAGTTAAAAGTCTCATAAATGGCAAACACAGTATGTTGGGAAAGGGGTGGAATATGCGGAAATGGATCTAGGAAGAACAGTAGTGGTCTTGACTTGAGGAAACATTGGAAAAATCAGTTGGCTGGAACCAGTTACATGATTCAAAAGCACCCGGTCACATTAATGCTCCCCCCTTCTAGTAAGAATCCTGCTGCATCCATTATGTGTGATTTATGTAGAAAATGTGGAATTTGAATATCTTCATCAATTTAGGAGTACTTGTCTCTAGAACTAGATTTTCCTACTGCGCTGATGATGCTCTTGGCATGGCTGTGTTGCAACACTCAGGTAGCCACACCCAGTTCTCTCTTTTAATTGGCAGCTCGTTTGCTTGACTTACGCAAGGGCTAGATTTCCTCTTCTGCCTTGTAACCGCCCTAGATAGAAGGAAGCAGCAGATAAGACTTGGAGAACTGCTGTTCTCTCAAGCAGTTTGCAGGCTCTCATTTCAAACATTTTATTAGCCTGTTGTTCTTCGCAGTGAGGAGTGAGGTTTGCGGGAACATAGGCTACTGTCTTATACTGAGTCCCACTGTTGGTCTGCCTCATTCAGTATTGTCTACACTATGGGTAGGCAAACTAAGGCCCAGAGGCCGGATTCGGCCCAATCGCCTTCTAAATTCGGCCTGCGGACGGTCCAGGAATCAGTGTGTTTTTACATGAGTAGAATGTGTCCTTTTAGTTAAAATGCATCTCTGGGTTATTTGTGGGGCATGCCTGGTGTTTTTACATGAGTAGAAAGTGTCCTTTTATTAAAATTCATCTCTGGGTTATTTGTAGGGTCTGCTTGGTGCTTTTACATGAGAAGAATGTGTGCTTTTATTTAAAATGCATCTCTGGGTTATTTGTGGGGCATAGGATTTTGTTCACCCCCCCATATGGTCTGGCTCACCACATGGTCTGAGGGACAGTGGACCAGCCCATGGCTGAAAAAGGTTGCTGACCCCTGGTCTACACTGACGGACAGCAATTCTCCAACTTAAAATGCATCTCTGGGTTATTTGTAGGGCCTGCTTGTTGCTTTTACATGAGTAGAATGTGTGCTTTTATTTAAAATGCATCTCTGGGTTATTTGTGGGGCATAGGAATTCGTTCATTCTCCCTACCCTATATAGTCCAGCCCATCACATGGTCTGAGAGATGGTAGACCAGCCCACAGCTGAGAAAGGTTGCTGACCCGTGGTCTACACTGACGGACAGCAATTCTCCAGGGTTTCAGAGGTAGGCCATTCCCAGTCCTGCTTAGAGAGGCCAGGGACATTCTGAATGCAGTGCATATTCTTCGATTGAGCTATGGCCCTTCCCACATGGTGAGAAATCATTCTTGCCCAAGAAGGATACTTGTAAAATGCCCTGGGCCCTGGAGATCTGTGGTTAAACTTCTCATGCTTCAGTTTGCTTTACTGAGTTTCGAATCTCTTTACAAGCACCCGTTGATTAGGAATAAATTACCCAGCCTAGGCTCCAAGTCAGGCAGATCAGATCTGATGACCTCCAATCTAAATATGGTGCCACCTTACAGGCCTGAACATATAGAAGCATAGAATTGTAGAGCTGGAGGGGGGACCCTGAGGATCACCTGTCCCAACCCCCAACAATGCAGGAATATGGAGCCGTCCAACTCTCCATACGAGCCTACCTGGACTCTGAGATCCTCTTGAAGGACCTTCTTTGTGTGCCTCCTCCACGAGAAGTCCAGAGGGTGGCAACATGAGAACCAGCCTTTTCTGTTGTGGCTCTGCATTTGTGAAATGCTCTCCCCAGGTTATGGAGCCTTCATTATACATCTTTAGGCGCCAGGGTGAAAAAACGTTCCTCTTTGACCAGGCCTTTTGGCTGATTAACATCCTTTACTCCTATAAATGTGTTTGTGGGAGAAAGGCGTTTTTATTGGTTTGTGGTTTCTCGTTCTTGTTCTTATTACACATTTTGTGTTTTTATCTTGTGCTTTTGTTTTGTAAACCAAGATCTGCAGATGAAGGGCGGTATAATAAATCAATGAGTGCCAATGGAATGCAGAGGAGGGGGTCTTTAAAACACTGACTCAAAAGGGCTACTTTTATCTACCAGCTTCCCTTTCTGAGGCCTTAGGAGCAGTGTCAGAGATCTTGCTGTTGGGTGTTTCATTAGCAAACATTTCCTTGGTGGGTCCCAGGTCGTTCATGATTGGTTTTTGGGTGTGTGTGTTGCTGTTTAAATTGTTTTTGTGCCAGCATGCCTTTCCCCCCCACTTTTCCCCCCTGAATCATGCTTTTAATTGTCACATTTTTGCTTCTATCATACCAGTTTTGGAAAACTGCACATTATGCTAAGATCTAAAAGATGGTATGAATAAACAATATTGTGAGCGGACTGAGTTTTGTATAGTTGCCTCTTTCTATTTGTCCCAGTACAGTACTTGATTTTTTTAAAAAAGTTCAACCTAAGAATCCTATATAAAGTGTGTAAATTCTTCTTATGGTACTATGCTGCTGCTGCTTCTTCTTCTTCTTCTTCTTCTTCTTCTTCTTCTTCTTCTTCTTCTTCTTCTTCTTCGATCACCTGTAACTGAGTAAGATTGTCTTCCATAAACACGGTTTTAACAATGAGTCTGTAAGTGACTGTGGAGGCCAATTCTGGATCCACACGTCCTTCCACAGTGGTGACATTGGTTTCTGGGCAGGAGTTGATCACAGTGTGGATTTGCCAAGCGTGCCTTCCTCTTAGCACGTTTCTCCCTTGCGTCCTGAGTTTGAGTGTCTTCAAAGCCCTCGACACCTTTGGTAAAGACTGTTCTCTAACTGGAGCGCTTGCAGTTGTCAGAGTTTATACTACATTTTTTAGATTTGCCTTGAGACAGTCTTTAAGCCTCTTTTGTTGACCACCAGCATTACGCTTTCCATTTTTAAGTTTGGAATAGAGTAGTTTACATTTATATTTATACTATACATTTAACCCCTCGCACCCTCCAAAAAACCTGGGAGCTGTAGTTTACTCCCCACAGAGCTACAATTCCCAGCACCCTTAACAAACTACAGATCACAGAACTATTTGCAAGAGGGAATGTGCTTTAAATGTATAATGTGATAAAGGGGTATTTGATCACAGACCTAGAGGCCTTTAATGAACCCAATAGCAGCTCTCCTTCTCCTTCAACACCTGATTTAAGACCAGTCTTCAGGGGTAACTGCATATATAAGTTGGCGGGCGCTGCTGGTGTTAAGAAACTGATCCAACTTTACCTGCTGACACAATACAGCCAGACTCCCATTTCTCTTTGCTTGCTCTTCTTTTTCTCTTGGCTAATAGCTGGGGAGAATCAGATAGCAACCTTTTCTGCAAATCCTGCAGTTTAACTCTATAGTGTGTTAGTGTGGTTTTTTTTTGGCATGTTCCCTGCAAGTGCCAGAATCTTAAAGCAACAACAACAACAACAACATTTTTAATTCTGTTTCATCTTCATCTTCAGTTGGGTCCAGGAAAATACTGTCAAGACATAATTTTATTTCTATTTTTTAAATGAATGAAAACATTTCAACGATTGCAGCTAGGTGGTACACTGTTAGTGAGCCTAATTATACAGTATCTTTTATCAGCGCTTAGAAGCAATAAGATCCCACCTTGCTATTTTATTTTAACATACATATATGTGTTTTCTTCCAGCTAAACTTGCAAAGCGGTCCCAGGAGAGAGAAAATCTTGGTATGCTGGTCTGGTCGCCCAACCAGAATATTTCTGAAGCAAAGTGTAAGTCTCTGGATTTTTGCTTCCCCTAACCTCCCTACTTTTTTAAAAAAAAGCCTGTTTAAAAAGGCAAATAAAATAAAACACCAGGATGCTTTCTCACTGGGGAGAAACTACAGCTGTAACCTACTTTGTGTTTTCATTGTCCTTTAAGTGGAATTTTGAGTCTGTGATATAACACAACCTTACGCAAGGTTTGCTGAGGCTGATGGAAGGTGTTGTCAAAAACCTCTGGATGGAGAAAGCATCTTTAATTCCTTCGTTTCCTAATCGCACATCTTGTGAAAATTTTGAACGCAAGCTTCCCAGAATTCTCACTAAATTTCTGGACGTGTTCTATGAAGCATTTTGCAAGGATAAGTGCCATTGGCTTTACTCCTTTGGAGAGGGAGGAAGGAAAAAATAATGGCAGCTCAGCTGTAGGAGTAAAGTTTGTTGGGAGCAGGGTCATCCCTAAGAATAAAGTGGGGAGTAACTGTTTTTTTTAAAAAAAAACTTAAAAAAAATGTGGAATGGCCACTCAAATTTGCATTATTAGCATAGCTGTCAACTTTCAGATTTGAAAATAAGGGATCAGCAGCCTCACCTGTCCCGGAGACAGTCTATGGGATATCTAACAATCCGGGGTAGCAGTGGGAAACGGCGCTGGAATAAGGGAACTTCCCGCAAAAAAAGGGAAGGTTGACAGCTATGATTATTAGCCCCCAAACTAACTAACAGTAGAACATTTGTTTGTTATTGAAAGCATTTTTACCCTCTCTCTTAGCCATAAATGTTCCTTGAGTGGCTTGCAAAAACTGATGACTCATTCAGGGAGTCATGACACACGAGGAAAAAAGAAGGGGAGGGAAGAGGGAAAAGACAAGCACAAATTACATCTCTTATAACACAGTTCTGTCGTTTTGCCTGTGCGGATTCTGTCTTGTCTCCCCACCATATCATATCTGGAAACAGAGCAGGTGACAACATTTGGGCCAGGCAGGAAGGATTGTTCCTGCTACACAGTTCTTCCTTTGGGCCAGTGGCAGGTGTAGTTGGAGAAGGCCTAAGGCCTTGCCCTAGAGAAAGATATGAGGGTCTGAGGCTTGATGGGTCTTGGTCTGAGGCTCCCCATCATTTTCTCACCCTTTTTTGCTCTCTTTTTAACCTGGCCAGTTGCATGTTGGATGTGCATTCTGTGAGGTTTGCTGTTACCTGGCTACACTCAGATCATCCCAGTATATGCTTGGAAATGGTAATGACCAGCCACTGAACATATTTTGTGAATCTTATATGATGCCGTTAGCGTAGCATTCAGCATAGAGTGAGGTGTTTTCGATTTGTTCAGCCAGGTTGCGACTCCCTTGCAGTGCAGGCTTGTTGTCAGTCAGATTTTAGTAAGTAAGTCAGGTCAGCTAACTGACTCTACCTGTAGCTGTAGTTTGTGCACCTTCAAATAAAAAACTGGGATATACATGAAAAGTAAAAGGTGCCTGTGTGAGGAGGCATTTTCTTTTGGTTTTAATTCTATTTTCACCATATGCTGTTGCAAGGAACATTGTCCAAACACAGAATTAACGCTTTGAAGAGCGGCAAGCTTTGCTGAATAGTTTCAACTTTTGAACAGCTTATACAGACACTCATATTTTAAAACAACAACAACATAATTATGATTTATTAATGTCCTTTTTGTATTCTTCAGTTACATTCCGTTGCCTTATCCAACCATGAGCGACAGAACTTTTTGGAAAGTGATTTAAAGCTCTGAGTTCCGATAAGGTAGAAGGAGATTTGCAGCTCTTGTTCTTTATTCTCCTTCCCCTTTATACTTCCACGGGACGAAGCTTTTCTGAGATCTTGTGAAGTTTTGCATCTGCAAATTAGCATGCGTTCTAATTTGAGCTCCTCAGAAAAAAGCGTAGAGCTGATGTTCTCTAAAAGTTGTTACAGTGCACTTTAGGGGGAAAAACTGTTGGTGCCGCCTTAAATATAACCAAGACAATGCAAATTAAAAAATAAAATAAAATTGGAACATAGGGAAAGGTGGCAGTCATGACCACATCGGCCCAGGACTTGTCTTTAGCCTTTTCCAAGGAGCTATAACACCTGCCTCCCAAATGAGCAGAAGGCCTGGTCTGTTGTTTTCCTTCCAGTTTTCTATAAAATATTATACGTCGACTGACTTGCAAGGTTAAATCACGATAAGGCAGAGTAAGTTCTCTCTTCCGGGGTCTTTGCTATAAGATGGTCAAGCTGCGGATGACCGGCGGAACTTGTGGCCCCTCAGAAGTTGCTGAACTGTATCGCCTATCATCCCTTACCATTGGTGAATCTGGCTGAGGCTGATGGGAGTTGGAGTCCAATAGCACCTGGAAGGGTACAGCTCCCTGCTCGAGGGCATCAGAAAAATTTCCAAATCAATCTCCACCCCCCTTAGGTGTTCATTTTTGGGACAAATAGCCTGAGACGAGACTGATTGAATGCAGTGACAGCCAACATAGTGTTCTCCAGAGTTGCTCTCCAAGTTGGACTCCAACTTGTCATTAGCATGGCCTGTGTGCAAGGGATGGTGGGAGTTGTAGTCCAACTGTTGGCTGCCAAGACTAGACACAATTTGCTGGTCTCTGTACATGAATTTCTGTAATGGCATGTGCAATTCTTTGCATGCATTCTCTGGTTGATGAACCTATCTCCACTGAGGGTGGAAGGTCATACCACCTTGTTGAAAGTCTATAGTGTATGTATGTGTGCACTTTTCTGAAGTTACCGCACTTCTCCTGGCTGTAGACTTTTTGTTGTTGTTGTTGTAAAAAAATACCCGCCAGGAGCATTTGAAGTGCCACTTTCATGTGCGATGCACAGGGGAGTGTTATTCTGATCAAAGGCTTCTCCACCCACATCAAAAACCTGAAGGAAAAGCGAAGCTGGGAATAATTTACATAGCCAAAGAACATTTTATTAATACCAGGGAGTTCCAGTCGGATTTTCTCTCTTCTCTAACTCCAGAATCAGTGGATCTAATAAAATACTAGGCAGGGTCAGCTATGAAGTGAACCCATGGTCTGGTTCTGCTACTGCATGAATGATATTTGGGTCCACACGTTTTATCCTCCCCTTGTCTGCTCAGGAGCCTTCATTTAGTTCTGGTTCTTGGCAAACCATAGTTTCTTGGGCAAACTGTGGCTTGCTAAGAGCATGAAGCTGAAGGAAAGAAAGGGAGAACGTGGATGCAAAGCTTCATTGATTGCATGCTATCCTGCCATGGTCTGGCATTATGGGATGGAACCTCTGGCTCACATGTTCCCCCTCTCTTTCTTCCTTGGCTTAATCAATTACAGTATTTCCTACTTTTGCTTCATGCCTCTATTTACTTATATTATTATTTAAAATATTTATGTCCTGACTGCTTGCTGTGATTCCAGGTTGGTTCACAAAAACGTTATAAAACATACAAATCATAGCTTGTAGTTATATCCAAACTTGCAAATTATTGTTTGAATTATCTCCTGAACCAGGACTTAGCTGGGCAAGCACAAACCATAGCTGTAGTGGTTCAAGGGTAGTAGGGAACCAGGAAGTAACTAAGTGGAAAATTCCCAGAGATGGCTCATATAGCACAGGGCTCATTTCCATAGCACCAAACGACACATGTTGGGCAACATGTGTTCATATGTACACAGGTCAGTATTGAATGCGAATTTTTCTGCAGCCTTTTGTTGCACGTGCATTTGGTCGCAAACCTAGGTTTGGTGTTCCTGTAATTTGAAGAGTATTAGGCAAATATCCACCTGTTTGATTGAGCTTTGGTTGAATATTAGTAGTTTGTAATGCTGCAATTCGCAGGGATTCGGGTGGCGCTGTGGTCTAAACCACAGAGCCGATTGGCGGTTCGAATCCCCGCAACAGGGTGAGCTCCCGTTGCTTGGTCACTGCTCCTGCACACCTAGCAGTTCAAAAGCACGTCAAAGTGCAAGTAGATAAATAGGTACCGCTCCGGAGGGAAGGTAAATGACGTTTCTGTGCGCTGCTCTGGTTCGCCAGAAGTGGCTTAGTCATGCTGGTCACATAGAGACAAACGCTGGCTCCCACGGCCTATAGAGCGAGATGAGTGCCGCAACCCCAGAGTTGTCCACGACTGGACCTAACGGTCAGGGGTACCTTTACCTTTACCTTTACTAATGCTGCAATTAAGGAGCCATAAATCTTTTAATATCTTATAATTTTAAGGTTGCTTTTTTTTTTACCTGCACTTTAAAATTATTTTTAAAATAAATTTAATTCAAATATTAGATTCTTAACCTTTATATACTTTTCACTATTTATTAATGTAAAATAGGATAATGTATAAGAGTGTTCTGCATGAATATTGCATAATCTTATCATATATTTAAAATTGTTTCCTCTTTCACGCACTTGAGGAGAGGATGGCTTGTTAACTTTGTATTATTTATTACAATTACTTTATATACTGCTTCACACCAAAACAGGCTTCTGAGCAGTTTACAAGTATAAAAGCCCATCATTCAAGCCTCTTCCTTCTCTCAATCTTATAATTTCATTAAGTTTTGATATTATGCCACTGCAAAACACTTTTTTTTATCTGTGCTTTTAATTATATTGTCATTGTGTGATAATTGTATTGTAGCTTTGCCTTGTGATCGTACGGGGCAGAGCAAACTGAAAATAGTTTTATTTGTTTTATTAAAAACAAAGAAACAGACACTCCTGGTATGTTACTAGTAGTCAAAGAAATGTATGTGTATCTGAGGCATTGCTGGAGAAAATTTCCCCTGCAGTGTCTTAATCAAATATGCTCATGCTTCCTAACAATGCTCTTAGAACAGCTATAAGGTTTTTAAAAAAGTGGAGGGGGGAACTGTAGATCGGCAACTCACTCTTGTTTGCATTTCATTGTTTCCAGTTGTTATTCTTGAGGTAAGTTGGTTTTCTACTTTATAAGTAAGAAGTGCCACAAAGGTCCAGAATAATTTGACTTAGGTGCAGCCTGCAGCCATTTTGAATCAGTGTGGGAAACTTGCTGTTGGCTCTAGTAGGGTGTACATAGCGATCTGTACTTGGATTTCTGCTAGCGTTGCAATGTTTACTTGACTAAAATTTTTCGATCAGCCAGCAGTTGATGGCTGGGACTGGCGGAAGGTCATAGTCCAAAACATCTTGAGGGCACCAAGCTGGTGAAGCAGGTTGCAGATGATAATTAGTCTCTGTGTTTTTGTGAATACCTTTATATTCCGATATAGATATAGATATAAAGCCTACTTCATTGCAATAACCTTTTTTGCATTGTAAAGAGTCTCTACCTGTTTTTGGACTACAGTTCCCACCATCCCTGACTACTGGGCCTGCTATCTAGGGATGATAGGAATTGTAGTCCAGAAAGAGCTGGAGACCAAAGTTTGGGAAACCCTGGTCTAGAGGAAGATCGGTATAAACTGCTTGAGTTATATCCAATTAAATCATACTCCGGGCAGCGTATGAGATTGTTCCTTTGCTTGGAACCAAAGGTGCAAAAAGCTCTCCCTATTGCTCATGCAATGTGAGACCATGATTTCCATTGACCTTTGCTGCTCTTCCTCCTCCTCCTCCTCTACAACCTTCCTTGTCACATCCCATATTTTTCGGGCGATTTTGGACCCCACCACATACACAGCAGCTTGGTGGAAACGTGGCAAGACAAAGGGAGGACTGACAAAACATTGGGGTCCCTACATACAGTTTACATTTAGCATTGTAAATTAATTCTTTTCTGTATTACAACTGAATTTGTTCTGTATTACAGCTGAATTTGAATTCATGCATTCAAACAATAATATCAGTTTACAGCAGAATGCGGAAAGTTAACCACCATGAGATCTATGGGTGAGGGGTAGTATGCAAACTTAATTAATTAATTAATTTTTTTTAAAAAAGGTGACACCCAATTTTAGTCACACACGGTGAGGACCCATTGGAAGCAATGGGCAGCAAATGCAGATTTTATTTATTTTTTTTGGACAAGTTTTTATTGTTAAAATAATTCAGTATTAATACACGCATATTGCGAATATGCAAGCATACAAACATACATTTCATACAATCCTTAAAAATATTCAAGCATACCTACATTCAGTCCCACAGATAATTCCTTTTCCCATCACCTTTTGAACTTTTGAAAACAGCAATTTGCACTGAAATTCATGTGTGCAGTTGTTAGCCCTGTTGTCACTATCCTCAAAGTCATTTAGCTGGCCTTCTCCCCAGTAGAAAAAATAAATACAAAATTGAAATAAAAGTTTCCATATTAATTGCAGCTTCTTTTCCCACTTCCCCCCCTCCCACGCCACCATGCTCCTAGTTATTAAAAGTATTTTAAGGGGCAGTTTGCCTCAGTGTCGCCCGTAACACACACACACACACACACACACACACACACTTCTGTTGTTTATTTTCAGTACTATTTTAGCAGGGTTTGTTGGATGTCATTAGCGGCACAGTGGATTCAAAATACTGAATCCTCACACTAGAGGGGGCCGGAGGAAAAGGAAAATCAATACTTTGTTGCCATGGCAACTGGAGGAGGCCTGGGTTGGCCTGGGGTGGTCTCCTCCATTGAATTAATACATTGCTTCGGTTTTCTCCCTTTTCTTTCTTTCTTCCTTTCTTTTTTTTTTTTGCTCTCTGCCCATATAACTAGCATAGTCAGCTCCCCTTCAGAGTCCTCAGTTTAGCCGAACAAAAAACTCAGAGCACACATACACCGTATCCTGGAATTCTTTTCTCTTGCAAAACATCATGATGTAGTTGCCGCCTTTATTCCAGATGGCGGAATCATACTCTCCACCAGCAAAACATGAACAAGGTTTTCCTGTGTTTTTGCATGTAGGAAGTTTTAGGGAATTGCCTGAGCTTAGAAACAGATGATAAACAGTACCGGAATCCCAGGTGCTATTTTTAAGTTGGCTTTGCTTTGTTTTGGGTGGTGGCTGATGTCAGAACGATGTGACTTCCTTATTTCTTTTTATGTGTTTCTTGCTGCTCTGATACGACTGATGAAGGTCAGATATGAATATTCTCCCGTCATGTTAAGTTTTACCTGAAGTGCTTCAGAAGTGTTCCAGAAATCTATTGAGTGTCTGCAGGAGACAGTCTGCTGCTGCTGCTATTATTATTATTATTATTATTATTAGTAGTAGTAGTAGTAGTAGTAGTAGTAGTAGTTTCACTTCTCCCCATTTTTATTCTCACAACAAACCTCTGAGGTAGGCTATAAGCTAAGGGGCCTAAAGTCACCCAATGAGCTTCATGGGGGTGTTGGGATTTGAACCCTGATCTCCCAGGCCCTAGTCTAACCAAATTTATCTGCAAGTAAAGGCAGGTGGCGCTGTGGGTTAAACCACAGAGCCTAGGACTTGCCGATCAGGTCGGCGGTTCGAATCCCCGTGACGGGGTGAGCTCCCATTGCTCGGTCCCTGCTCCTGCCAACCTAGCAGTTCGAAAGCACGTCAAAGTGCAAGTAGATAAATAGGTACCACTGCGGTGGGAAGGTAAACGGCGTTTCTGTGTGCTGCTCTGGTTCGCCAGAAGGGGCTTAGTCATGCTGGCCACATGACCCGGAAGCTGTACACTGGCTCCCTCGGCCAATAAAGCGAGATGAGCGCTGCAACCCCAGAGTCGGCCACGACTGGACCTAATGGTCAGGGGTGCCTTTACCTCTACCTAAAGGCCTGCTGCTAATCGAGATTTTGAAAATGGAGACTTAAGGGTTGTATCAAGGTAAATTCTACTCTCTACACCCCCTGAAATTAATAAGTGTGACTTAGTCATAGCTGTTCTTTTCAGTGGGTCTGAGTAGAACTAAAGATGGCTGCAACCCTATGAAAGGAAGCTAGGATTTGCCTACACTTTAAAAAAAGAAAGCATTCTCCTTCATTTTTAATTAATCAAGCTCTTGCCTCACCTGCTGCAAGAAGTTACAGCTGGGAGCCTGCGTAGGTCCTGTGTTACCACATTTTAAACTGTCCCAGATTGACGAGAAGCAAATGAATCAGGCTATTTCAGTTCATAGTACATTACAACAGAATATTGTAATATTTCCAGATATTTTGAACTGCCACTCCTATGAGCACCAGGCAAGGTTGGTAAAGGCTTCATTAAACATCGATCTTAGCCCACCGGTTGTTTGCAAGACGGCATACACACCGCACGCCCAAAATGTGCACACCCACTACCGAATCCTGGGAACTGTAGTTTTACGCCTAACAGCACTATAATTCCCAGCACTCTTGACAAGCTGCAGTCCCCAGAATCCTTTGTGAGGAAAAGATGTGCTGAAATATATGGCAAGTATGCAGCCTCCGTTGGCTGCTCTGCCTCTTTGCTCTTGTCTGCAGCTTTCTGTGCAAAAGTTGTATGTGCTGGGGTGAGGTCTCCCCAGGGGTTTTCTGAGCCTTCTTCCCACTTCCTCCTTCTTTCTGCCGTTGCTTAGCTGTATCCTGTTGTACATATCTTAATGCTAAAAGATAATCATCTGGGAAGGTGAGAAAGGCAAGTAGATTCCACCTGTTTCTCCTGCAAACCCTATATTATGGTCTGCCAGGGGGGTGGGGAGGAGAATAAGCGTTGAATAATGAAAACCTTGGAAGAAGCAAGTACGTGACTGGGAGGCAAACGTACAGGAAAGCAGAAATCAGCTCAGATAAAAAGCGTGACGCCCTGCAGTTGGAATCAGTCATTAATGTACCCACCATCCTGTTCACCCACTACCTATTGATTGATTGCATTTATCAGGCGCTTTATGCGCTAAAAAGTCTCCTAAGGGACTCAAGGCTTAAAACAGGGGAATACAAAGGGGCTGAATCTAACTACTTTGACATTGCTATACTTTTAACACAAACGCTAGGTGCTGTAGGTAAGGTAAATGGTGTTTCCCTGTGCGGCTCTGGTTCGCCAGAAGCAGTTTAGTTATGCTAACCACATTACCAGGAAACTGCGGACAAACGCCGGCTCCCTCGGCCTATAGAGCAAGATGAGCGCCGCAACCCCTGAGTCGTCCACGAGTTCACGACTGGACCTAACAGTCAGGGGTCCCTTTACCTTTAATATCTTCTTTGGAGTGGCACTGTGTTTTCCATGAAATGTCACTCTGCGTAACAGAACTTGCATACCAATCCCTTGCAATGGATGCACTTTTAAGTTTTCAGTGTTCCTAAATTCCTAGCTTTGGTGCACATGGTGGCTAAAAAAACTCTCCTTTCTTGCTGATGGAGTGGCTCTAGGATCTTGGAAACTGGGACCCTGCAGCAAAATTAGTAACAGGTGTTTGAAGCCCCCTCAACCCCAAGACCACTACACCACACATGATTCCTGACCATGCAAAATGCTGGCCGGGGTTGATGGGTGTTTAAAACACAGCATCATACTTGGAAAAGCTGGTCTGTGGTCTAAAGACATTTACTTTTTTCAGTAAAACAAGTGCTGTTTTCCCCTCCCTTTTTCTGCCCTCGTTATATTTATGAATAAATGTGTACAAGAGTTATTCACTTAAGGGGTGTGAAGGATTATTAGATTATTAGAAAGGCTGACTGTAACCTAAATTCCAGAGCGTTCAGTGAACTTTGAGAGTCAGGGAATCCTGGGATTAAGCATGCCTTAGCTTCAGCCAGACTATTCGAGCGTGTGACCTGAGAAGCAGGTGATTAAATCCAAGGTTTGAAGGTGATATTAATTTGGTGCATCATGCTCTGTTTCCGATGTCCAGGGCTGTGAGTGCCTTTGCTCACCTAGTCCAGATGGCATGAGCCCACACAGGACGCGGAGGTATTAGCCAGCTTGGGGGAACCTGAGGTTTGCAGGAGTACCAAAATAGTGGGAACACCACAAATGGGTGTTTCATGGCCATGGGATGCCAAGTGGGTTTGGAAGCAGCATGGAGTATCAGGCAGGAGGACTGAGCTGTGGAGGATGGTGCTTTTGGGTATACGGGGCACTGCCCCCCAACCCCATTCTGCTCTCAGCCTGTGCTTGCCTGCCTGCCTGCCTGCCTTAAACCGGTCCAGGGGGTGTTGCATTCACCATCTGCTTCCTCCCCCTTAGTCCCAGACTTGCCCCTCTTGGAACTCAACAGGGAAGAGGATGGGGACAAAAAGATCTGCCTTATATTAGCTCTGGCTCCCCCTACTGTTGGCTTCCCTGCCTTTGCGACCTATTAGTCCCCAGTGCATCCCAGCTACTGTGGTTGGCTGGCTGGAACAGTGAATAGGAGCGCTCCATGCTGCAACATTTTAATGCAGGTCTCACTTTCCATTGCCGGAGTTCCAGAGTTTCTCATGTGCAATTCAGCCTCAGAATTCAGATGCTGACTATTGGTATATGGCTTAAAATATTAGATTGTGATGTTCTTTTACCGGCGAGTGTGAACTTCTAGCTTCTGTCAGTCCTATGCATGTACAAATGTCCCAATGAATGCACCCTTCGTGATAACTGTACGTAGGATTGCAACCTATATGTGAGAAGTGTGTATGGGACAGAGAACGCCTAGGTAATTTGTAGTTAATTTGCAGGGAAAGCTGCCTGGGAAACAATTGTTGTGACATGCTCCCCCTCCTTTAAGTTTCTTAAACTATATTTCAGTATGCAAAGTTACGTAAAAAAATAAAAGAATTCTAATCTTTACTGGCAGTGTGTCTTTCTAATTATAGTATGCCTTTAATTGTAAATATTTTAATCCAATCAGATTAGGCCCTGGGGTTCTTGTCTGGCCTAGTACTTAACAAATCATCACCTTTTCCCAGACTAGGAAGGTGGTTAGAGGGAGTTGAGAATTGGGGGAAATACCTCTGTTTCTGCTAACTCGGGAAGGACTTTTACTGTGGATTCAGGGGAACAGGCTGGCATGCATGTCTTGCTCATTTCTCTTTAATGGAGAGCTGGCAGACATGGGAATCTCTTAGGTAAAAGGACTCCTGGATGGGTAAGGTAAAGGTAAAGGGACCCCTGACCATTAGGTCCAGTCATGGCCGACTCTGGGTTTGCGGCGCTCATCTAGCTTTATTGGCCGAGGGAGCCGGTGTATAGCTTCCGGGTCATGTGGCCAGCATGACTAAGCCGTTTCTGGCGAACCAGAGCAGCGCACGGAAACACCGTTTACCTTCCCGCTGGAGCGGTACCTATTTATCTACTTGCACTTTGAGGTGCTTTCGAACTGCTAGGTTGGCAGGAGCTGGGACCAAGCAACAGGAGCTCACCCCGTCACGGGGATTCAAACCACTGACCTTCTGATTGGCAAGTCCAAGGCTCTATGGTTTAACCCACAGCTCCACCTGCGAAGGTGACTATGGGGCCGTAGCACTCATCTCACTTTCAGGCCGAGGGAGCTGGTGTTTGTCCACAGACAGTTTCCTGGGCCATGTGGCCAGCATGACTAAACTGCTTCTGACGCAACGGAACACCGTGAGGGAAACCAGAGCGCACGGAAACGCCGTTTACCCTCCCGTCGCAGCGATACCTATTTATCTACTTACACTGGCGTGCTTTCGAACTGTTAGGTTGGCAGGAGCTGGGACAGAGCAACGGGAGCTCACTCCTTCGCAGGGATACGAACCACCGACCTTCTGATCAGCAGGCCCAAGAGGCTCAGTGGTTTAGACCACAGTGCCAATCTCTTAGAACTTGCACGCAAGGTCCCAGCTTCAATCCATTGGTATTTACAGGTTACAGGTTACAGCTAGGAGAGAACCCTGCTCTAAGAGTCATTGCCAGTTAGTGTAGATGGACCAGGTCTGATTTGGGATGACACAGTTTCCCATGCTCGTAAACACAGTTTCTGACATCCATCTTGGCTGTGAATCCTGGAAGACCTGCTCCCTGCCTTACAGGCCTTTTTCTACCTGGCCTGGGAGGGTGGGAGCTGGACAGACTCCAACTACAAATGTTGAGGCTACTGAACAAAATAGCAGGCTGGGGTATTGTTTAGGAAGGGTTGTTGGTATTATTGATACTATTTTTTGTGTCTTTATTTCAGATCTTATGATTTATGTGAAGTTGTTCAGTTTGCTTGTGTACTTTTTGATGTTTTGTTTATTGTTTATGGCTAGCTTTGTTATGTTGTAATTAGTGTTTTTTTCAAGTTGTAAGCTGTCTTGAGTATGGTTTGAACTATGGAGAAGCAGCATACAAATAAAATCCATGTTACGTTATCTCTTCATCATGGTTCAAAATACAGTGGTACCTCGGGTTACATACGCTTCAGGTTACAGACTCTGCTAACCCGGAAATAGTGCTTCAGGTAAGAACTTTGCTTCAGGATGAGAACAGAAATCGTGCTCCGGTGGTGCGGTGGCAGCAGGGGTCCCCATTAGCTAAAGTGGTGCTTCAGGTTAAGAACAGTTTCAGGTTAAGAATGGACCTCCAGAACGAATTAAGTACTTAACCCGAGGTACCACTGTAGCTAAAAATCAGAAGGCCATGGAGATTTTTATCTATCAACTTAAATAACCAGGGTGATTAATCAGGCAGAGTGATTTTGGTCAACATTTGCTGTTAACCCAAAGGTGCAAGTTCAGAATTCGGGTGAACATCCCCAATTCCCCAGTGTATAGGGGCTGTAATGATCTGATACTGTATACAGCCTTATAGGAAAGTCTTCCTGTTAATGTGGTTTTAGGAATCATTTTGGGGGAATAAATATATGAACCCCCTTGTTTTAAACATTTTGTTAATCATTTCATAATTTTTAAAAAAATATTTATTCCACCCCCCCTTTTTTTGGTGATTAACGAAAACAAAGAGAGGCTTTGTGAAAACCTGGAACAAACTCTGGTTTTTCCTGATTCTTTTCTCAGGCCTTCACATCTCTAATGGTCTCTCTGTAGTCCCTGACCTAAAGCACATTCTGAAACAGTCCTGGGAAGTCTCTTGCTGATAGGCAATGGAAGTTGTTAGACTGGTATGCTGAGACTTTGATGACAGTAGCTCTACAGGTATAGATTAGTACCAGCCCACGTGCAGCTGTTAACCCAATGAGAATCTGAAGGCATTGCACAGTTTGCAGGATGTGGCCTCTTGCCAGATATTTCCTGCCTTTTGGCTATGGCTGAGTGAGAATCGGAGAGCTGCTGCAAAGTTGAGTGTGGTTTTTCTTTTTGTCAAGCTTGAGAACAAGCTTAAAGCTAATTCACAGCGGCTGCTAACAAACAGTCCTTTGAAAAGGCAGCATTTGAAGCCATGGAGGAGAATGTCTAATTCTAGATGCGTGTATAGTTTGGTGTTGCTGCTGCTTTGAACTCGTTAGCATTGGAAACTGACAGGGGCCAAGCGCATGCTGCTACATGCACTAAAAGCACCCGAGGTCATGCAAGACCTTGTTCCCATCCCATCATTCCTGAATCCAGCGCATAGTTTTAAAGTAACTCTCCTCCTCTTAATTCTTCTCCGTTGAAGATTCGCAGCTGCATTCATGAATTTATTAACTATCCTTGTAAAATGTTTTGCCTTTGGTGTCAGAGGCAGAATGTCTCTGAGTGCCTGTTGCTAGGAATAATAAGAGTGCTATTGTGCTCAGATCCTGTATGGGAACTTCGCATAGGCACCCGGTTTGTCATTGGAACGCTCTGTCACAAGAGACTAGGGCCCTGCGGGACTTGACATCTTTCCGCAGGGCCTGCAAGACAGAGCTGTTCCACCAGGCCTTTGGTCAGGGCACAGCCTGACTCCCTCCTTTGGCAATCTTCACAGAACTCTAGCCCAATGATTGCCATCAATTTGATTTGAATTAATTTTATAATGATTTTAGAATGTTGTACTATTTTATTGTTGTTAGCCGCCCTGAGCCCGGCTTCAGCTGGGGAGGGCGGGATATAAATAAAAATTATTTGAAAGTCCAACAGATTTATGGCAGCCCAAACTTCTATGTATTTTGAGCAGTGTTAAAAACTCAGATATACAAGCTGACTGTCAAATGACACCTTAAGCAAGGTTATGGTCGCCACAACAGAATGTCAAGGCACCCCTTTTTATTTTGCAATGAGCTCGTTTTCCATTTTTGGGCTAACAAAACACAGGCCGCAGTAGTGGCATACTTAAATAGGCTTTTATGACACCTGGGAACTTCCATCTGAATTATCCCCAACAAAAATGACTCTTTTTTTAAAAAAAGTACTTTTAAACTCCCCCCCCCCCGATTCATTATAAATTAATTCCCTATACTCTTTTACAGGTCCTCAAGGAAAACATTTCAGATCCTTCTCTAAGTGACATTTTGCTTTCCTCATATTTATTTACCTACTTAATTTATATAGCTGCCCCATAGCAGAAGTACTCTAGGAATCCAGTGTGGTGTAGTGGTTAGCATGTTGGACCAGGACCTGGGAGATCAGGGTTCAAATCCCCATTCAGTCATGAAGCTCATTGGGTGACCTTGGAGTCAGTCACAGCCTCTTAGCCTACTTCACAGGGTCGTTGTAGGGATTAATTGGGGGGGGGGTGAACCGTACACTCGTTGGAGGAGAAGTTGGGATATAAATGCAGTAAATAAGCTCTTCTGCTTACCTGTTTAAGACAGCCGGAGGGGCTAGCCAGATGGAGATGTCAGTCACCAGAAATCTCTACATGGTCACAGTTGGATCTGTACCAGTCGCAAAACGCACCTGGGGAATTTATAGCGCTCGTTTTGAGGGGCAGGCAAGCAGTCCTCAGTGAGGAGATGGAAGTGTGCTTTCAGCTGCTGCCATTTTGAAATTAAATGGGGAAAACCCAAACCTTAATCCGATTAGTTAATGACAACTTCGCGGCATGTTTTTTGTGTGTAATGCCTGCACACAGATCATGCCAGGGATGGCATGTGGTGTTCATGTGGATTCTCCTCCAACCTGTAAATAGGATTTGCACTGCAGGCATGTTCCTGTGCCTGGGGAAAATAAAATGGGTGGACTTGCTTTCATTTGCCCTAGAGGGTGTGTCTTCACCACAGTCCCTCTCAGTTAGACTACTGGAACTGTCATTCCACATATACATTAATTCACCAGTTAAGAAGAGCAATCTCTTTCACATACTCAGTTGACATAAAGACTTTCTCCTGACTGAAGCTGATAGGAATATTTATTTTTAGGCTGTAATCATAGCCCAACTTATAAATTTAGTGGAGCTTGCTTCTGACGTGGCTGGGATTCCACTGTAAACTGTTCTTGCTAGTGATGTGTGCACTCTCTTTCTCTTACTCCCTCAAACACACCCTCAATCATTTGGTTCCTCCCTTGCCTGCCTGCTTCTTTCTTACTCACCCACTCTCTGCAATTCTCTTTCATTTTCCTCATGGCGCGCACACACACACACACACACACACACACACACACACACACTCTGCGTAAATAACTTTTAGGGAAAGCATTCCCCCCCCCCTTTCAAACAGAAACTTGCACGCATGTGTAAGAGAATATGTGGCCCTGGTACATGAACATTGTACTATGTGCTGATAAGCTTTTTCCACTCTTAAAGGCACTCTTAAAGGCATCTTAAAGAGCTCTTTGCGAGGAGAGTCTGAGTATTGCTGCAGCTTCATTTCGAACCAAGGAAGTGCCTTTTAAAAAATAATTTATAATAGCATTTTAGAGGGTCCGCCTGTACGAGAAATGGCTGCAGCTCCATAGTGGAGCACAACTGTGGTGTAATTGCTAGATTGTTGGACGAGGACCTGGGTTCAAATGCCCCACTCAACCATGAAGCTCACGCCTTAGGCCAGTTACAGCCTCTCAGCCTAACCTAACTCTTAGGAATGTTGTGAGGATAAAATGGGGGAGAGAGTTGTATGTGCCATCTTGAGCTACTTGGAGAAAAGTTGGGATACAAGTATAATCATAATTTTTAAAACAGAGACAGCACCTGGCTCAGTCCTATTAAAAGGAGGATCCGGGTGGCAGGTGATGTGAGAGAGCTTCTGTCTGAGAGACTGTTCCAAGTTAGTGGAACAAATAGACTGAGCTTACATAAGGGGCAGCCCCCTGTTTCCCCTTCTTACAAAACAGCCCTGCATGGTAGGCCAGTATTGCGGTTTCTGTGTTGCAGTGGGATGGCTGAGGTCAGGAGAAAACTAGCCTGTCTAGGGCCTCATCCGCAGCACATATTAAAACCAGTAATATACCGCTTTATAAACAGCCGTGGCTTTTCCCAAAGAATCCTGGGAACTGTAGTTTGTTAAGGGGAGCTGGTGAGGAGACCCAGCTCTTCCCCTCACAAAGTGTGGTCTTAACAATAAATTTGCAGTGTGGTTTCACAATCAATTCCTTTTTTCAAGGAACTCTGCGGGGGGGGGGATAGGGGGTCTCCTAACAACTTCTAGCACCCTTAACAAACTACAGTTCCCAGGATTCTTTGGGAGAAACCGCAGCTGTTTATAAAGTGGCATGTTGCTGATTTAAATGTATAATACAGATGGGGCCAAGGCTAGTGAGTTTAAGATGGAGGAGGAGGAGGAGGAGGAAAGATTTCAGTGGAGGACTTCCTGACTGAGAGCACAGTTTATTTAATCACTGCACCATGCCAGCCCCTCCTCCCCATTTGTGCCCCTTTTAACTTTCAGCGAAGAAGGGCATTACTTTCCTTTCCTGCTTGCCATTCTCCTAGAGGGCAGCAAGAAGTCGAATAGGCCTCTACTTTTGCTGCTTCAGCGGTAAGACTCCATGGTGATCCCTCTCCCTTGCAATAGGCTTCATTATCAGTAGCCCTCTTAATGCCTCTTAATCTGATGGCAAGTCCGTGCGTATTCACCCTTTGCATGTGTGCCTGAGTGCAATGCAAAAACCTACGCCCTGTAGTGGAATAATGGACTTGCACAATGTGAACTATTTATGAAGCTGGGCTCTTGTGTAAAACTTTTATGAGATAGATAGAGGGAGGGAGGGAGGGAGGGAGGGAGGGAGAGAGAGAGAGAGAGAGAGTGTGTGTGTGGGTGGGTGGCAGAAGTTGCCATGCCTAAGGATGGAAACAGCATTATTCTTAGAGGCCCCGTTCAGCTTTTGATAACGGAACTGGGAAAACTGGACTGGACTGGTGAGGGTGTGTGTGTGTGTGGATCTGAGCAGTATTAGTAAAAGATATTTTGGTTTTAATCACAGGCCTGTGTATGGAATTGAGGAAATGGTGTGCTTAGAATTCTGTGTGTACATAAGAAGTTAGCGTATTGGTCCATTTGCTTCTGTATTGTCTGAGCTGACTGGCAGCAAAGCGGCCCAGGGTTTTCGGATGGGGTATTCCCCAGCCTTAACCAGAAATTGAACAATATGAAGAACCAAATAAACAGAAATCTTATAAATCTCTAAAGTCACAAAATGTGCACTCTTGATGGATTCTCTTGAAAACATAGAACCAAATAAACATAAGTCTTATAAGTCTCTGAAAGTCTTTGTAGACTATGCAAGTCTCTGAAAGAAGCAATGGGTCAGATTCTTATCTGATGAAAACAAGCCGTAAAGCTTTGTTTTATGATGTCCAAGGCTGCCAGAGAGCTCCACAAACAGACATAGTGAACAGTGATTCCGGATATACCCACTGTTTTGTAGAATTATTCTTCAGCACAGCAGAAGGATGCAAAAATGCTTCATAAACTGCAAATGAATTATTGAAACGATGACCTGCATATACATGGTAACTTACAATAACTCAGATTCTATGTTTTCAAGAGAATCCATCAAGAGTGCACATTTTGTGACTTTAGAGATTTATAAGATTTCTGTTTATTTGGTTTTTCATATTGTTCAATGTTCCGTATAGATTATATAAAGAGTTTATATTGATATTGCATTGTTGTACTTGGTCATCGGGTTGCCTGGGATATTACTGATAATTGTTTGCAACACAGGGGTTTAACTGTTTGGTTACTTACCCAGAAATTGAACATAGGGATCCTTTTGCATGCAGAGCAGATCCACTGAGTCATGCCTCTTCACTCTGAGATTTCTTAGAATCATAGTGTTGGAAGGCACCCTGGGGGTCATTTAGTCCAACCCCCTGCCATGCTAAAGCATCCCTGGCAGATGGCCATTCGACCTCTGTTTAAAAACCTCCCAAGGAAGGGAGAGTCCACCACATTCTGAGGGAGTCATTTTCACTGTCAGAACAGCTCTTAACTTTTAGGAAGTTCTTCCTCATGTTTTGTTGGAATCTTCTTTCTTGTAATTTGAAGCCATTGGTTTGAGTCTTGCCCTCCAGAGCAGGAGAAAACAGGCTTGCTCCATCCTCCTTGTGACAGCACTTAAGATATTTGAAGACGGCTATCATATCTCCTCTCAGTCTCATCTTTTCCAGACTAAACATACCCAGCTCCTTTAACCATTCCCCATTAAGCTTGGTTTCCCGACCCTTGACCATCTTGGTTGCCCTCCTCTGCACACATTCCAATTTGTCAATATCCTTAAATTGTGGTGCCCAGAATTGGACACAGTATTCCAGCTGTGGTACTACAGTCATACCTTGGGATGAATACGCTTCAGCTTAAATATTTTCGGGTTGTGCTCCGCGGTGACCCAGAAGTAATGGAGCGTGTTACTTCCGGGTTTTGCCACTCGCGCATGCACAGACGCTCAAAATGACGTCACGCGCATGAGCGGAAGCGGCGAAACGCGATTCACACCCGTATAGACGCACAGTCACGTCTTACATTTCCTTCAGGATGCGAATGGGGCTCCGGAACGGATCCCGTTTGCATCCAGAGGTACCACTGTATTATTTCCCTTGATCCGGTGTTTCCCAACCTTGTGCCTCCAGCTGTTTTTGGACTACAATTCCCATCATCCCTTGCCACTGGTCTTGCTAGTCAGGGATGATGGGAGTTGTAGTTCCAAAACAGCTGGAGGCACAAGGTTGGGAAACACTGCTAGAATAGCCTTAGCTTTTTCTTTTCTTTTTTGCGGCTGCTGCATCACACTGTTGACTCATGTTCAGCTTGTGGTCCACCAAGACCCCTTGATCCTTTTCACATTTACTGCTAGTAAGCCAGGCTTCCCCTATCTCATATTTGTGCAGTTGGTTGTTCCTGCCTAAGTGCAGAACCTTTCAATTTTAGCGGTGTTATGAAGCGGGGGCCCAACAGCATTTTTAACACTTAACTTGGGTTTCATTTTTTTTTGGAAATTCATATCTTCTCTTTCTTTTGCTTTGCTACCTTTTTTTCTGTGTGAAACATGGCTTGTTGTTGATGAGGATCAATATTCTAAAATGTGCACATAAGTAAACAAGATGTATGACATTAATACCCAACATTCAAAGAAAGTGAAAAAAATGGGGGGGGGCAGCATTCCTTGAACTTGTATAAAATTGTGTATTAACAGCCTCCCTCTACCCAACAACCTTCAGACAACATTGGACTACAACGCCCATCATCCCTGGCCATTGGCCACTCTGGCTGGGGATGCTGGGAGTTGTAGTCTATGAAACTAGGGCCCTTCAGGATTTAACCTCCTTCTGTCGGGCCTGTAAGACAGAGCTATTATTCCTCCTGGCCTTTAATTTAAATTCAGCCTGAACTTTTATTTCCCTTCCCTTCCCTCCCCCTCCCCTTTTATGAAGATTACCTGCTCTGAGACCCCACAGCTAATTCTCCCCTGGCCTCCTCGCTGGCCCAAGTAGGACTAATTCAGCCAGCTAGCCCTGGTGACTATCTAATGCTTATTGGATGGATTTCCCCCAAATTGATTTTTGAACTTTGAATTTTATTGTTATTCATGTTTTTATACTGTATTTTATGCTGCTTCTATGTTGTATTACAATTAAGTGTTTTAAATTTGTTGTTAGCTGCCCTGAGCCCGGTTTTCTGAACCAGGAAGGGTGGGGTATAAATAATTTATTTTTATTATTATTATCTAGAGGAGCCACAGGCTGAGAAAGACGGGGGTATATAATATATATGATGGTAAATGTTTATGGTACATGAATTTCTGGAGTATTAAATCATGGTAGAGAGAGTTTTGGATCCATGGGATACTGAGTTAGACCACTGGTCTGTTTAACCCAGTTTTGAAGCAGTGCAGATACTCATTTAAGTACTCAAGATATTACGGTAGTTCACGGGTAGCCCCTGTAGCATCTTCCAGTTCCCATCATTCATGTTCATTGGCCATGCTGGACTGTGTGCATCCTTAATTCTCTAAATGAACACCCATTTTTCATTTGCTCTTTGAGGAACATTTATGCAGTAGGAATTCAAACAGCAAGATCTGTTCAGTAATCTTAATTAAAACGGTGCCTGCATTAACCGACTTGTTGCATTCTTTCTACTAAAAGGGAGGGGGGAAGCAAGTTGTCCAGGAAAATATCAGCCAAGCAATAAACAATCTGTTCCCTTCTTTCCATTGAATCTGTTTCTTCAAAGCCTTCTCCCAGCATTTAAATGATAACACACTTATAAAAGGTATTGTTGCACTTAATTGTTTTCTGGATTGTTTACAATCTTTCGTCCTTCAACTTTTGTTGCGTATTTTGTCTCTGTATTTGTATACAACCAATGATTATAAAAATAAATACAGTGGTACCTCAGGTTAAGTACTTAATTCGTTCCGGAGGTCCGTACTTAACCTGAAACTGTTCTTAACCTGAAGCACCACTTTAGCTAATGGGGCCTCCCGCTGCCTCCAGAGCATGATTTCTATTCTCATCCTGAAGCAAAGTTCATAACCTGAAGCACTATTTCTGGGTTAGCGGAGTATGTAACCTGAAGCGTATGTAACCTGAAGTGTATGTAACCTGAGGTACCACTGTAAATAGTAAAGGTGCCAGTACTCAACAATAAGTTGTTACAGTATTGCCACACTTTAACATTGGGGGGGGGTTTACTGGTACTGTGTACCTTTGAGTACCCCCAGTAAATAGCTATACAGAAAATATCATGTACTGCTGTTAAATGGGTACTCAGTTTTATGTGATTTGGATGGTGGTAGTATTTGCTGAGAAAACCTATGTTTTTATTTTGTATTTTTCAAAAAACAAACATTATTGATTGAACTGAATTGATTCACATGGGTAGCAATTGTGGCTGATACAGATTTTTTATTAAGATGCTTTGATTGTATATTATAATGCTTAATAGTTCATGTAATGAATGGACTGAGAAGCTGCAAAAGCTTTCCTGAATTTGAGTATATAAAGCCATTCTCAGTTCAGGTGTAAAGGTAAAGTTGTGTAAATAAGATGGACCACAATCTTGGTCTCTTAAGGGTGGTTTTCTGGAAAATACAATGCCACCTGCCCTGACAATTTCATAAAACTTTAGTTAGAAATTGCAAATGCACTCACTGGAGCAAATTGGCTCTGTCCCTCAAATCGTCAGATTATCACAGACTTGCAAGCCAAATCCAGCCCATTAGCTATATAGATTTAGCATCTCATCAGAGGGTCATTAAAAGGCACTGTTTATGCAAACCCACCTGGGCTTAGCAAACAGGGGAGTTGCATTCACCTTGGGAGCTCACAAGTAAAAATGTTACATGGGGAAAAAAATACAAGAGAGAGACACTGCACACACTTTTGTTAATCAAGAAAATCTTTAATAATAGTAATTCTAAAAAAACAGAAAAGCAAGTTGCAGAGGCCTTGTTTAAACAGGCTTGCTTTCGGCCTCTTCCCTCTCACTGCACCTTTACGAGCAAGGATGCGCATATGCGCCACAAGATGGCAGAGTTGCTTTGCCGATGAACTGGGAGCAAAAAAGCCACCTGCTAACCGCAGATGTCCTTCTTTTCTTCCTTTCCTTTTTCAAGGAAAGCTAAAGCGCAGCTCCCGGTGTTTGTTTTAGGCTGTCACCATGTTCTGGAGCTCGGAAGATGCTTCAGATTTGTATGCAAGCAATCTGCACCGGCTCTTCTGTATGATAATGGGTTTTGGAAGATGGGGGAGGACGAGGACGGAGGAATCTTGCCCTGCCTTAGCCTCTCATTGTTTGATCAATGCTAGAACCTGCACCGAGCATACTAAATACGGGGGTGCTGTTGAAACCGCTGCCGTGTCCTCAACTCAACCCTGTTCTCTCAGTGCATTTTGGCACGTAACAGGCAAGGTGTTGCAGAGCCTCCTTTTGCAGTACCTTGTCACGTAATGGTGAATTAAGCCTGCCGCGGCCACCTAACTTTTGGGGTTTCTTGCTCTCTCTTTTGTGCTCTGCTCCCTATGGATCTCTCTTGGATAATGTGGGAAGGTAGTCTCCCTCTTCTTTCTGCAGCAGCAGCAGCTATGGCTGATGGGATGCTAGGTCAGAAAGCAAGATTCAGAGATCCACAGTGGGTGGGGCAGGTTGAGAGATGGCATTGATGAACCCCCCTCCCCCAGATTTCTGCATAGATTTGGGCTCTCCGTACTTGAAGGAAGCACATGTGGCTGGCTAGTAATTAATAGGTCTGGATATGTCTCTCTCTGCCCCCTGTTCCATAAAGGATGCCTAGCATTTACTGTGTCCGTTTTATGGGTTATTGTATGGCTTTTATTGTGATGCGTTGTTCTTTTTATTTTATGTTATTCTCAATGCACTTAAATTTTTGTAAGTTGGAGGCTGAAGAGCAGTTGCTGGAAGCCATGGGGTGGGTGGTGGGGGTTGGGGGTGGCGGTGGGGGGAGGGCTGTTCTCAGGTCCCGCTGTCAGGCTTCCCAGAGGTATTTGGTTGGCCACTGTGAGAGCAGGATGCTGGACTTAGATGGACTACTGGCCTGATCCTCCAGGTAAAGGTAAAGGGACCCCTGACCATTAGGTCCAGTCGTGGCCGACTCTGGGGTTGTGGTGCTCATCTCGCTTTATTGGCCGAGGCAGCCGGTGTACAGCTTCCAGGTCATGTGGCCAGCAGGACTAAGCCGCTTCTGGCGAACCAGAGCAGCGCACGGAAACGCCGTTTACCTTCCCGCCGGAGCGATACCTATTTATCTACTTGCACTTTGACGTGCTTTCGAACTGCTAGGTTGGAAGGAGCAGGGACCGAGGAACGGGAGCTCACCCCATTGCGGGGATTCAAACCGCCGACCTTCTGATCAGCAAGCCCTAGGCTCTGTGGTTTAACCACCCGCGTCCCACGGTCCTGCATGCTACTCTTACGTTATTAAGTTTCTTGGAGACTTCTTGCGTGGCGAACGACTAATGAGTGGCAAGTGACACATGAATTGAGTAAATAAGATTTCCTCGCCAGATGCCTTCACTAAAATGCAGAACCGCTCACCACGTTTTGCTTTTCTAGGTATGGGGTGACTCATGTGTCTGCACACACACTGCCATGCGCTTTTTATGAATGAGCGTGCAACTGAATCAGCCGACGGGAGCTGGCTTGGCAGTCTGCAGGTCTCGCGTGAAAGCTAAACCCACACACATTACCGATTCATTAATAAAAGAAAAAACCTGACACATGCATGAAATCATTGAAGGGACTTGCATCGTGTTTGCAGAGCCAAAAAGAGAGGAGAGAGTGTGGTGTAGTGGTTAAGAGCGGTAGTCTCGTAATCTGGGGAACCGGGTTCGCGTCTCCGCTCCTCCACATGCAGCTGCTGGGTGACCTTGGGCTAGTCTCTGACTCTCTGAAGTCTCTCAGCCCCACTCACCTCACAGAGTGTTTGTTGTGGGGGAGGAAGGGAAAGGAGAATGTTAGCCGCTTGGAGACTCCTGAAGGGGAGTGAAAGGCGGGATATCAAATCCAAACTCTTCTGTGTTGTGTATGTGAAAGCACCTTCCTATCTTAACTTATTTTAGGTCATAGGAACATAGGAAGCTGATGTACACACAGAGTATTATCTACACTGACTCATTCCAAGGTTTCAGGCAGAGCAGATTACCAGCCCTACTTGGAAGTGGTAAGGATTGAATCTGGCACCTTCTGTGTGCTAAGCAGTCGATCTACCACTGGGGCATGGGCCTTCTCCTCTGGTCTGTTCCTGAGATTCTTGAAGTATGCATCTATAAGTGTTTGCTCCATATTAATACATTGCACATTTGCATCATTCACATAACATTAAGCAGGAGCAAAGGCACAACAGTCCTGTTATGAAACTTTTGCCCCAGTGTTAGAAATTCTAGGGCTGCTATACATCCAGAATTTCCTAGACATACAGGAGTCGGTAACAGTGTCCAGGCAGAAATCACTGAGATGTCTGGGAAAATCCAGACGTATGGCAATCCATGTCGGAAGTCTAGATTTTGGCGAATTTCCTTCAAAATACAGTGGTACCTTGGTTTACGAACTTAATCCGTTCCAGAAGTCCGTTCTTAAACCAAAGCGTTCTTTAACCAAGGCGTGCTTTCCCATAGCAGTGGAGGACTCAATTTACAAATGGAACACACTCAACAGGAAGCAAAACATGTTCTGCTTCCAAGGCAAAGTTCACAAACCAAAACGCCTACTTCCGGGTTTGCAGCGTTCTTATTCCAAGTTGTTCATAAACTAAGCTGTTCTTAAACCAAGGTACCACTGTAGCTCAATAACTTCATTTTTTCCCCTTGAGATTTTGCAAAACAAACAAAAAAAGGCTGAACAGCTTTTGTGTCTGGATTTTCACCTTTTGAAATATGGCAACTGTAGAAATTCCCCGGGCACGTTTTGCAACAGTCAAATGTCCATTTGCAACCACATGGAGATCTCTAGATGCCAGGTTGCTGACTGACATCTCCATCTGGCTGGCCCCTCCAGCTTTCTCAAGAAGGCAAGCAGAAGAGCTTATTTATTGCATTTACTCCAAGGAGTAAATGGTTTACCCAGCTCCTCTCAGTTAATCCCTACAACAACCCTGTGAGGTAGGTTAAGAGGCTGCGACTGGCCCAAGGCCAGCCTGTGAGCTTCATGGCGGAGTGGGGATTCTAATCCCCCAGGTCCTAGTCCAACACTCTAACCACTGCGCCACACTGCCTTCCTAGAGTACTTCTGCTATGGGGCAACATTCCCACCAAGTCAATGGCCAAAAGAACCCTCAATTCAGCTCCACCACACTGCAGAGGAATAGTTTGGAAATTCCTGTGAGAATGCCAGCTCTCAGAGGAAAAGCAAGGTGCATTTATGTTGTCTGTTACTCTAGTTTTTGTTTTAGCACAACTCCCTCTTGGATATTGGTCTGTATGCCACCAGTTCTATCGCTAGCACTTGCAGTATATAATAGCTTTTTAAATTAGTGGGGACTTGTGTTTATGAGAAATTACTGATTATTCCTTAATTAATCTCAATTGCTGATGGTTACTTAGGCTTTCCATTTTTCATAATTAACATAATGAGCTAAAAAGATTAGAGTGAAAAAAGATGTTCATCCTTAGTGTAACACTAATAAATGAGCTCTGGCCTATCACTGAGGGGTAGACCTGCACAGCGTCAGTTTGGCTGGAGTCTCAGGCCTGGTTGACAGATGCAGAACCAATGAGGTGTGAATGTCTTGAAGAAGAAGGAGAATGAACTAGGACTCCCATCATCCGTTGCCATGCTAGTTGAAGCTGATGGAAACTGTAGTCCAGAATGTCTGTAGAGCATCAGTTTGAGGAAGGATGTTGGACTATCTAGAGCAGGTGGCCTAGGACACTTTCCTATAGATTTTCAGGAACACCCAGAAGAACGCCTGCAGCAAGAACTGGTAGAGTCTGTTCTAGCAGCTCAGGACTCTACCAGTTCACACGCTGCATGCGTAGACTAACCCTCATTCTGGTGACCTAAAAGATTTTAGCTCCTCTTTCAACAAGAAGAGCTCATCTTGCTTATGCACAGTTCACTAAAGGGCTAATTTATTGAGCTTGTGCTTAAGATTGGTTAGGGTTGACTTCACACGAAATCCCACCTGCATTTTGTATTATTTACTCCCAAGGTTTCTTAAACAGCTTTTCAGCCGCCTCTCCGAGAACCACCTTAGTATCTCAGATTAGAAATCTCTTACCAAAATTAAAATGACGATTCAAGTTACAAGAAAGGAGATTCCAACTAAACTTCAGGAATAACTTTCTGACAGTACGAACTGTTCCACAGTGGAAAGGACTCCTTCTTAGAGGTTTTTAAGCAGAGCTTGGATGACCAACCTCTCATGGATGCTTTAGTGGAGATTCCTTCATTGCAGGGGGTTGGACTAGATGAGCCTCAGATCCCTTCCAATGATACAAGTCTATTGCAGTGGTACCTCGGGTTAAGTACTTAATTCATTCCGGAGGTCCGTTCTTAACCTGAAACTGTTCTTAACCTGAAGCACCACTTTAGCTAATGGGGCCTCCTGCTGCCGCCGCGCCACCAGAGCACAATTTCTGTTCTCATCCTGAAGCAAAGTTCTTAACCTGAAGCACTATTTCTGAGTTAGCAGAGTCTGTAACCTGAAGCGTATGTAACCTGAAGCGTATGTAACCCGAGGTACCACTGTATATTACAAAAATATTTAGCATGATGGCAACTAATTACAAAAAGCAAACAAATAAGCAAAAACAACTCGGAACAAAACGTAACTGATGCTTGCTTCCAGAACACCATGAGAAAAGAGTGTTGAGCGGAATCCTAATGGAATGAACAGCCTTGAGATCCTGGGTTCTTGGACTCCAACCATCCCTGACCACTGGCCATGGAGGATGGAGCTGATGTCAGTTGGAGTTCAACATCATCTGGCAGTCACCATGCAGGAGGAGGGTTATGTAGACCTGTGTTTCCCAAACTCCAACTGTTTTCGGACTACAGGTCCCATCCTCCCTGAGCATTGGTCTTGCTAGCAAGGGATGATGGGAGTTGTAGTCCCAAAAAAACCTCTGGAGACCCCATTTTGAGAAATACTGGTGTAGACAGTCGTAGGCCATATGGACTGGGAATCTTGACTTTTTAAGGCAGCTCTAATATTTCCAGGCTAGCTGTTGAAGACTAGTACTGCTGCTGTTGTATTCTATATTGCCGGTGGTTTGTTTTATTTTGTGTTTTATTTGTTTGTGTGTGTGTTACAAGCAGGCTTGATCTTTGGAGGAGTGATATATAAATACCATAAAAAAGGGTCGTAAAGATGTTGCCTGTTCTCTGTCCCTTAAGTGTTCTTATTTGGTATCAGTGCTGGCTAGGATCGTGAGATAACTAGACCTTGTACCTGTGTTCAGGCAAGGCAAGGCAATGAAAAGAGGGAATGAATGTTGCAGGAAGAGAAGTACACGAATTACATAAATGTACGGTAATGGGAAGCAATATATAAACAAATGAGTTAGTGAATAAAGCCAGTAACGCTATCCCATAAAATCTGATGAATTAGGAAAATAACAAAGGGATGTTCATAAAAAGACATGGGGGACCCTATAACAAAACATTCCCAGTGTGGAGCGCTTCTGTTCTGGATTCAAGTCACTCCAATCCCTGCAGAGCTTCCCTTCTCCCCCTCCAGTGGTCAGTTAGCATTCCGTTCCCCCTGAACATTCCCAGGCAACTCTCGTGCCCCATTCAGGATACATTAAGTTCTTCAGTTTCTTGATTGATGTCCGAGGCTAGCACTCTCTCCTGTTCCTGGAGGACATGGCAAAATAGCTCCTCAAGTGTGAATTAGGAAGACAACGAGAAGCTTGGTTATTCTTTATTCGGACCCAACCGAACAAAATCAGAAACAAGAAAGCCCAGCGTCTTCTATGCGCAGACCCCACAAAAAATGTTCTGTTAAATTATTTGGTTTATTATCGCATTATTGTCCCATCTTTCCTCCAAGGAGCTCAAGGTGAGGTACTTGCATGCATCGTTCCCCTCATCATCATCAACAACAACATCACCATCATATATTATTTATACTGTGCCCATCTGGCTGGGTTTCCTCAGCCACTCTATTATCCTCGTTAAAACCCTGAGAGACTGAGCATTGGTGATTGGCCCAAGACCATCCATTTATTGTGACCAAGTGAAGATGCTTAGGCACCAGGATGGCTCCTGACATCTCCACCATCTGGAGGCGCATGCATGGGGATCATTGGATCTAAGCTGTTTTCACACACTAGCCACATGTCCTGTAGAATTCTATCAGATATATTGTATGTGCACAACCGGAAGGAATTTCAGGAACCATAATGCCTTTTCTGTGCAGCCTGAGCCCAGGAGGCCAGCCTAACCTCCCTGTGGCCCGGGACCTCCAAGATGTTTGTGTTTGAAGACCGTAAGGTCCTCCGTTTTGCATACCAGGAGAGGCAGTCCCGTAGGTACGAGGGTCCTAGGCCATATAGGGCACGCTGCACCCGCCATCAAAAAGGGGTAGTTTCCATGTGACCGCTGTGTTGACGTGTCTGCTCCGAGCAGAGCTGTCTTTCCCATAGGGCTTAGTGGTGCGTCATGCCAGGGTGCTGGCCTCTCAGGGGCACCCCAGCGAGTGGGGGAGCTGCATGGCTTTGCCGGCGGCCTCCCCTTTCCCTGTGCGCCCGCCAGCTATGCCCCGCCAACCATATGGCTGGCAGGTGTGTAGCTTGCCTCCCAAACCTCTGCAGGAGAACTATATGGTTGGTGGGGCGCAGCTTCCCTCCCAAGCCTCTGCGGGGATTGCTCTCCCGCAGCGGCATGGGGGATAGTTGCATTGCCCCGATGGCTGGCAGTGCGCAGCTTTGCGCCCCCCACTATCCGTGGTAATTTGGGGGCGCTGGGTGGATATTTGCACCCCTGCGTCACATTTGCTCAAGACCACCCTGGCTCCAAGAGATAACAAGTGCCACTTAAACACACCTGAGCTTCCCCACATGTGTGCACCTTCTCTATGGTACCCTCCAGATGTTACTGAACTCAAGCCTTTGCCACCCTTGAGTCATTGCGCTGCTGTGGCTGCGTTGGTGGATTCCAGCAACATCTGGAGTGCACCATGTCGGCAACTCACGCACAGCCTGTCCCCTCTCGACCCCTGCCTCCTTTTTTCTGCTTTGGAGAGAAAAGGTTTATCCCAGTGCAAACTCCCTACTACGATTATTCGCGGAAGCTAAGAGCGGCGAGCGTTTGGGGCTTGTGCCTGCGGAATGTGAAGCAGGCCGAACAAAACACTTCTCATCTGCTATCAATAATTTCTCAAGGTAATGAAACAATAGATCACAGTCCCTCTTTCCCCCTGGGGTGTGCCGTCTTTCGGTTCTGGGAAACTGCTTTCGTTTTCTCTATTAAAATCTTATTCACATGCTCAGCCTCAACTTTGGACTGATGTTTAATCCACTCCACTGGCCACAGTGACCAAGTTTTGCTTTTTATTTCTGAAATGGCACACACACAGAGAGAGGTCACTCCAGCTGCTTTTAAAGGTGCTATTGCTGTAGGATACTCCCCCCCATCCCTTTTATACCCTTAAGTTGAATTGGCAGCGAGGAGAGGGGCTTTTAATGGACAGTAAAAACCCTGGCTTTAATTGCTGCAGACATTAGGACGTTAAGAGGCTAATTTGTAAGAGAGAACTTTTTATCTGTCCTGCTTTTTATTGATCTTCCGGGGAGTGGGGGGGGGGTTAAAATGTTATCTGGAAGGTGGACTTTGCTTCATGCTAAAAGCCAGTTAATGGCAGCTGTGCTGTACTCAAGAGAAGGGTGGCTAATGATGGAAACCTGCCATATACATATTGGAGCCTTTAAGGACTGAGTTTCTGGAGCAGGGAGGTACAGAGAAATGAATGGAATAGAGAGAAAAGGCATTTAAACCCGGGGGTGGTTAGCGTGTGGCATAAGAAGAACCCTGGCTGGATGAGGCCAGTGGCCTGTCTCACCAAACATCCTGTGACCAACTAGATCCCTATGAGGATCCCACAAGCAGGACCCAAACGCAATAGTCCTCTCCCCTTCTGTGGTTTCCAGCAACCAGAATTCACAGCAGAGGTAGAAAATCAGGGCAATAGCCATTGATAGTATGAATTTGTCTAACCCTCTTGCAAAGCCACCCAAGTTGGCGGCCATCACCGCCTCTTGTGGGAATGAATCTCTTCATTTTAACTATGGGGCGCGTAAATAAATGCTTTCTTTTACCTGTCCCATTGATGTCCACGAATTCTAGTGTTAGGCGAGACGGAGGGGAGCTTCTCTCTATCTCTGCTTTCTCTGTGTTCGTTTTAGAAAAGCCGGAAATTCCGCAACCTGATCCGCAATGCATTATAGCGATTCTGCAACTTGATCTCTACAGTACGTTGCCTAAGCTTCGTTCAGATGGCATCTTGCTCTGCTGGCCGCAGCAATATCGCCAAGTAAATGGCCAGGAGGGTATGCCAGATTCTAGCACTTTTGCCTGCCTTGTGTGTGCCCTTGGGGTTTGAAACTCTCTCCCTGGGGAAGTCTTCCTTGTTTGTTCTCGGGGAACCTTCCAGAAAGTAGCCCTTTCTTTCAAAGTGTTAAAAAATTCTGTTTTTGTTTGACCCTCCCGATAAAATCCCTTGGTTGCCCTAATAAGCCAAGAGAGTCGACACATTTAAAAATGTGCATGTATGTATAAACGCTACAAGCTTCTTTATTTTATCTGTTGTTCTTCGTTGCTTTTTGCAACGGTCAGTTTTATTTTCTATTGTAAAGTGCTTTTCGACATCTTATTGTACTTAATCTTACAATTACATATAACCCACCTTTCAGAATACAGTGGTGCCCCGCAAGACGAACGCCTAGCAAGACGGAAAACCCGCTAGACGAAAGGGTTTTCCGTTTTGGAGGCGCTTCGCAAAGCGAATTTCCCTATGGGGTTGCTTCGCAAGACGAAAAAATCTTGCGTCCCCCCACGGTTTCCCCCCCGCTTTTTCCGCCCTTTTCCTAAGCCGCTAAGCCGCTTATCAGCTGTTCCGCTGATAAGCCGCTTAACAGCTGATCGCTAGAAGCCGCTAGACAGCTGTAGCGCTAATCCGCTAAGCTGTCAATGGGCTTGCTTCGCAAGACGAAAAAACCGCTAGACGAAGAGACTCGCGGAACGAATTCTTTTCATCTAGCGAGGCACCACTGTACACAGATCATCCTGACAGGCTTCACAGGCAACATTAAACCATGTTGTTGTTGTTTTTTTAAAAAGCATAGTAAACAATATCGACATGCCAAATGTCGTTGGGATCATTCCCTGTGGAGAGTAGGTGGGCAGAGGATGGTATAAAATGGTGCAAGAAAATGCAAGCGCCGTTTCCTTCTGTGGTTGTAAATTAAAGCAGCCGCATGGGAACTGCTTCATTCCCACATTGCTGCTGTAATGCATAATTGGCACCACCTACGTAGTGTTGTTCCTTTGAGAGTTTCTGCTGAGCTGTCCACGGTTATCTTTGGAAAGGAGTGGATTGGGGAGGAAGCCATCGCAAACTGGCCCTGCCTCTTGTGACCTCATTAGCCCCCCCTAGCCAGTGACCCTCAGAGGGTTTTCTAGCTGCTTCAGGAACCAAGTCATAAAAAGGCAGCGCTCAACAATGTCGATTTAGCATAGGAAAGGCAGCTTCTGCAGGTCTGTGCGCAGAGAGACGCCCACTGATAAGAAGAAAACGAGACTGGTCAGCCATGCTATGTTCCTGACGGTGAAATACTTGACATTTCCTATGCACATTCATGTTTCCGCAAAGCTCACCACGTGGGCTCTGGTGTGTGATGCACTCAGGATGCAATATCCCAAGGCCCAGGGAGGTTTGCCTCCCAGGAAAGAAAGTATTGTCATGGGGAAAACCTCGGCTGTCCAACAACAGGGAGTTTACTTGCTCATTCCCCATCAGACAGAAAACACTGCTGGTCTCCCTGGGATTGAAGAAATGGAAGAGAAGAGAGCTTTGTCCCTGCTGGGTTCAGCCGAGATTCATTTGTGCAGAGGGCAGAGGTGTGTGGCTCCGGGCGCAATTTTGAGAGGGGGTGCACACAGCAGGCTCCTCCTTCGGAGCCTGACTCTGTGCCAGAGGGAGCGGAGCCCTGACTGTGGTGCTTGTGCCTGGTACCCCCGAAGCAAGTTTAATCGGGGTGGGGAGAGAGAGCAGGCGAGTGGGTGGCAGCGCTGCTGCCCACCCTCCTCAGCCGTGGCAGACCTCCCGCCAGGTGGCAGCAGCTCTCCCACCACGTCACTTCTGACTCGGCAGCGGAGAGCATCGCACTTTGGCCATGGCGAGATGCCCCTGGCCACAAAAGCTCTGCCTCCACCACTGGGTCAGGTGGAGAGCAGAGAGCAGCTTCCCTGCCCCTCTCCTAACCCTGAACTATAGTACAAAGAGTTTGCCCTCAGCACCCCGCCCCCTTGCTTGCCCCCAGGCAGCATGGGCATACACTCTGCCACTGGCAGCAGGCACCCATGCTTTCAAGCCAGAATAGGGAAATGCTTGCTCTATCCCCTGGCAATGCAGTTTCCTGAAAACCGTAGCTCACATGTAGGGGCCCAGGGAGAACAGGAACCCCAAGGAATTGAGGGGCTCCGTCGTGTGAGAAGCTGCTTTTACACGGGGGTTCCATTGCAGAGGGCCGTGCTCAGCTGGTGGGTCTATCGCCCATGTGGCTGTTAGAATTCCTGCTCCATGACTGAAGTCATGGGATTGTTGTCTATCACATGACGGTATATGTTTTGACTCCACAGAGTGGGAAGTGATGGAGACAGGTTGTTTGTGTTACTGTGTTCTGTGAAGTGGGACTGTTGTCCTTTGTTCTTTATCTGCTTGAGAGAGAGGGAGCCATGGTGCAGTGCTCCATGTGTGTTTATATGTAAATGAAGTAGATTAGCCAAAATGCTGAGTTGCTGAGGTCTGCCACACGTATGCTGCGAAGACTCTGCGGATCCCTAAGTGTGCTGGTGTCGGTTGGCATCAGTCGCTGTGTTTTTCGGGCTGAAGAAAGCTTGTGAAGCTCCCGAACGATCGACCAGGAGGGAGAGAACATGCCAGTCGGGCATGTGTCTTCCAGGGTCCTACTCAAGTGTACGCTGAACTCCTGACAGTAGCATTAGGGCAAGGAGCGTGGCCTCGCTGCAGCATAGAAGGGCGAGTGCCCTGCACGCAAAACGTAGCATGTAAATTGTGCTTAAGCAACTTCAATAATTTATCTTCCCATCCAGTTTTCCCTGCCCAGCCCTTTTTTTTGTTTTTTGTTCTGAGCCTTTCCAATTGTAAACCTGTGGGCCGGGACTCTCTTGTTGTTTTTAATCCCTGTGTGGTGCTCAGCAAATTGTAGGTGCTTTATAAGTGATAAGTCATAATAATAGATAGGCAGTTTTGATAACTTATTTTCTGGCTTGCATTCAGAGGATCAGAAGTATGCATCGTCTTTTCTGCACGGAGGGGAGCACGGAGGGGAATATTGTGCTTTTCCGAAGCTTTTGTTGCTCAATATCTAATTCTCTTTCTCCCTCCCTCTCTCTCTCCCCAGTGGATGAATACATCGCTATTGCCAAAGAAAAGCACGGCTACAACATGGAGCAGGTACTGAAAACAATTCAAAAAATTACAGTGTCCTATTAACCAAATGATGACTTTCTCTAAAGAGAAGATTCATTTCCAGTATTATTGATTGATTGATTGATTGATTGATTGATTGCATTAATACCCCACCTTTCCTCCAAGGAGCTCAAGGTGGTTTACATAAGTCTCTTCTCCAAGCTTCAGTGAAAGCCTGCATTCGCCCCATAGGACGCACCCAGATTTCCCCTTCATTTTTGGAGGGGAAAAAGTGCGTCCTATAGGGCGAAAAAATACGGTAATTTTTTGATGTCTGGAATAAGCGGATATTTTACTAATCATTCCCAGTACGTTGGATTTTGTTATCGTTTCCATTTCTTAGCCTACACATCTTAATTTTTAAAAACCACTCTGGGGATGTTTTACTCCTGTTTCTAACCAAAATAAGGTTTGTGGGGTGGGGTGGGGTGGGCAGGCAAGGAGGAAGCCATACCCATGTAGATGCATTTGACATGATCCTTATCTGCCATTCTTGGGTGTATTTATGTATAAACAAGCACATTTACTATCTTGCCTCTCCGTAAAAGGTCAGGCTGGCTGGAAACATTAAAGTCTTGCTCAAAATGTATATACCAAACAAACAACAAAGGCTAATACCTTAAAAAAAACAAACCACAATACAAAAGGACAGACAGCAAAACACACAAGACCAGTAAGTGACGTCATGAAACCTAAACCCGCTAGATGCCTGCCTGGACAGGTGATCTTAGCCTTTGTTTCTAAATTGCCAAGAAGAACATTCACTGGCACAGCTTCTCTACAAACTCTTAAGATGGTTTAGGAGCAGGAAAATGCACATAAAGAGCTAAACAGAAGACCTCTTCTGGTGTTCAGAAGAATGTGTGTGGCCATAAATTGTGAAGGATAGTTAGAAACTTAGATGTATAAGCCCTATGGCGCCTTAAATCTAGGTTACGGTTGCCACAACAAAATGTCTAGGAACTTTTTTTGCTAATAATAATAATAATAATAATAATAATAATAATAATAATAATAATATCTATACCGCTTTATGTTTTAAAGAAAAAAATCTCAATGCAGTTTACAACAGATTAAAACCCCAAATAAAAACAATTCACAGTGAAACGAATGCAAGCTTCAAGGAAAATACGCTTTGCTTTCCCCAAATTTATTTACCTACCTAATTTATATAGCTGCCCACAGCAGAAGTACTCTAGGAAGCCAGTGTGGTGTCGTGGTTAGAGTATTGGACTAGGACCTGAGAGTTCATGGTTCTAATCCCCACTGAGCCACAAAACTCACTCGCTTACTCTCAGCTTCATGTACCTCCCAAGGTTGTTGTGAGGATAACATGTGTAGGATATATGCTCTGGGATATAAACGCGAGAAATCGTAAAGCTGTTTCCTGTCCAGTCTAAAACCGACACCAGAAATTGACAAAAGAATGAGAGAATAGAAGTGGATGTGGATATGTGATTGTTTTAATTACACATGTTTCCGTTTAGTTTTGAACCTAAAGGGTAGCAGATGAGAGAGAAAATTCATTCATCCTTTTCTGTATCTCTTCTGGCCAGTTGAAATTATCATAGTAAGCATCTGGGTGCCTGTCTTCTTCCCTGTGTACCCATTTCCTAGATCTATCTAAATGTACGGCGTGTATGGATGGAGCCTTAAGAACACCACCCCAAGGCTGAGGTGCGATGGGTCAGTGCATCTGGCTATTAACCAGAAGGTTGTTGGTTCGAGCCCACCCAAGGATGGTTGCATTGCAGGGGGTGGACTAGATGACTCTCGGGGTCCCTTCCAGCTCTATAGTTCTAGGATTCTATGACCTTCCCAAAAGAATCCCGGGAATTATAGTTTACCCCTCACAGAAGTTACAAGCTCCAGCTCTCCGAACAAGCTACAATTCCCAGGATTCTTTTGGGAGAAAGCCATGTTCTTTAAATGTATGGCGTGTAAAAAGGAAAAGGGTAAAGGGACCCCTGACCATTAGGTCCAGTCGTGACCGACTCTGGGGTTGCGGCGCTCATCTCGCTTTATTGGCCGAGGGAGCCGGCGTACAGCTTCCAGGTCATGTGGCCAGCATGACTAAGCCGCTTCTGGCGAACCAGAGCAGCGCACGGAAACGCCGTTTACCTTCCCTATTTATCTACTTGCACTTTGACATGCTTTCGAACTGCTAGGTTGGCAGGAGCTGGGACCGAGCAACGGGAGCTTACCCTGTCGTGGGGATTCGAACCACCGACCTTCTGATCGGCAATTCCTAGGCTCTGTGGTTTAACCCACAGCGCCACCCGCGTGTACACAGCCTAAATGGCGTGTGCACAGCCTAAATTGGAAACCACTGGAGCATTATGACTCATGGAACTAAGGTACAGTGGTGCCCCGCAAGACGAATGCCTCGCAAGACGAAAAACCCGCAAGACGAAAGGGTTTTTCGGTTTTTGCGACGCTTCGCTAGACGATTTTCCCTATGGGCTTGCATCGCAAGACGAAAGCCCATAGGGAAATCTCGGGGACCTTTTTTTAAATGCTGGCGGTGGGGAGCAAAGCCTCCCCCCGCCGCCCGGCATCGGAACGATGTCCCGAAGCCGGGCGGCCGGGCGGGAAAGCCTCCCCCCGCCGCCCGGCTTCGGGGCATCGTCCCGATGCCGGGCGGCGGGGCAGGAACGCCTCCCCCAGCCGCCCGGCTTCGGGGCATCGTCCCGATGCCGGGCGGCGGGGCAGGAACGCCTCCCCCCGCCGCCCGGCATCGGAACGATGTCCCGAAGCCGGGCGGCCGGGCGGGAAAGCCTCCCCCCGCCGCCCGGCATCGGAACGATGTCCCGAAGCCCGGCGGCGGGGCGGGAAAGCCTCCCCCCGCCGCCCGGCATCAGAACGATGTCCCGAAGCCGAGCGGCGGGGCGAGAAAGCCTTTGTCCCCCCTGCCTGCCTTCCCAGGGGCTTTTAAATCGCCCCGGACAGCGGAGAAGTCCTCCGCTGTCCCGGGCGATTTTAAAATGCCGCCCGCCAGAAGAGGTCGGGGGAAGGCGGTTTCCATAGGAACGCATTAATTGATTTTCAATGCATTCCTATGGAAAACCGTGCATCGCAAGACGAAAAACTCGCAAGACGAAGAGACTTGCGGAACGAATTAATTTCGTCTTGCGAGGCACCACTGTAGATTTGGAGAAGGCGGCGAATAGGATCTGCTTAGCTCTTGAATGATACAAGTAGAGAAATGCATAACTTTAAGCTTTGGTTATTCCATTATTCGACGAGGCACCGTCCTTGCTGAGAGGTTAGAAAGGGGCGGAAAGGAAGAAACTACTCTTTCATGTAAAAAAAGGTTATTTTCACAGTGAGTCATGTTGAAGGGAATTCCAAGAAAGAAAACTCCCTAGATATTGAGCAATGAGTGCATGATGACGCAGAACTGAGCAGCAGGGTCTTGCGTGTGCTGACCAATGTGGAGCAATGTGACTTTTCTACCAATAAAGAAAAACTTTTTTGAAAAAAATTATAATAACAATTTGCATTGCAAAATGGGCTCGGGGAAAGGGAAATCCCAGTATCAAAGTTAGTGCTTTCACTTTGAATAACCTGAGTCAAAATGTTTTGGCCAAGAGGTATGTGATCTATATATAACTTGCAGAGAATTAAGAGGGCATTTTAACCAACAGATGGAGGGGATAATAATTTTACTTGAGGAGACAGTGCTGGCAAATTAACCGTTTTTTAAAACTATGACCGTGAGATAGTTGGTCCTTTCTGAAATGTTTGCTGTGGAGGAAATAGAAGGAAAGACTGGGTCGTGTAGCAGATGCAACTTGGTGGGGTTCAGAAGTGATGCTGTGCCTTCAACTTTGGCGCTCTTCTGTACAAGAGAATTTAGTAAGATGGGCTTTCCAGACATTCTTTGTGCCACCCTTCCCAAATGTATCATGGTGATCTTGAATGGCTTTTGTCTTAGCTAACTAAGAAACAAACACCTGAGCATATACCTACATACTGTCTCGGACATTAAAGCCAGCAGTAGGGGCCCTTTTGGTAGTTCATCCACCCTCAGAAGTTTGGAAGCAGGGGGTGGCCCAGGAGAGGACAATCTTTGTTAGCTGACCCTAAGTTATGGAACTCGCTCTCCAGAGAGGTTCATCTGGGACCTTCATTGTGTGGCTTTTGTTTTATGATGAAGACACAATTTTTTTTACTCTGCATTTGAACAATATACATATATAACACACGGATATATATATACATATATCTGTAGAGATGTCATCACGCTGTAGTTCACATGGTCCCTGATAGGGGGCACTGCTCACTACAATGCAAAGGCAAACTTATCAAGTGGCCAGCTAAGCAATGAAGACCAGCGAACAAGAAAGCGGGTGGAAGAGGCCACAGCGGCCATCATAACAACAACAATAATATAATTATATATATATACATACATACATATATATCCTGCCCATCTGGCTGGGTTTCCTGTAAGAGTGTCAGGGTGGACTGCAGGGGCCAACGAGAGAGGGGTGGGATGGGAGAACTGCAAAGTTTTAACTGCTCTCTGAAGCCGCCACCCATCCTATTCTCTTGAAAGCAATTTGTTTTAAATGGGTTTTTAATATTGCCTTTTGAAATTGCTGTAACCCACCCTGGTGGCGAAAGGAAAATAATGAATGAAGGAATGAGAGAGAAGCCGAATCTCCGGCTCATTCTGTGACAGTACAGCCATGACCACCAGATCTGAGGACTTCATCTGAAGTTCATTTGCTCTTCAGGAGCGCTGCTCCTCATGGCCTAGAGCAGGCTTCCTCAATCTCAGCCCTTCAGATGTTTTGAGACTACAATTCCCATCATCCCTGACTACTGGTCCTGCTAGCTAGGGATCATGGGAGTTGTAGGCCAAAAACATCTGGAGGGCCAAGGTTGAGGAAGCCTGGTCTTAGGGAATGCCCAAAGATGTTCAAAACAAAATTAAAGGTGTGGTTTGTACATTGCACTCCATCTGCATGATCAGTAGCCCATATGTGTGGTCTGCTATTATTATTATTATTATTATTATTATTATTATTATTATTATTATTATTATTATACCCGGAGGTCTCAGGGCGGTTCACAGAATAAAACCACAAAATACATAATAAAAATAAAAACAGCCCCTCCTTTCTTCCCACAAGGCACCCCCGAAGCAATTTACGATATAATACATCTTAAATTATATAGGAATAGTTAATCTATGATTGGATATATAAAAAAGTTAGAAATATGAAAGCAGCTTAAAAGAACAGCACATAAACAAAATCAGTTCAGTTCTGAGAAAGATACCAAGCGGTGTAAAGATTTTAGAAGTCTTGTGGAAACTGCTCAGGGACTTGACTGTGAATGGATCGTTTCAAGATTAGCATGTGTTGTGGTCTCCTCTCTCTCTCTCTCTCTCTCTCTCTCTCTCTCTCTCTGTGTGTGTGTGTGTGTGTGTGTGTATGAGGGAGGCAGACAGAAACAGAGACTGTGTGCCTCTTTAGTCAACTGGGAAGGAATGGATGCAAGGCCAGCTTTTCACTTCCAGAACATCTGTGTTCTCTTTATGGTAAGAAAGCGGTGAGCCTGCCAGAAGGTTATCAGAAAGGATCTGAACACAGCCCAAGCCCTAAAACCTAGGAACTAAACCAAGGGTAGAAGTGTTGGTCTTTTAAACCAAGGGTAGAAGTGTTGGTTTTTACATGAAAATTGCCCGGGTGACGGTTGTTTCCCTTTGGTTGTGGGTCCACTTTTTGGTGCATTGATCCATGTTACCTCTCTCTTCCTTCCTCCAGGCCCTGGGGATGCTATTTTGGCACAAGCACAATATTGAGAAGTCTCTGGCTGACCTGCCCAACTTCACCCCCTTCCCAGACGAATGGACGGTTGAAGACAAAGTCTTGTTTGAGCAGGCTTTCAGTTTCCACGGAAAAACATTTCACCGGATTCAGCAAATGGTGAGGCATCATTGAGGCCTAAGTGCAAAGGCGTGAGAGCCTTGGCTTCGGAAGCAAGTGTGAGTGCTGCGATCCGTGTTGGGTTTGGATGATCTCAAGTGGATTTTCCAGTTGGGGAAGGCGCAGGGATCTTTAGAGTCCGGGGATGGGAGGGCTGAGTTGCAAGAGCTGAGTTTTTGGACTTCGTGTTTATTTCCCCCCACTTTGTTCATGAACTACACAATTGATAAGTGTGAAGCACTGATAGGGAGGAGGGATGGAGACTTGGGGCACGAGATTCTAACAGGGGAAAAGATGATGGGCTGGGAACTCCCCTTTTTTTACATTTATACCGTAAGAAAAACAATCAAACAAAAAACAGGTTGCAAAAATGCAGAGATAAGAATGAAAGCTACCCTTCAAAATGTCGAAAGCAGCTACTGAGGAAGAGAGATTCTACTCAGCTGCATTAAAGCAGCACAGTGGAGAATGCAAATTAAAGGACATAAGATGAACACTCCGGGATATACTTCTAAAATGGAGACTAGTGTTTCATCCTAATAGAATCAGATTCGACAGGGAACTTGTCAGATAAATATTTACGTATATCATAAAGGGCTACTCAAGTGCACCCCATTCCACTGTTGTTGCTTTGCCCTTGATGGTGTTAACATTCATGAATAAGTTTTTCAAGAAAAGAAAAGTGCTGTGTACACACACACACAAGAAATGAAGACTTACCTACAACTGGTAAGTCACTAATCTCATAAAGATGGGAGTGTCTGGCAGTCTAAATGGTCAGGTTATTATTTTTGCCTGTAATATGCAGGAAATTCACAGACTGAGAGCGAGATCAGGCCCTCCTTATACTGGTGTATGGAGCGAGGGGATTTTATTATTCCACTGCCGTGAAACACCAGCGACGACAACACTGTGATATGGAATCCCATATCCACCTTTCTTGGCCTGGAAAGAGGTTTCAGATTGCCAAAACACATCCATCAAAATATTCATGTACAAAAAGATCACAGCAAGGTTTCTAAGTCTAGATCTGTTTATATAGAAGTTGTGGGTGGAACCAAATTAAGATGGCAAAAGCGCAGGAGTGTTTTGTATCGGTTTTAATTGCATTTTAACTCAGCTCTTGCATAAATTTGCTTTATCGACTAGGGGAAAGAATGTACAAAAAAGGGACTCCCTCTCCCCCAAATCTCTGCATTCTTGCTTTTCCTTGAGGGTTTAAAAAAAAGAAAAAAAGAACAGAAGTGTTTTATATTTATATTCTCTGGAGATTACGGGTCACACTAAAAGCTGTGTGCTGTTAATTAGCAGAAGTAACAGCTGTAACTCCCCCGCCCCACCAAGTCTTCCAGCTTAATCCCTGTTCTTTAACTATTTTACCACCAGTTCTTAAAAATAATAACAGTGGTATCTTGGGTTACAGACGCTTCAGGTTACAGACTCCGCTAACCCAGAAGTAGTACCTCAGGTTAAGAACTTTACTTCAGGATGAGAACAGAAATTGTTCGGCGGCGGCAGCGGGAGGCCCCATTAGCTAAAGTGGTACCTCAGGTTAAGAACAGTTTCAGCTTAAGAACGGACCTCACATTCAAAGAAGAATAGGAACTTTTTACAAATTACTTAAAAAGACAACAAAATGAACTGGACTCCTTGGCAGGTTTTGAATAAACATACACAAATTTATTGACTGTTAATATAGTAGACAGATAATACAAGGATTTATACAATTTTATAAGATGCAGAGAATAATATGTGTGGCGATATCAGAGAGAGGAGCTGAGGGAAGTCTCGGGGGGGAGGGTTTGATGGGGAGGTGGGAAAAAAGGGGGGTAATGAATATGATACATTTTGATATGTTGAAATTGTTAATATATATATATATATATATTAAAAAAGAACAGACCTCCAGAACGAATTACCGTATTTTTCGCTCTTTAAGATGCACCAGACCACAAGACGCACCTAGTTTTTGGAGGAGGAAAACAAGAAAAAAATATTCTGAATCTCAGAAGCCAGGACAGCAAGCGGGATCGCTACGCAGTGAAAGCAGCGATTCCTCTTGCTGTTCTGGCTTCTGGGATAGCCGCGCAGCCTGCATTCACTCCATAAGACGCACACACATTTCCCCTTACTTTTTAGGAGGGGAAAAGTGACTCTTATAGAGCAAAAAATACGGTAAGTTCTTAACCCGAGGTACCACTGTAATTACGTTTTGTTGTCTAAGGGCAGAGCTAGGTGTGGGCCTGTTACTCAGAATGGCAATCCCATACTGAGTTCTCCCACCTCCTACTGGTAACGTACAGGCAGACGTTTAGCCAATGATGTAGAGTAGGGTGGGGGGACAATGACTTCATGGTACGGATACCTCTGACCCTCTGCATGTTGTCGGATTTTCAGCTCGCGTTAGCCCCAGCCACATGTTCCTTATCCCTGGCTCTGCTTTATGATTTGGAGCTTTGGAAATGAGCCCCAAGCTCACACAATCCTTTTGCCTGTGTGGTTTTGTTTTTCCCATTTTACCATAGTTTGCCATGAAGTCGAAATCTGGATAGCTCTTGCTCTCCAAACTCATTTCAGACTTCAAGCCACAGTTTCTTGATTGGGAACATTATGACAAACTATGGTTAGCACTAAACTGCAGCACTGCAGAGAGAGGAAGGGTTCACCATTATTGACTGAAGGAAAACGACGGTTAGGATTTATACTGTGGGAGAAAGGTACGTAAGATGAGTGGAGGAATCCCTCGAATGATGATTTGGAGGTTTGTCTGAACTGAGTCAATATGTAAAGAAGCCTGTAATTAATTGCGCCTTTGATTGTTTCACAGTTGAGGGTCTTTGACTACCAGGTTTTACGTATTTCAACCAACAAAGACGACCTTTCAGTCAGCAAGATGCAGGGCTTTCTTCTCCATGTGAAGTCTTATTGATTTTCAGCAACTAGCAAAGAATGAACAAGCCACTCCAAAGGCATAAATATGGTTGCTGTGCTTGAAAGGTTCTTGGGAAGAAATGACTTTTCCAGGGCCTGCTTAAAAGTGCATTCTTGTGGCATTCGGTACTGTTATGAGGACGATGGCAGAATTAGTCACATCAGCTCACCAAGATAGCACCAGCCATGTTTGTATGGTACTTTACAAAGGAACATGAGCCAAAAAGTGACTTAGGAGGATCTTGCGCTCTAAATTTCAGCCATGGGAGAGACATGCCAAGGGTGGACAGATAGATGGCAAAGTGAGTGCAGTCTCAGTGCTTCCTTTCAATGGGAGATGAGTGCAAAGTCGTTATACCCACGGCATCAAGGATGTATAATGGGTTTTGTGACATACCTAGAAGGAAGCGAGACCTAGTATGTATCACTTTGCTATAAGGTAGTTCCAGGCAGAATGTAGCCAGTAGAGATTATGGACAGAATGGCTTGAGAGCAGGGAATTTTGGGTTGATTCCTTTGGAGGTGCAATGGCACTGGGAAATCAGAACATAATGATGGAAATGATCAACCTCATTTTATTTGTCGGCCGCCTTTCCATAGTTAAGACCAGGCACAGGGCGGCTTACAACATGAAAAGTTTCACACAATTGCGAATGTAACAAAAGTAGTTGTAAACAGTAAATAAAGCACATCGAAAAAGTATGCAACCAAATGGGGCAGGTTCCAAAAAGATCATCATAAGATCGAAAAAAAAATGCAAAAATATAATAATACCAATTACAGCAATAATAATAAATAATAAATAATTTATTATTTATGCCCCACCCATCTGGCTGGGTTTCCCCAGCCACTCTGGGTGGCTTCCAACCGAATATTAAAAACAATACAGCGTCAGACATTAAAAACTTCCATAAACAAGATTCCCCAATGAAAATCCTTAAACCAGTGTTTCCCAAACCTGGGTCTCCAGCTGTTTTGGGACTAACAGGTCCCATCTTCCCTGTCCACTGGTCTTGCTAGCTGGGGATGATGGGTGTTGTACTCCAAAATAGCTGGGGACCCAAGTTTGGGAAACGCTGTCCTAAACAATACCGCAACCCTCGGTATGTTTAGCGGCCTCAGCTTTTGTAGCTGGAGTCAGTCAGGGCCCTTTCTTAAAGCGCTGTGAGACTGACTAGCAGACTTTGGCATAAGCCCAAAGCTTGGCCTTTCTGGGGTTTTTTATACTTGCACCCTCTTTTGTAGAGGGACGCGGGTGGCGCTGTGGGTTAAACCACTGAGCCTAGGTCTTGCCAATCAGAAGGTCGGCGGTTCAAATCTCCGCAACAGGGTGAGCTCCCGTTGCTCGGTCCTTACTCCTGCCAACCAAGCAGTTTGAAAGCATGTCAAGTGCAAGTAGATAAATAGGTACCACTCCGGCGGGAAGGTAAACAGCGTTTCCGTGCGCTGCTCTGGTTCGCCAGAAGTGGCTTAGTCCTGCTGGCCACATGACCCGGAAGCTGTACGCCGGCTCCCTCAGCCAATAAAGCGAGATGAGCACCACAACCCCAGAGTCGGTCACGACTGGGCCTAATGGTCAGGGATCCCTTTACCTTTACCCACTTTTGTACCCAAACACTGCACCCTGTGCTAGCCTTTTCTCCCACAGTGGATCATTCAGAGGTCTTTGCAATGCAGCTTGGTGTTGTAGATTGCGGCACTAATCTTAACAGACCAGTGACCTAGCAGAGACTTCAAAAAGACTAAAAGAAGGGCAGTTTCATTCTGGACATCCTTTCATAGGCTATGTACCAGGGGTGGGTGGGGCCAGGAGCAAGAGTAGGCAGAGCAACAAATGTGAGTTTCATGTTTGTAGTGTGCTGCTTTTCATGCCCTTACATGCCACTCTTTCTGTCCTTCACCTGAGCCAAGCAAAAGAAAAAGCACAACCAGTCTTTGAGGAACACACCTCAGCCTGGCAAAAGTACTCAGTGAAGGTGCAAAGAAAAACTGTTGAGGTCGTGTGTGGCCTGGGGAGGGTCCCGAGAGCCGGATGGAAAAGTATGGAGGGCCACATTTGGTTTCCAGGCCTGAGGTTCCCCATCCACGAACCTGCAACCAGCCTTTTCTGATCCCTTCTAACACCTCACTCTAAAAGCCAAGCAATAAACTATAAAAGTAGCCATCAGAGCAGCAGCTGGGATGAAGGAGGCAACTAGGGTAGAAATTACACCCAGAAATCCAAAGTGCAGTGGTATCTCGGGTTACAGACGCTTCAGGTTACAGACTCTGCTAACCCAGAAATAGTACATCGGGTTAAGAACTTTGCTTCAGGATGAGAACAGAAATCGCGCAGCGGCGGCATAGCATCAGCGGGAGGCTCCATTAGCTAATGTGGTGTCTCAGGTTAAGAACAGTTTCAGGTTAAGAACGGGCCTCTGGAACGAATTAAGTTCTTAACCCAAGGTACCACTGTAAGTGAGTAAGGGTACTCTTTAGCTCATCTATAGCTTTTTTATTATTAATATTATTAATAATATTCTGCTGGGAGCCGCCCAGAGTGGCTGGGGAAACCTAACCAGATGGGTGGGGTATTAATAATAATAATAATAATAATAATAATAATAATAATAATTTCATTTTGGCTGGTGAAGAGAGTATTACTTGCCTTGCCTCAGGATCTGAGGAACTTTGGTCTCCCCAAAGCAAGACCACTTCCATACAATATGAGAACCAGTGGATGAAACTCAGCCATTATCAACAGGTTTTCAGAGGACACAAGGTTCTATGAGAGGAGGAAATGACACGCAAAATTGCCCCCCTTTCAGGTTGTAAGCACATTCTTTTTTTAAAAGGAAGAAAAAGAAAAAATGCAATTGAGAGACAGCTCTTTAATTGCAAATTGCTTTTTCTAAAGCTGGGCTTGTCTAGCAGTAAAAGCAGAACAACTGATAATGTAATTAGTGTTTAAGTGAAAATAAAGCAAGACTAACTCAGGTAGAAGTTGGTGGGAGGGGAAAAAACATGCAAACTTGAAAAGGAAGGTGTTGTGTTATGGAACGTGAGGCAAGTTATAAGACCAGCCTCTCCACTGAAGGCCAAATAAAAGGAATCATTAAGAAGCAACCAACTGAAGCACCGTCAAGTTGTTGCCTTTCGGTGGCTGTGTTCACATATAATGCTAACCCATGGTTTGTTTTAACGATGGCTTGTTCAACAAACCACAAGCTTCTCATCACACCTGAGCACCTGAACCGTGGGTTGCTTCTCCAAAGCTTGGCTGGCTTTGCACATTCAGACAAGCAACACCTGGGCTGAACAAACTGTGGCTTGGTGTTATGCTCAAACCAAGCCCATGTGTCCCTCTTTATTTTGTGATTTTAAGTTAGTCGTCCTCAACATGCATTTGGGGACCCGCTTCTTAATTTTTGACACTTGTTTGAGTGGTAGCAGGGCTGCTATTTTGACCCGTTTTAGGTCGCTGTGCAACCCAACTGTGGGTCAAAGACCAGCAATACGTAAGTCATTGGCTGTGGTAATGCACTCACTTTGCCTGTTGCGTTGTGTTCGGTTTCTGGAATGGCACCTGCATTTGGATTTCCCAGAAAACCCATTGTCAGGGAACTGCCATCGGAGCCAGAGGCGGAGGGAAGGCTCCAGAGGGATGCCGGAGAGGGTCCCAGTAGGGAGAGAGGCAGCCCATCTGCTGGGGAAGGAAATCAGCGTAGCACCAGTGGAGAAGGGGGGCAGATGGGGGAATCGGCGAGGGGGCTCCAGGACTCCTCGCCGGAGACCAGCGGGGAGAGCACGGGTCCTCTGCTGTCCACACTCTCCCTGCGCAGAAGACTTCCGCGCAGGGAGAGTAGGAGGAGACTAGGCGTCAAAGAACTTCTTTGCTGGAAGAAGTTCAAGAAACGCCCACTGACGGATTCTGCCAGCGATTGAGACAGCCATGGATGGGTGGCTGTCCGGACAGAAAGGGTTCACCCAGGTAACCCAGCCAGGTGTGGCGACAACTTACGCACGAGCAACCCCTAGAACCACTACACCCATGCACCAGCCTTTTGTGTGCTGCTGCCAGTTCAGGCAAGTGCTAGCTCATCCCCAAGCAATCCCAGAACCAGATTTTGCCCTGTCCAATACAACAATTACCAACTTCTGCTCACAATGGGTCATGGCTGTTTTCCTCGGCAAACTTTGCTATCTGATTGGAAGCTGGTGTGTGAGTAACGCAGGGTGTCTCAATGCTCCCAATATTCTGTCTTCCGCAGCTTCCTGACAAATCGATAGCAAGCCTGGTGAAGTTCTACTACTCCTGGAAAAAGACGAGAACCAAAACGAGCGTCATGGACCGTCACGCTCGGAAGCAGAAAAGGGAGAGGGAAGAAAGGTAAGCTTGCCGATAGGATTTGAAGACAGAGGATCTAGAAACAAGGGCCCTTCAAGGTGCATATATTGCAGTTTTGTTTTGTGCAGAATTATGCAGGCAGTTTGGAGTTCTTTGAACAGAAATACCTTTTAACTCACACAAATTGGGAGTCAAGGGTAATAATAATAATAATAATAATAATAATAATAATAATAATAATTATTTATTATTTATACCCCCTCCCATCTGGCTGGGCTTCCCCAGCCACTCTGGGCGGCTTTCAACAAAATATTAAAATACAGTAATGCATCAAACATTAAAAACTTCCCTAAACAGGGCCGTATGGTGGGAATATTCAGTGTTGATGCTGTATGGACATCTCACACAAATGTAACAAACAGGCAGCCCTGTTTAGGGAAGTATTTAAGGACTGATGTTTTTATTCTGTTTTTAGATATGTTGTAAGCCACCCAGAGTGGCAGGGGAAACCCAGCCAGACAGGCAGGGTATAAATAACAATGTTGTTGTTGTTGTTATTGAATTGTTGAAGCAGAGGTGGCCAAAATGGCGGCTGCAACTTCCATCATCCCTGTTCGCTGCCCATGCTGGATCTGTTGGAGCAGGATTATGACATTGCTTAGAAAGCACCATTTCTCCTTAAAGAATGAAAGAATTATTGTGGCCTAAGTTTTGTGGCTGCACCTGACGCTGTAGCCTCTGTTCCTAAAAGCTCATGCCATTATAAACCTGTTTGCCTGTCAGGTGCCCAAACGCTCTCTGCTGTTTCTGGAGCTGTAGATCTGCAATGCTTCCTTTGGAAGTTATCACACAAACGAGGCTTTTGTTTCCCCCCTGAAAAGAGCAGGATTTTGCAGTCTATTGAAAGTGATGTCCATCTCTGTGCTTTCCCATTTGTTTCTGGCCGTATATATGGAACTAAAATTAGCACAGTGAAAGGGGTGGAGCCTGGCATTTCAGGACTGGCTGTTTAGATAGCGCCTATCTGACCAAGTCGCAAGAATTACCAATCAGTTGCTGCTACATGAGATCAAATGCAGACCATTCCTGGAAAGTCCTAAATCTCCCAAGGAACCTTTCTTTATAACTAGCCTGTGATTCGTGATCCCAGTCAACACTGGGCATGTCTTATGGGGTGATGACATAGACAGTCAAGATTATTTAGTTGTCCCTGCCCAGCCTGCTTATAGGAACATGGAGTTTCCCTGTTAATTCCTTGTTGTGAAATTGGATTTTCTGGTAAATGGGATCCTTGCTGTGGGCTTTTATTTCCACCTCTCCTCCCCCTGTCAGCCAGTCATGCATTCTGTTCCGAGGGGCAGGGTTGGTTGTGTTAAGAGGAAAAGTCATTTGTGTGTCACTGCTAATAAAGCTTAAGGCCATTAAAAACAACAACTCAGGGCCATTCGAACACAGCCAATCAGTTCTTAATAAGCCAACATATGAATGAACCTTCTGCCCATTCATGCAGCACCTTTCTGTCTCCATCTGTCTCAATGAGATGTGTAACTAGCCATCGTTTCCTGTGTTGTCACAACCAGCAAGCTGGCTACCAGCTTCGCAGCAAGTATGTTGAGAGATGACCGTTCAGACACTGCTTGTTCCTTTCACACCTTCTAAGTTTGCAAGGAAACATCGCATTAATATTGCTGTTGTTAATTTCCCCCTTTTGTTTCCTTTTGCAGCTAAAAGGTTTGCATTCAACAGCATTATTGTTGTTGCTGCTGCTATTATGATGATGATGATGATGATGATGATGATGTTTGTGTCTTTTATGGTGATCATCCACTTGGCTTATTCTGAGGATACGCAAGCAGAAAATTTGCAATGGAAATAGTCCCAAAGGGGGAAATAGCTTAATAGTTCCATCCTGCCCCTGTTGGGTTTTGCTTTCTCTCCATCCTGCTTTTTCCTTGAGACCCGCACGTGTTCTTAATCTGATTTACAAGGTATTTCCCCCATACCTTTGGACCCTGGGAAAACTCCACAAAGATGTGCCTGAGCCTAGATTTTGCATTAATTCAGTGCTCTTGCAGTGCAGGAATATTGATTCAAAATAGTCATGAGAGCCTGTTGCTATGGAGATGGTGATTCCGCTCTTACAATTTAGGAAAGGGACCAAGCTAGCATATGTATATTTTCTGTGAATTTTTTTTTTTTTAAAAAAACCCAGGAATAGATAAACTGCAGGTTTAAATTGTGCTTGGTTTCTTAATTGTGATCCACCACTTGAGCTAAACTTGGGAAAGCTGGGTGCAACTGTATTAATTTCATCACTGAGATAAGCTTGTGAGCAAAAAGTGTTTTTGGCTTGATCTCTAGACAGCAAGCAGCATCGCAATTGGTCCCTCCCCCCTTTTTTTAAAGAAACCCACCAATCCAATTTCAGTAAACAAGCCAGTATCTGAACGTATGTGACCAAAATAAATAAATAAATATTGCAGCCTGCAGGTGCCTGGTTACAAACACTGAAAGGAACATTTGCACAACGTGAGTGAATGCAGAATAGAAACATTCCTGAGCCCTGGGTTGGTGCTTGCTTTCTTCAACACCAATGACTTACAACTATTGCAACTAAACTGAAGGGAGCAGGCATGTGTAGTAGACTTGCTTCGCGTGATTTTCCAACATGCCTTACTCTTAGCACTGGAACCAGAGCAAGCAAAACAGTATTCAGAAAATTGCTAGGAACTGGCTTATTTTGAGTCACGCCGTTAGTCCATCTAGGTCTTTAACGTAAAGGCTTCACCCACCTGGTGTCTACACCCATGTCACTTAGGCGCAAGGCGAAGGTTTTCTTTTATTTTTCCAGGCTTTTAAGTGAACTTCCTGAATTTCATCTTTTTTTAAATGGTTGAGTAGGGCTGCGGTTATTGTTCTCAATTGTTTGCGTGTGTGCATGTGTACGCTGTTTATTTTTTAAAAAATAATATTTATTAAAGTTTTAAAAAATTACAAAAATAAAGAAAAGAAAAAGAAAAACAGAAAATACAAAATACAAAAAATAGAAACAATTAAAAACAAATCCATCTTTCCATATCTTGTCTTTCATTTACTTGTTTCCTTGACCTCCTCACACCTCCCTTTTTTGTATTCTAGTTCAATTGGTTATTTCAGCAAATCCTTTCCATCCTTGTTTTTATCTTACTAATTTATCTTAATATATTATAACTTTACATTCTGACCTGTTGACAATCCATTATTACTTAACCCTTTATAGCATTACTGCTAAAACCACATAACTTCATTCCAGCATCCTTCTAACATTCCTTAATTTTACAGTGTTTCTGTAGATAGTCTTTAAATTTCCTCCAGTCTTCTTCTACTGACTCTTCTCCCTGGTCTTGGATTCTGCCAGTGCATGTGTACGCTGTTTAGTGTGTGTGTGAGTGATTGACTTTCTTGCACTGCATACTTTATATTTTTGTTACTGTGCTTGTATTGCTTGCTGGCCTGGGAATTCTTGAGAGTCAAAGGTATTGTTTTATCCAACAAATGCAAGCCGCAAAGGTGGATGCAGAAGCAAATACATGCATTCTTCCTCCGCCTTAAGCAGGTGCACTGGGAAATAAAAAGCCACCCAGGTAGCCCCCTTCACACATTACGTTTTATTTCGTTTGTTAGTTTGTATGTTGCCCTTTTGTATAAATATTCCCAGGGCTGCTGCGTTCAATAAAGCAGAACAATAAAAACACATGCAGCGAACGTAATTTTATCCACCACTTCAGTTTATTATCACCAGCGACGATCTTTCCACAGTTAAGAGAGAATAAAAAGGAAGGCGATAGATCTCCGTGGTCCAGCGTCTGCTTTGTAGGTCTCAAATTCAATCCCTGGCATCTCCCAAGTAGGGCTGGAAGAGACCTATGACTGAAGCCCTGGGGAGATGCTGTCTATCGTTGTGGAACAGAGGCAAGCAATGTGGTGCCGCCCAGAGATAGTTGGACTGACTCCCAAATCCCATCATCCCTCATGGCTAGTTGCAAGGGATGATGGGAGCTGTAGTCCAGCAGCATCAGAAAGGCACCATGTTGTATACTGATGTCATGGGCTGGTTGGGCGCAGAGGAATGGTGGGAGGAGCCAGCTGTGGAACTCTCAAGGGAAGAAGGCTCAGAGCCCAGGGGTTGTTGGTGGGATGACAGTGAGTGGGCAGAGGGAGAAGACTGGGAAGAGGAGGTGTCGGAAGCTGAAGAAGTAACAGGGCGTAGCGAGTTGGGAAAGTCCATGGTAGAGAGAAGTCTAGCATCAGAGGCAGGAGCTGAAGCAGGGGAGGAGGCAGGGATGAATCTGACTGGTGAAGAGGAAGGGGTGTCTCCCTCTCCTGCTTCAACAAGCTTCCCTTCCCACTGGTCTCCCAGAACCAGAGGAGGCATGAAAAGGGTAGAGGAGAGGTTGACTTCATGGAGGTGCAGTCTCTGATTGCTTGGAAAAAGCCCTGGAGAGGAGGGGATTTGAGCAGCTGTGGACAGGTGGGGACTCAGTCTTAGCAACTATTTCACAGGGCAAGACCTTCAGGAGATGAGCAGTTGCGCTCATTAGGCCTGACACTCCTGCGCAGATCCTGTTTTGCTAATAAAGAGTTAACTCCAGCTTTCTTAGTGTGATTTACTGCTCCTGTCAACCACTGACTTAGATGGTGCTGATCTAGATGGACTCAGTCGTGTGACTCTGAAAAAGCAGCTTCATAGAATGACTCCCATTTGGGGAAGGGGCTTTAGCTCTGCGGTCGAGCGTCTATGTTGCATGCTGATGGTCTCAGGTTCAGTCCCTGACTTGCCCAGACCCCTGTCTGAAACCCTGCACAGTTGCTGTCTGCACAGATTTGAAGTTGAGTTTGCCTAGCCAGACGGTAGCAACAGATTTATAAAGCGTGAGAGAGAAACAGGGGAGGAGAGGGGTGTGTGTGTGTGTGTGTGTGTGTGTGTGTGTCGTTCTCTTCATTTAATTGTATACAACATATTAGAAAGCTTGTACAAGCGATGGTGTATTTGCAAGATAGCACATTAGTTAAGGTTGCCTGAATCGGTGTCCCCTCAATGATTCCTGCGTTGGGTTATTAAAATTATTTTTGCCTCGATTTGTGAAAACCACAGAGTCAGAAAATAATAACAGAAGTGTTCTGCAGTAAACAGGTGCAAACTCTGGGCTCCGTGGAAGGAATTCTAAAAGGGTTTGGGAAAGGAAACAGCAATGTATGTCATATGGGCTTCTGCAATATCTTTTTTTAATTTCATGGGTTGTTGGAAAGGTGTGCCAGTTTCATTGGATCTGAAGCCTATGCATATATTAAAAGTGGAGCCAATAAGTTCTTTGCTGTTGTCTTTGCTGTTGTCCTTCCTACATGGCACAAGCCTCTTCAGTAGCATCCTGTACAGCAATGCTAAGTCACAGGTGAGCATCACTGTGAACTGTGGTCCAGCATCTGATTGGAATTATTGAAGGATCAAAGCCTGATAGGTTAGATCAGTGATCCATCGTGCTCAGAATTGATGTTGTCCTTCGTTAGTGGTTCCCAAAATTGTTGCCCCCGCGGACCACTTGAAAATGGTTGAGGGTCTTGGCAGACCTCTGAATGGCTTTTGATGCCCGTTGCAGCAATTGTAATGTGCTCTACAAGGTGCTGTGTGGTTTTAATTGTAATTTCATTGCTGCTTTTACCGTTTATATTTTACCGTATTACGTAGAGTGCAGATTGTAACACAATAAAAGAAGCAATGCAGACACAAATTAAAAATCAATATCACTGTTTTAATGCAATGGAACTGTTATAATGCATCTCCTGTAGTCAGCCACAAATCCACAGGCGCACTGTGGACAACCTGAGCAAAATTTGCAGACCCACTGGTGGTCCAAGGGCCATGTTTTTGAGAACCCCCTGCCCTCTGAGCCACCCCTGGGAGGTTCACAACTGTAGCCAACCCTTCCAGTTCAACCCGGAAAGCGAGAGGGAGGTGTATTCTGGAGACAAAAACTGCAGTTCTGGTTAACAGCTTGTTGCTAGACATGTCCTCTTTTCCTTTTATGTTCCCTTGCTTGTGTCCCTTTCCCACATGGCGTTGTCTTTTTTTCTTTTCTTTTTTTAAAGATAGCAAGCCTGCAGGCCGGGTTTGTTTATTTCAAAATAATTAACTGTGCAGTGCCTAGCAGTTGAGGCACTTTATAAACAGTGCATATTAATCTCTCTCTTTCAAAGTAATTGCTATGATATAGCTTGCATATTAAAGCAGCAGTTAGACCCATGGGAAGATGCTCTGTGCTGGGTTGGGGCTATTCATCCAAGAAGCCCAGGGAGATGTCCTTCCAGATGTTCTCGGACTCCACCTTCCAACAACATGTGGAGGACTACGGATTCCCTATGCCTGATCTAACCCAGTATTGTCTAGCCTAGGCTTTCTCAACCTTGGCCCTCCAGATGTTTTGAGACTACAATTCCCATCATCTCTGACCACTGGTCCTGCTAGCTAGGGTTCATGGGAGTTGTAGGCCAAAAACATCTGGAGGGCCAAGGTTGAGGAAGCCTGGTCTAGCCTGACTCCAGGGTTTCAAGCAGGATCTTTCCCATCACGTGCTTCCTGGTCTTTTTAACTGAGGATGCCAGGGATGGAAGCCCAGGACCTTCCTGCATGCAAAGCATGGACTCTGCCTCTGAGTTGTGGTTCCTTTCTCCTTGTTCTCAAAGATAACACTTACAGATGCTTCTACAGCTCTGGGTACCTACACAGACCAATCTAGGCATCTATTCCCAGGTCTGCACTCTTACGAAGCAGTTGCAGCAGCAGGGGACCATTCCTCTCCACTAGCTTGTGTACCATCCCTTGATGGGCTGCACGCATGCAGCCGGAGACTGAGCCTGCGTGGAAGCTTCCTCTGCTCTTCCCTTTTCACTCCGCTCCTGGTTCTGGGAGACAGTGGTGCAGGAACGGGGAAGCACTTGGCCCTTCACTTGCTTGACCTGCCTCTTCCTCCTCTTCTTCCAACCCATCCTGAGCTCCACCCTCCAGCTCGGAAGCCTCCTCTGCCTCTGCCTCTTGCCTCCTGGCTGGTGCAGTTGCCCACAAATCGCTGGCCTCCGACTCCAGCCCACCTTTCCCTGGGACACACCTGGCGGCATTCTGCCAGTCCCTGCCATTGCCTCTTCCCTTTGCTCAGTAGGTGATCCATGAGCCAGATTGGGGCTTCTTCTTCCCTCCAACTAGCCCTCTGAGCCTTTGCTCCATCCCTTTCTTACTGAGCTTCAGAAGGGGAAAGAGTTCAATCCCTGACAACTCCAGGTTCACGCAGAAGGTTTGATTCCTGGCACCTCCAGGTAGGGATGGGAAGAAATTGTGGTGGGCCACTACTGGTCAGTCTAATCAGTACTGAGATAGGTGGAATCTGACTGGGTACCATGTGTCCATATGCCATTGTCCTTGCAGTGGCTGCTTCCTCTAGTTCTTGTGGCTGCATTTCTTTGATTATGCATGTGATGAGACAGCAGGTGTCCTTACTCTTGGTACAAATTAGTCTTACTCAGCGGAGGACCTACATTTTAGGGTCCCTGAAGTTTGAGCCCTTCACAACCAGCAATGAAGTCTGGGTAACCACTGTTATCTTCTTCAATGGGGTTGTTCCACGACAGGTCACCACATTAAAAAAATAAAATAATTACTACTACATCTCAGATTTTGATTAAAATTGCTGTGCTGGATCATCTCGTATTACAGTGGTACCTCAGGTTACAGAGGCTTCAGGTTACATACGCTTCAGGTTAGAGACTCCGCTAACCCAGAAATAGTACCTCGGGTTAAGAAATTTGCTTCAGGATGAGAACAGAAATCGTGCTCCAGTGGCAGCGGGAGGCCCCATTAGCTAAAGTGGTGCTTCAGGTTAAGAACAGTTTCAGGTTAAGAACGGACCTCCAGGATGAATTAAGTACTTAACCCGAGGTACCACGGTACATGAAGCACGTTTTACAAAATACTCTTTTTCTGGTTTTTCTACAACATGCACGTACAGTTTCAGATGAAAATGTCATTTTCTAGAGACAATATGCCTAAAGAATTAAAGCGCTCTTCAGCAAAACAGCCAATTTACCATGACACACCACCTTTACAGCATCTGTGCTACTGACTCTCAGACTTTGGGGTTGTTTTAATATATACAACAAAAAAGCTAATCTACTAGACCCATTTTTTTAAAGCAATATGGACTAAAGTCGCTTCTGGGGCACCCCTGGAATTAGGGACCTGGATGCTTAAGCTTAATTAGTTTCATAGTAGATCTGCGCCTGGGCTTACTTCCCCCATAGCTGAACTGAACAAACTTTCATTTTATGTATTATTTCCATGTATATTTTATATTGTTTTATATAAACTGCTTAGAGGTTACTGTTGATTAAGCAGTATGTAAGTGAATATAAACAAACAAACAAAAAATCCACAGTCTGCAGGCCCCGTTTGACAGCTTATCACTGATAGTAGTAGTAGTAATAATAGTAATGATAATAGTAATGATAATAATTTTATTATTTATACCCACCCAGTGTGGGGTACTTTCATCGGGTGATAAGGCCCATTGAAATCAATGGCTACAAGTTCTACTCTTGAGTATGGCTAATGCTAGCTATCACCCACATGTCCCAGAATATAAAATATTAGTCTGCATGGCTGGTATTGTAGATAGTGGTGACAGATGTCTTTGAAATACTTTGCTAATGTACAAAATAGTGGCCTGGTTTTTTTTATTATTATTAACTGGGGAGGGTTTGTTTAAAGTCATTATTAGGCACCTTGTTACTTTAGTGTGGGATTGGTTAAAGATCTAAAGGAATCTCTTAGGGCTGTGAGTGCTTGCAAAATCTTACATTCATTTTCCCACCTGGCCTGGGAGGGCAGGGCCCGGACTGACTCCAGCTACAAAAGCTGAAGCAGCTGGACTGATCCTTGGGCCGCAGTATTGTTTAAGGTGTTTTGTTGCAGAGATGTGTGTTGTTGTTGTTGTTGCTGCTGTTAATTTTATGTATCTTTATTTTGGATCTTAGTCTTTGTGTGGAAATCGTTTGATTCAGCGGTGTACCTTTTATGTTTTGTTTATTGCTTAGGACTACTTCTGTTATGTTTGTAGCCATGTAATTTTTCACATGTTGCAAGTCACCTTGAGCATGGTTTTAACTTTAGAAAGGCGGCATACAAATAAAATGATTGATTGGTTTTCCCCAACGCCCTTATGCTGCCTGTTCCATGACAATCAATATTGTTCCAGTTTGATGTCCGTTGTTTATTCTTTTGTTATTGACAAGAATGCGTTTTCTCTCAGCCAGGAATTAAAACAAACACATACACAGATTGCAGAGCATATGCTGTTTTGTGCCTGGCAGGGAAAAATCTGTCACCTGTGGTTCCTTCCTTCCTTTTTTTAAAAAAAGAAAAGAAAGATACCGTATGATTTAGCAAACAAGAAAATCTGTGTGCAACCCTGTTTGGGCTGCAGCCCTATATTCACTTACCTGGGAGTAAGGCCCATTGAACTCGGTGGGAATTGCTTCTGGAAAAGGCCATTTCCATGCTGGGAAAAATAATCAGGAAAAGAATTGAAAATAAAACTGCCGGTATCATAATGCTGTTGTACAAATCTATGGTGCAACTGGAGTATTGCGTACAGTTCCGGTCTCCTAGCCTGGAAAAGGATATTGCAGGGTTGGAAAAGGGCTACCAAAATGATCAGAGAAATGGAGCAACTCCCTCACAAAGAAAAGTTGCAACCTTTCAGACTTTTTAGTTTAGAGGAAACATGATAGAAGTTTGTAAAATAATGCACGGCATGGTTAAAGGTAAAGGAGCCCTGGATGGTTAGAGTCCAGTCAAGGGCGACTCTGGGGTCGCGGTGCTCATCTCGCTTTCAGGCCGAGGGAGCTGGCATTTGTCCACAGACAGTTTTCTGGGTCATGTGGCCAGTATGACTAAGCCGATTCTGGCGCAAGGGAACACCATGACGGAAGCCAGAGCGCACGGAAACGCCGTTTACCTTCCCCCCCAGAGCGATACCTATTTATTTAAAGGTATTGACCTTTCACGGCCTAGGACCCTTGTACCTACGGGACCGCCTCTCTTGGTATGCCCCACGGAGGACCTTAACGTCCATAAATAGCATCACCCTAGTGGTCCTGGGCCCTAAGGAAGTTAGATTGGCTTCAACCAGAGCCAGGGCCTTTTCAACACTGGCTCCGGCCTGGTGGAACGCTGTGTCTCATGAGACCAGGGCCCTGCAGGATCTGATTTCTTTCCGCAGGGCCTGTAAGACAGAGTTGTTCCGCCTGGCCTTTGGCTTGGAATCAACTTGATCCCCTTCCCCTCTTTCTTTTTTCCTTTCTGCTTCTGTGATGGAACTCCTATTTGGGGACTTCCCTGGCTTTTTTCTGACCCACGTTGGACCAGTCTGGATAGTTGGCCTTGGTGAAGATTAGATGTTTTCATCCCCCAAAAGTTTTTGATTTGAGTTTCTACTGAAATGAGGCTGCATCTTTATGTTGTATTTTAATCAATTGTTTTTATATCTGGTGTTAGCCGCCCTGAGCCTGGTCTTGGCTGGGGAGGGCGGGGTATTATTATTATTATTATTATTATTATTATTATTAATAATAATAATAATAATCTCCTTGCACTGGTGTGCTTTTGAACTGCTAGGATGGCAGGAGCTGGGACAGAGCAACAGGAGCTCACCCCGTCGCTCGGATTCAAACCGCTAACCTTCTGATTGGCAAGCCCAAGAGGCTCAGTGGTTTAGACCACAGCACATGGCATGGAGGAAGTGGATAGAGAAAGGTTTCTCTCGCTGTCTCATAATACTGGAACTCACAGGCATCTGATGGCTATGTTCTTCCCCCAGAGTTGAAGGAAGCAATGCTTCTGAATACCAGTTTCTGGAAACCGCAGGAGGGGAGACTGTTGCTCTTATGTATCATGTCCTGCTCCTTAGTTTCCCACAGGCATCGGGTTGGCCATTGTGAGAACAGGATGCTGGACTACATGGGCCATTGGCTTGATCCAGCAGGCTGTTTTCATGTTCTCGTGCGTAGGATCCTCTGCCAGTTGGCTTGGGCTAACATGGGGTTGTCACCAACACTGCACACACAGAGTTCCATGGGATCCTCCCCTTCTTATCCTCTCCCATGTGCTCTTAGGCTTTGCCTGGAGTGTGCGTCAACCTTCTTGGGTTGATTTTGCAGAGGGCTGATGGGGGAGAGGTGGGAAAGATTCTGTTGTTCAAGCAGAAGTGTGCTGCACTAGTGGAGCAGCAATGATGGATTTGACCCATGAATTTAAAAACAAACAAACAAACGCAAAGGGTTCAGGGCTTTTTTTTTTAATGTATTTATCGCTCCCCTTCCAAAAAGACATAATATGAAACTGCCATGGCAGCTTACAAAGCAAATAATCCCAAACCATAATATATAATGATTTAAAACAAATAAAAGGAAACAGTTTAAAAGCAGCTACTTGCTTCTAAGGTTTGGGAACTTGGTGTCAGGTATAAGTAATCGCAAGTGCTGTAGACCTTTCAGTGAAGTGGGTTTTGTTATAGTTCTTCTACGATGTAATGGATTGTGTCTACTTCAGTAGTTCTTGTGAGATGGCCTCTTAAAATATAAGAATGACCTGTCTCTCTAAATACAGGTCACATTAATACTTATTTAGGTTTTGTGATAGTGTGATTGTTTCCTTAGTTTGAGCATCTCCCCTGGATGTTCCTTATAAGATTCTTGCATTCTCTTTTTGATTATATTTTGTTGTATTAGAACCTGCACTCTGTCTTTTCTTTAAAGTGATCTGTCTGGTGTTTACTGAAAATTAATGTGCCATTTTCTTCCTCTTTTGTTTTCTAGCGAGGATGAAATAGAAGAAGCAAATGGAACTAACCCTATCGATATTGAGGTTGAACAAAACAAGGAGAACAAAAAAGAGGTATTTCCCCTAATAATGCTTTAGTACATTTAATGTAGGGAGGGGGGAAATAGCTTGTGGAGTTGCTTAAAACAATGCTAGGTAGTTTTATTTGTGCGTTCTTCATCTAGGTGTTGTTGTTTTTTTAAAGTAAGGGTTCAGTTCTAAGTGCCTTAGCTTATGTGGGAGGTAATATAAAAACACAGGTTAGTTACAAGTCTGTTCTAGAAGTTTGTGCCTCTGATTCTTTTAGCCTCAACTGTTTGCTTGCTGTTGGGGTCATTTTTTATTAACTTGGCTCACCTCTCTATCCTAAACAAAAAAAATTCCTTCCAGTAGCTCCTTAAAGACCAACTAAGTTAGTTCTTGGTATGAGCTTTCGTGTGCATGCACTCTCTATCCTAAGTCACCTTTAGCCCTTCACATGTTGCTGAACTGCAACTCCCAACATCCTTGGCTGTTGGTCATGTTTGCTGTGGCTGATGGTATTTGTAGTTCAGGAATGTCTGGGAGTTTCACAGCTTCCTCTCTCGCCCCCTGACCGAGAAAAGCCCTTTATTTTATCTGTTCTTAATCTTTCAATATTCAGCTTCACTAGGATGTCCATGACTTCTAGTGTGATGAGAGAGGTGAAGAAAGCTTTCCCCAGTGCTTTTTTCCTTAAAAAAACACACACGTTTAGGGGTTCTCAAGAAAACCACAATTTTATAGTTCAAATTGGGAAAAATAAAGACAGTAAATGGACAAAAGTACAAAGAACATGCATTACCTCATATTACACAACTGACAGCTCACAGTAACTTCCACATTGGTATGAAGTTGTGTGCACTAACATCTTCCTACTCATATACTGCCCCTCAATGAGGCCAAACGTTCATCAGAAAAACACCACGCATCCACATTCCACACTGCTTCACACATTAAACGCTCGCTTCTGTCGGAAACTCAGGAGACACCGGGAAAGGAAATGAGGCCGCCATTGGGGGTGGTAACAACGAAACTGACCAATCACCATACTAGATTCCAACTCCTACTTCACACATTAAACGCTCGCTTCCGTCTGAGACTCAGGAAACACCGTGACAGGAAATGAGGCCGCCATCGGGGGTAGCAATGGGACGATTCAACGTGCTAGAGAAGAAATGAAACATTTGAAAATTTTTGCTTCTTCTCCCGTTAGATTCACAAAATGTTTAGGGGTATGCGTCCCCCCAGAAAAAAAAGCACTGGCCTTCCTCCATGCCATGCATACCACCTGTGTTGTCATGTGCATAATCTAGGACACATAGCAGCTAGAACTGCAATCTGAAACTTGAGCCCAATCCATGTTAGAACATCTGTGTCCAGTACAACTTTCTTTGAGTGTTCAGGATTCTAGCTTGCGAGTTGGGAGATTCATGGGAAGGAATGCTTTCCTCAGTGAATTGGGCTGGTCCATCTTGGTTTATCCAGCTAAGTGCCGCCTGCCGGCCACTGGACTCCCTCATTCTTGCTCCTCACCACCAGGCAGACACACAGCAAAAACAGGAAGATTCTCACGCCCCTTGTGGACCTCCCTTTTATGGTTGGTGGGCTATAAATGTTTGATAGACTACCTAGGTGCATGGCTTTGCCAGATATATAGCTATCTTGTCGGGGAGTGTTGGTGATGCTAAATTTTAAGAAGTGCTTTGAGCTTCTGATCCCCTTTATCACTGCTTATCTCAGGAATTTGTCACACTTGGAACGTAGTACTTTTGTATCTTATGCTCATACAATCTATTAAGTCACTTTTGTGGTTAATCAGACTCAGGATTATGTAGAATAAGCAATTACGTTAAAGCTGCGAAAGAATAGACAGCAGCAATGCGATGGGCAGGCGTCCAGTTCACCCTTTCGCTGGGCTGCATTAAATATAAAATTTTAAAACATCTGAGTGAATAACAATGTTTTAATACCAAAATTCCCTGGAGGAGTTTGGAAGAGGGGAGATTATATATTCCTTCTCTTTAAATTGTAGCACGGCAGCCTAAGACAGCTGTTTTTAAAAAATGCTTCCTTGGCCGAGTAAAACATCACTGCTCTTGGCAACCGGGTGGCACAAAACGTTCATCTTACTTGCTCGAACTGGAGCAGGGCTGGATGCAAAACCAAATCGTGACACATCCCTTAATGTCTTGGGGGCAAACATCATTCTGCAAACTCCAAGACTGCCACATCGTACGTGGCTGCTATCTTGATTAGTGCCAAAGGCGCCTGTCAACAATACATTCAGCATTGAAGATGATGGGAATTAAATCATCAGCTGGAAGCCCATAGCTAAATTGTACATTAGGAGTGCGTGTGGCAAACTAATCTACTGTTCAGAGGAAGCTCTGCAACTGGGAACTTGGCATCATTGCTTTAATCTGGATGCCATCTTTACTGAATTCTTTCATTCAGCACCTTCTCACCCTGTTTTCAAACTTCATCTACTTGTCATGAGGACCAGAGACATCTGTAAATTGGGGTTACATTGGAGCATGCAGAGGTCGTTGTCCACCACTGACGTTCTTGCTTTTATCTCAACCTCATAATGGCTTTGAGAGGCCAGCGTGATTACTAAATTATTAAGACAAGTGTCTGTAAAGATGAATATCGGAGGCAATCCTTTGCCCACACACGGTTGTACTGGTTGCATTTGAACTGTTTTTCTTGCACCATGAATGAAATTTTCTGACCTTGTCTAATAGTAGGCTCCATGCAGAGTTTTGTCTCGGTGCATGGTCACAACACATGGGTCATTGGATTCCTCCATGGTGTAATTGATAATAATTACCCTATGGTGGAAGTAACCAATTGGACAAATCCACTGTCAAGGAAACAGTCCTCAGCCTTCAACTACTAGAGGTCTCCCCCTTAAAGAACAGTTCCTTAGTTGTAGTAGGGCAGATTAAACACTTCACTGTGGAGACAGTAACCGCACAGATGACACTTAATCTGCGTTGCATACAACGATGTACTTCCTGCAATCTGGTGCAGCTGCTGATAGATTATCCAATTTCCGCCATATTGTTTGTTTGTTTTGATTTATTTTTAAAAAACCAATCTTCCATCCAATTGGCAGCCCAGAGCAGCACACAGTATAATTAAAACCCATCAACACAAACTGATTCACGACACCATTAATGTCTTAAAAACTCAGCCTTCCAAAACTACAGTTGAACACGCATGAAGATTTGGGCAACTAGGTTCCCCAAAGGCTAGTTGAATAAATAAGCCTTTAGCTGGCACCTGAAGCCCAGCAATAAAAGGAACTGTTGTACTTCCCCAGGGAGGGTGTTCTAAAGTCCGAGGGCCACCACTGAGAAGGCAACGTGAGCACCACCACAAGCAGAGCACCTTGCAGTGGTTGCAACCCACGCTAGACACACTGTTCTGTTAGTGGTCTGGGGGCTTGCAAGGGACATAAGCATGTGAGTCATTATACCTGTGTGAGTGAAAGCTTGCACATGTTACTGGGAACGGCATGCAAGCAGCCAAAGGACAAAGGCGGCAACCACATTTTTGTGCATAACGTGCATTGCTGTGGATCATGAAGCAATGTGCCAGTGTGGCATTGTGCAGGGATGAGGAAGCTTCTTTGTGTCGGGTGGGGTGAGGAAGCTCATCTCAGCAGGAGGGGGAGCCACCCTGGCTTCTTCCCCAGCCGGACTCATTTCTGCCTCTTGGCCTCCTTTCCAGCCTCCGCTTCTGCCTCCGAGTCCGGACTGCTCTCTGCCACAGACTCTCCCAGCTCACTAAATCCTGTTGCCTCTTCAGCTTACAACACCTCCTCCTCCCCAGTCTTCTCCTTCAGACCACCACGAATCCCCAGGCTCTCAGGCTTTTTCCCTTGGGGGTTTCCCAGCCGGTGCCTCCCACCACTCCTCTGCGTCCATGGCACATGGTTGGGAAAGACTCTGAGGCATTGGGGAGCTGTATCTGATCTATGTCAGCAGTACTAAGCTACACAAATAAATGACCTAACTTCCTTTGCCAGACTTGGCCTGGGGTTAGACCCAGGCTTAAATCCCCACTTTGTCGTGCAACTCGTGGGTGACCTTGAATCAGTTAATACCTCTCAGTATAACAGACCTCTGCTCAGGTGTGTTGTGAAGAGGAAAGAGGGTTGGGAGAACCGTTTTCACTTCCTGGAGCTCCTTGGAGGAAACATAGACTATAAATATAATGCAATGCATAAATCAGCAGACCGTTGCATGGACTGTCTTTCAAATGCTGAATTCTGGAAGCACGTATGTTTCCCGTGCCCTTGTGTTCTTTTTTGACAGAACCCCTTTCATAATTTTTGCAATCATTTTTTTTTAATTCTTAAGTGACAGATGGATGAATTTATCCAATAACACCTAATGAAGTGCTGCTGGAGGGAGCTCCCACTTTGGGAGTTTACTGTGACATTGAGTGATAATTAAGCACAAATTTAATGCAGTTTAAATTCTGTTAAAATTGCCTGCCTGCCAAATCCCCAGTCCAGGAAGCTTTAGGTGTGCATTGTGTTTCTGAGGTGATGAGCAGCTCTTTGATGTTAGTACCGCAAGTGCCGTCACAGGCCTTGAACAAGCTCTTTCCACCCTACCCCTTCACAATATTAGCATTCGTAATCCAAATCTTTCAGGCCAGGGTCAAGAACAACCTGACCCCAAAGCAGAGGTCCAGAAGACATAAACAAATTGTGGGATAACCAGCCTCATGTAACCAACATGCTTAAGTCTAATGAACGTATAAAGGGGTTAAAACCATAGAGTAAGCTGTCCTACTGGGCTTAGCTCTCTTTGGAAGAGACTAGGTAATCAAGCCATTGTTCTTCCCCTGTCTATCTGAGAAGCTCAGTGTATGAAGATGCTAAGCTGGCTAAACTTAGCTGGATGTTTTAGGATCGGTGTATAATTAGCTAAAAGTTTTGCAATCCCTTTGACAGGCTTTGCTTATGACAAATGTTGGCTTTGGCTGTGCTTCACCCTCGCCCCCCAAAGCTTTTTATTGCCACTGGCTCCCCGCTGCAAAGCCAAGAACGGTGGACGTAGCCATGCATGCTGAAAGTCAAAGTTAATTTGTGTCTGCTGTGCTTTCCAAAAGGAAGCAGATGGCTGCAATGTTTGAGTTCAGGTCCCCTTTGCAGCCAAGCAGTGTGCGTTAGATTACACACCCTTGTTTATCACGCTGTAGTAGAGCTAATCTCTGCCTTCGTTCCCTCCCTTGTACTCACCTAGCCCCTCCAGAATTGCCAAGGCACATCCAGTCGCTCTGCGGGCGCAAGGACACACTGCCTCTTAAGAATACATAAGAGTATTGTGTGCTTATGTGTGCGCGCGTGTGTGTTCATTGCGTACGTGTGTGCATTCTTCAGGTCTGAGAAGGGAAACCAGGTGTTTGGCAGCAGACACTGTTCTTGGTGCCTCGTTCACTGCCCAGCAGCTGCAGTGCATTGTGTGGTACAATGAGAGAACTACTAGTCACAATGGCTGTGTGCTCTCTCTATTGCCATAGTCGTTGGCACCTGTCTTGAGAGACAACGGAGTCTGCCTCCGGGGGTGAAGTCAAACCGCTGTGTTAGCAGCACTGAAGTGGCCTCTCTGGGCTGCATGCCTGGGCAGTGTGTATGGAGGTCCCGGGCTGCCCAGATAATAAGGCCCCCTCCTCAGCCTCGCTGATGTGGTGCAAAGGAAAGCAGAGAAATACGTTTGGCACTAGCTGGGCTGCAGGATTAGCAGGAAGGAGGCTTACAAGGCGCCATCCAACCGTCTTAGGGACTCCACTCCACATTTGTGTAAGGTTTACTCCAGGGGTCAGCCAGGTTTACCGGCCATGGGCTGGATCACTCCCATGGAGATCGTCCGTGGGCCGGACTGACGCAGCACGACACCTGAAATCGCTTCTGCACGTGCCCAGATGTTGAAAATTGCGCCTGCGCCGAAGCGAATTTCAGCACCTGCACATGCACAGATGCAATTTCTGGTATCTGTGCGTGTGCAGACGTGATTTCCGGCGCGCTCGGTGAGTCCCCGCAACACGCTGTACCATTTTAGCGCAGCGCATGGAGGATTCGCCAAGTGGGTGGCTCAGTTCAGGGGCAGCTTGTGGGCCGGTAAAACGGTCTTCGTGGGCCACATCTGGCCCATGGGCCACACGTTGCAGACCCCTGGTTTACTTCTTAGCCTTTTCTTCTCCCGAAGATATCCCGCAAGGCAGTGGAGGTTTAGAACCAGAGTTTTCCTCTTCTGTATTTGTTTGCAGCAGGAGGCACTCTCTCGACTCTTCTCCCCCCTGCTGCCTTTTCTCTGGCATCTCTCTCTTCCACAGACCCCCCTTAATTCCCCCCCCACCTTCAAATTTGCCCCCTCCACTACTGTTTTGACCTGTTTGGTAGAGACCTGGTAAAGAACCATAGCAGTGTAGAGTTGGAAGAGGACCCCCCCCCCAAGGTTCATCTGTCCAACCCCATGCGGTGCAGGAAAGTAGTGCCCCTGAGTGCATTTGAGCGTTTATACTCCTTTCCTCATTCTCAGTTTCAGAGGACCACTGCAAAGTTGGATAAGATATGGGGGCCTAGTCCCATTTCTTCTCCTGGGATTAAATCCTAGAACATGCCTTTAAAATGGAGGCACTGTTAAGGTCTGCTGCAGGGCGGGGAAACCCTTTCAGTCTGAGGAACAGATCTCTTATAGCTAACTTTCCAGGGACGGCATGCCAGGGTGGGTGGCATCAGATGCAAAGGTGGGCAGATTATTAGATACCACTGTTACTTGAAAACTAAATGCACCAGCCTTGTAAAAGTGAGGGGTCTTTTTTTTGCCCCCCATCACATCATTTAGGCAAGCAGGAGGCACCATCATAGTTCAAGGACACATTCCAGCCAGGCCAAAGTAGTTGAGAATGGCACAGAGCAATAGTGTGCAATGTGTCTTTGGAAGGATTCCAAGGGCCAGATGGAAACCTCTAGAGGGCCACAATCTGCCCAAAGCTTCGAGATTCCCTATCCCTGGCCTTCTAGATTATTGAGCTGCAGGGACTCTTAGTGAGGGATAATTGCATTGGTTCTACCTGGGTTAACCACCAAGGTGACCACCTTGAATAGAGCAAAGATGGAAGTTGTCAGTCAGAACTGGCAGCACAGAGTTAATCAGCCTGCATATCTGTAGTCCCTCGGCTGATGCAATCCAAAATTATCCTGCGAGATTAATCTGTGAGAGGACGTACATCTCTCCCCATTCTCCCTTCACTTGTCATATTTTTCTGGAAATGACATGGTCAGGTTTCTCTTCTCCCTCCTCCCCTCCCTCCCTATTTAATTAAAAACTGGATGAACTCGGAGTACGCCGCTTTATCATTTGGTTAAATGGTATTAAAAATTAATATGAGAGTGGAAGAAATTATATAAGGGTCCTCCGCACAATGTACGTGTCACAATTGGTTTTCTTAAAGCTTGTTAACAAAGTGAAATCTCTGCCCCTTTCCCCTCGTTGCTTGTGTATTCCTTTAATCCTTTGATCAGCAAATCCCATTGTTCCTTCTTTTAAAAAAATAAAATAAAGTCCCTGCTTCATCCTTCAGATGTTCTGTGGAGCAGTGAAAAAAAATTAAATGTAATTTATTTCTTCTGCTACTGTAAACAGAAGCTCAGGCAGAATAGCACTCTTATCCAGCCCTTGGGAGTCTCTTCAAGCCAAACCTTTTTACACCCTCAAGTGCTTTTGCCTGACTAGAACCTGCCCTGGAAGACAACGATAATGCATTTTGTTTGCCTGCATGGAGAAGGGAAATAGGGATGCAGGTGGCGCTGTGGGTTAAACCACAGAGCCTAAGACTTGCTAATCAGAAGGTCGGCGGTTCGAATCCCTGCGAGGGGGTGAGCTCCCGTTGTTCAGTCCCAGCTCCTGCCGACCTAGCAGTTCGAAAGCACGTCAAAGTGCAAGTAGATAAATAGGTACCACTCCGGCGGGAAGGTAAACTCCGTTTCCATACGCTGCTCTGGTTCGCCAGAAGTGGCTTAATCATGCTGGCCACATGACCCGGAAGCTGTACGCCGGCTCCCTCGGCCAATAAAGCGAGATGAGCGCCACAACCCCCGAGTCGGTCACGACTGGACCTAACGGTCAGGGGTCCCTTTATCTTTATGGAGAATGGAAAAATGTAACGGTTGGGGTGTGGAAACCTCCTGACGTTTGCGTGGCTAGGTTGTGGCCTACAGTACCAGAATTAGAACCATTGCCCCGCCCACTTTTGCCTCTGGCCCCGCCCATCTGTGGCATGCGGCCCCTGGGAGGTCACCTAAGGTGGAATGTGGCCCTTGGTGGGAAAAGGTTCCACCCCCCCACACACATTAAGGGATTGTTAGCTGCACCGCATGTTCCAAAAAGCTTACCCTAAAATGTGTCGATGGTGGTGTCTCCTGGATGGTGCCACTGCCCACAGATGTGCTTGCTGGCCATTATTTGTTGTGGCCTATCTCTGTTCCCTTGAGCCCCCTGGCACACAGAGAGCGCTTGGGAAGACGGATGGGTTCACAGTGTCCCAATTGCGCTGGAATGTGTGGAAGCAAAGGAGCAGAAATGGCCTTCTCCCCAAACATAGTGCAAATCATCATCATGTTATTTGTAGGCCGCCTTTCCATAGCTAAAACCATGCTCAAGGCATCTAACAACAGTTATTTACATAATTGCAAACACAGCAACAACAACTTTATTATTGATATGCCACGCATCTGACTCAGTTTTCCCAGCCACTTTGGGTGGCTCCCAACAGAATATTTACGTGGCCTTGTTTTCGGTCTCTAGTTCAGAAGTGAACAATCTGTGCCCATGGTTATCTGTGTGAAGAAGTATTTTTCAACTTTGAATGTAAACTGTAGGGTGTGCTCCTCCATCACAGTGTTTTGGAGGGGCCTATTATTTTACTTTTATTAATTTGTTGAAGCAGCTGTATGCTGCCCTCCTGGTCCAAAGGCACCGCTCGGGGTTGCTTGCATTTAAAACGGACAATTTCATTAAACAAAAAAACCTCATCAATATGAAACAATCAGCCAAGGAGACAAGATCAGCAGTAGAAACCAAGCATAAGAACATTAGCTCCCCGCATATGAACAAAAGCCTGCCGGAACAAAGGAATCATTAATAGCTGACGAACAACTGCGAGGGAGCGGGGCTGAGATCCAGAGGCACACAAACTGCAGAGGCCCCCCCTCCAATTGCTTCTCTGTCAGCATCTCTGAATTACCCCACACTAACGCCCCCTTCCTTTCCTTGTTAGTGATCACGAAACTTGGGTCGTGGTGCCCAGACTGGCATAACCATCATTTAAAGCCAGCCAAAGTTTGATTTCAAAGCAGAGATTGAAAATCAAGATTAAAAACTGGTTTCAATCTCTGGCTTGCAAGCCAAGGGTGACTAGAGGGAACAATTGCGGCACATTGTGGTAAAAACATAGTTATGACTACGCAGAAAAAGAGGAGGGGGGAGGAAGGGGAACAGAGGCAGAGATGCAAACGAAGCTATGGGATGCTCTTGGTTTGAACCACGAGGTAACAAAAACACGTAAAATATAATGCGCTACTGTTCTGGTGCATGTGACGGTTGCCCTCTGTGATAGCTATTTCACTCAGCTCTGGCTAATGCAGATCACAGCTGTCAGCCTAGAGTCTCCTCCCTATCTGAGGAGGCACCAGCCATCACAGGTGCTTAGCTGCTTGACCATTGGAGCATCTAGTTCAGTATTGTCTACACTGACTGGTAGCAGCTCTCCAAGATAACCTGGAGATGAGACCTGACACTCAACCCCTTTGCTGCAGCCCATCCTTAGAACAAGGTGTGTTGCCTGCTCAGGGAAGGTTTATTCCAGGGGTCAGCAAGGTTTACCTCACCTGGGCCGGTTCACTCCAGCAGAGATTCCTCCATGGGTCGGATCGTGCGCCTGATTTCTGGTGTCTGCATCTGTGGGTGGCTCGGTTCAGGGGTGGCTCGTGGGCTGGTTAAATGACCCCCGTGGGCTGCTTGTGGCCCATGCTTAGGTTGCCGACCCCTGGTTTATTCCCTCAGACTAGGAGAGAGCAGCACGACTACTTCATACCTAAAGGTAAAGGGGGACCTTTGACCTTAGGTCCAGTCGCAAACGACTCTGGGGTTGCAGCACTCATCTCGCTTTATTGGCCGAGGGAGCTGGCGTACAGCTTCCGGGTCATGTGGCCAGCATGACTAAGCCGCTTCTGGCGAACCAGAGCAGCGCACGGAAACGCCCTCTACCTCCCCGCCAGAGTGGTACCTATTTATCTACTTGCACTTTGACGTGCTTTTGAACTGCTAGGTGGGCAGGAGCTGGGACCGAACAACGGGAGCTCAGCCTGTCATGGGGATTCGAACTGCCGACCTTCCGATCAGCAAGCTGTAGGCTCTGTGGTTTAGACCACAGCGCCACCCGCATCCCTTACTTCATACCTAGCAGTCTTCAAATAAGGAAAGGAAGAAGTAACGGTGGTAGCACAAATATTTTAGAAGACACTTTCACATTCTGCTGTGTATACTTCCTTATCTGTAAGAAACTGGGAGAGAAGCAAAACAATGAGTTTTTTAGAGAGAGAAATCTGTACTGGAGCTGCAAGCAAATCCAAGTGCTTTGAAACACAAAACAATATCCCAGATTCATGTTTTGAAAATGCATTCTTTCTGTTGCCTACCTTGTCCCCAGAAGACCTTTTATTTTTTTTTGCAGGGCAGATTCCATACCCATGCAAAAATCCTTATCTTAGTGCTTTGCGGTACTGCGTATAAAAATGAATGAGCTTTAAGGATTAGTCTGCAATCATCTGACCCCTCATGTTTTGTCTTAAATTAGTTTCTGCTTCTTCCCCTCTGGCTGACACACAGGAAATTACATCTCAAACTTAAACTTTACTCTCTTCTCTCTCTCTCTCTCTCTCTCTCTCTCTCTCTCTCTCTCTCTCTCTCTCTCTCTCTCCCACCCACTCAACAAGCTAGGTCTTCTTTTATTTCTGGCAAAGAATTAAAGTGACATATTGGTGGCCTAGCTTTGGAAAGAGTGGCGTGGAAATGGTTGTGTAGCTTTGAGTGACACACTTGGAAAGTGCTGAGGGGAGCCGGGACAAGATTCTTTTCCTCCAGCTGCTAAAACCAGTAGCAACCTTCTATAAGGGTATTTATTTTACAAATACCTTTGGGGCTGAACCCTCACAAGGCAGCTTCCAACAAAGCAAAGACTCAGCCCAGGCAATCTGCCGGAAATGAGTTGCTGTCGTCATTAGGCCTGACGCTCCTTGTGTGGATCCTGTTTTTGCTAATAAAGAGTGAACGCCAACTTGCTAGTGTGATTTGCTGGCTCAGTGAGGGAAGTAAAGGAAACAGATCACCTGGCCCTAATGGAAGAACTGACTGAGCACTACCTTGGATACACGCCAATATTAAATGCATAACACAACATCCATACAATAACAAAAAATTAAGCAGTTGTATAAATTACAGTTCATAATAATGAACAATGTAATGCATGATACATACTGAACATAATGAATACATACTAGGAAGCCGTGTCAAGTTAATCACAACTTTGTCCCAGCAATAAATTCCACAACTCAACCCCTGTAAAGTAGTCTCATAACTTGTTATTACCCACTTACCTTGCTTGCAACTGTAAAATACAATGCATATCCTTTTTTTAATTGCAAATTTATTAAAGAAAAAATAGAGAGAAAATGCACACGGGGGTGGGGTGGTGGTGGAACCAAACAACAACAACAGAACGAAACCCAAATCATCTATTCACATTCACAATAACACTCAGCATCTATGCATCCATCTTAATTTACACATACAGATCAATATATGCCATCCAAATGTCCAAGGGCATTAAGGTCTTCAGATCATTGCATAATAGATGGTGTTTATTCTTACAGGTTTAAGTGTAAGTCACTTAGTCACCATAAGGACTCGCAGATTCCATTTTTGGAATAATTTAAAAGTACACGAACACCCACAAATATGAAGGATTTTTCCAATACAGGATTAATACAGATAGCAACTTCAGCGCAAAACAAATATTTTGCTGCACTGGCCCACATTATATGCCTCAACAAGGCATTTCCTACATTGCACTTTCATCCTATATCTGAGCTTGACAGCACCTTCTTGTAGAGATGTTATGGAATCCAGCTTACCTGAAACCCCCAATTTTGCTGAATCTGTCTGAGTTTTAAATCAAAATAAACATTCTGTCTAGATTCCAAAGCAATCTTCCATTGTTCGGGTCGTATTGTACATTCTATTTCCCTGTTCCACTCTTGCCTAAATAATTCAAATGCAACACTTTCCTAGAAAATACAAGATGCAGTAGCATATCTACATGTTATTATTGATGATGCCAGCCTTGTTCTGACAGATGCAGTGCAAACATGGATAACAGCACTGGGGTCACCATCATATGTATGTCAAGTAGGCCCAGAGTTCCAGTTTGTTATCCGTAAGAACCATGTCAGCCTTCGTGGTGGCTGCAGTAGAGCTGTGATGGTGGTTCCTCCCAGATAGTCAGCATTTCCCCCACCATGCTGGGGGCTGGTCTGCTAATCCCAAACAATTTGTAAGGCAAGATTGTCCATACATCTGAACCGCTCTCTGCCATAGCATCTTCCTGCTCATCAAACCCTGTTACCTCTTAAGCTTCCTACACCTCCTCCTCCCAGTCTTCTCCTTCTGACCACTCATTGTCGTCCTACCACCAGTCCCCTGGCTCTGAGTCTTCTTCCCCTAGGGGTTCCCCGGCCGGTTCCTCTTGACACTCCTCTCCATCCAGCCAGTCTATAACTTCAGGGCATAAAAATACAGCGGACTCTCGGGTTGCGAACGTGATCCATGAGGGAAGCACATTCACAACCCTCAGAATTTGCATCCGCAGCGGCGCGTCTGTGCACGCGCGGGTCGTAATTCGGTGCTTATGCTCAAAGCGCAATTTAGCGCTTCTGTGCGTGTGCAAGTGCTGAAACCCAGAAGTAACCCGTTCCGGTACTTCTGGGTTCGGTGCAGTGTGCAACCCGAAATCGCACAACCCGAAGCGCCTGTAAACAGAGGTATGACTGTACAACATAAAAAACACAAAACACATAATAAAGTTGAACAATCCTCCCTCCCACAACACATTTAAGGATATCAGATGTTAATCAGCCCAATGTTTTGCCTAAATGTATGCAGTGAAGGCACCAGGCGAACTTCCCTGGGGAGAGCATTCCACAAATGGGGAGCCACCACAGAGAAGACCCGTTTTCGTATCACCACCCTTCTTTTTTTAAAAAAATTATATTTTATTAATTTTCCATACATTCATACCACATTACAATTTCTATTAAACTTTTCGGTTTTTGACATCCTTCGGCTTCTCTGCCAATCATCCAAATTCTAATTTCTTTAAATACACATTTCCAAATTTCGGTGTTGCCTTTATACCTACCCCCCTCTTACATGTTGCTTTTTTACAATATTTCTTATGATGTTACAGAGCTTCTCTGAATGCTACTAACGTTATTCCATTATCACTTATACATTCCCAGTATTCAGCTAATTTTCCCCAGTCCTCGATGAACTTTTGATCTCGTAGATATCTAATCTTCCCAGTCAGTTTATCAAGTTCTGCATAGTCCATCAGCTTCATTCTCCATTCCTCCAATGTTGGTATTTGTTCTTGTTTCCATTTCTGGGCCAGTAATATTCTTGCCGCTGTTACTGCATATTGGAAAAGTTTGTGGTCCTTTCTATTTATTTCATTACCAACAATTCCTAAGAGAAAAGCCTCTGGTTTCTTGACAAATGTATATTTCAATTTTTTTTCCAACTCATTATATATCAACTCCCAGAAGCTTTTCACTTTCTTACATTCCCACCACATATGAGAAAATGTACCACCCTTCAGACCTCTCATGGAGGAGGCACACAAAGTGCCTCAGAGGATGATCTCAGGGTCTGGGTTGGTTCATATGGAGAGACACAGTCCTTGAGGTATTGACTAGATAGGTCATTTTGGTCGGACTTGGTATAAGGGAACTTCCTATGTTTCTAGCGTCTCCCCTTACACATATGGGGCTATCACATGGTGTCGCTGGTCTATACAAACTGGTCCCTGCATGTGGGGCCAGTTAGGGCTGGGCAATATATCTATACATTTTCCAAAACGGGTTTAAAGTTCATATCATGATACTGGTTTCATAATTTTTAACCTGGTGATATATCGCAAACACGATGTGTTTGTGTGTCCGCTATGCAAAAATCACAATGTGAGAAAAACTGCAAAGCCAGCCAATGCTTCCACATGGCTCCACCCTTATTTCAGACATTGTGGGACACGGGTGGCACTGTGGTCTAAACCACTGAACCTCTTGGGCTTGCCGATCAGAAGGTTGGGGGTTTGAATCCCCATGATCCTCCTGGCAACCTAGCAGTTCGAAAGCATGCCAAAAAGTGCAAGTGGATAAATAGGTACCTCTCCGGCAGAAAGCTAAACTGCCTTTCCATGCGCTGCTCTCCTTTCGGTGTTCCATTGTGCCAGAAGTGGCTTAGTCGTGCTGGCCACATGACCTGGAAAAACTGTCTGCGGACACTGGCTCCCTTGGCCTGAAAGCGAGATGAGCACCGCAACCCCAGAGTGGTCTGCGACTGGACTTAACTGTCAGGGGTGGTATATCACAAAGTTGAAAACCAGATATCACCCAGCCCTAGCGCCAGTAATGTGGCAGCTGCACTGATCAGCCACCACAATCAGGCAAATTACAGGTTCGTAGGCCTCTTAAACAGTTGTATGTGTGGATTATGGTTTGAAGTGAATTATCCCGGCTTAACGTATGGCAGATTTCCACTTTGCAGGTTCCCCTGGTGGAAACAGTTCCTCAGGTGAAGAAGGAAAAGCACAGTACCCAGGCAGCTAAGAACAGAGCCAAGAGGAAACCTCCCAAAGGAATGTTCCTTTCTCAAGAAGATGTGGAGGCAGTCTCCGCCAATGCGACAGCTGCTACCACCTTGCTGAGGCAACTGGATATGGAATTGGTCTCCATCAAACGGCAGGTAGGAGCGCTTTCCCTGCGACAAATCAAGGCTTATTTTTAATCATCCCATACATATTTTAAGAAAGGAGCTGCCATCGGTCTCAATTTTGCGCCTCCCCGGAGGATTCATAGCTCGGACGAGATGTTTTGCATCGGGATGAGACTTGATTAACAAGCTGTCAGCTGAGCAGCATGTTTCAGAATGGAATTATTTCATCTTGGCTTTTCTATTTACAGTGCAGCAAGGTACAATGTGCGGTTTGCCAGCTTCCTGTCTTTTCCCCCAAGATGCTACTATAGACTTCTATATATCACAGTTTCTGTACTCTTTTTTTATACTCTGGACGGGGTTTTTTTCCGTTTGGAGAACATTTTTGTACCAGCCAACTATTTTAAAAAAAAAAACAACTTTTTTTTTTTTTTGCATACTTGGTGATTTGATTTCCTTCCCAACTTCAACTTTTACTCATATAGCAATCTTCCATACTCTCAAATCCAGGAATACAACTAGGATAGTACTTGTTTTTCTTGCCCATACCATTTCTATACAATAGATATTTCACTACCCCCCAAACACCCCTCCCCCCAAATTACAGCTAGTCTGAACTGTGTGACAGATTTGGCCTAGTTGATGCCGTATTGCAAATCTTCAAGGTTCCAATGTTAAAACGGCTTTCTTCCAATTTTAAGAAAGAAAATTGTTATAATATAACTGATATAACCCAGTAGCTCAGTTAGTTGGAGCGTGGTGCTGAGAATGCCAAGGTTGCAGGTTCAGTTCCCTGCATTGCATGATGTTGGGCCAGATGTCCAACTCTATGATTCCATGATTTTATAATCACAACCCCTGGACAACTCGCTCCCCAAATATGCTTTGTCTTAAAAGGATTGTTCTGTTCTTTCAAGTGCCACATATATTCACCCCACGTATTTAAAGCACTATGATTCCATTTTGAACAGTCATGGCTTCTTCCCCCAAAGAATTCTGGGAGCTGTAGTTTGTGGTGCTGGGAGATTCCCCTATTTGCCCCCTAGAGCTATAGTTCACAGAGTGGCTTAACAATCAAGTCCCTCTTCACAGGGAACTCGGGAAACTGTAGCTCTGGGAGAGGAGTAGGGGCCTCCCAGCAGCTGTCAGCACCCTTGACAAACTACAGCTCCCAAGATTCTTTGGGGGAAGACATTGAGTGTATGAAGTAGTATGATACCACTTTGTGGTGTGAATGTGGCCCAGGCCTCCTCTAATTGCTGGTGTGAACTGTTGCTAAGGGAGATGTAAGCTCCTCCCAGACTTTTCATAATATGTACTGATTGGTCCATGGTGCAGAATTCCAATTGCCTTTCTCCCAATCAGTGCAATAGAAGAGGCTGTGTGTTGATTGGTTGCGCTCATGATTAACTGAGCAGCATTGGTATTTTTAAAATGGCAGGTTTCTCTCACTTTCTAAATTAATAATAATAATAATAATAATAATAATAATAATAATAATAATAATAATATAATGCAGAAGCATGTTTCTTCATATAGACACTTGTAGCCTTGTTCCCTTTTCTCTTGAACCAATTATCTATTGTCCGATTTGGATGATTTATGCCTGTTGCACCACTCTTAATTACTCTTAATTATTTAATTAATAAAAGTTTAGGGGCTATACTTTGGCCAAGCATCCAGTTCCAGCATAACAGAAATTAGAGGCCAGAGCATCAAATATTTTATGCCCTTTATGAATATGAACAAAAGCTTCAATCCTATGCGTACTTATCCTTGAACCTGTGAGTAAACATGCACAGAATTGCACTGGAAGTTAATGCAACCTTTTTTGTTTGACCGCATTCTACATTTGCTTATACCAATCACTTAATGGCGCTTTGGTTCCATGCACAGATAAGTGGGATAAACCCCTCACCCCAAACAAATAGAAATCAAGTAAAGCAAATACTCCCTTTTCCTAATTAATTTTACTGCGTTTATATCTTGGATTACACCGGGCTTTTATTTTCCCTGCACTGGCTACAGCTATAAAAGGGTTGAAGTGAGAAAAATGAACCCCGGTGCTTAATGGAATCTCTTGAAAAGCTGAACAAAATATTTATAGGCTCCGCATGGATTATGAATGCCTCACGAAGGAATGGGAAATGAAGGATGGGAGTTGAAAACTTGGCAGGTGCGGCCTTGCCAACACTGAACCCACCAAAGGGAGAAATGGCACCAACTGAAAATTCCCACTGACTTTACTTTTGCCCATTGTACATTAATAATAATAATAATAATAATAATAATAATATTTATTTATTTATACCCGCCCTCCCCGGCCAGAGCCAGGCCCAGGGCAGCTAACACCAGTAAAATTACAATAAAAACATAATGGGGGGGGGGGGAACCTAATTTAAAATACAGGTTAAAATGCAATTTAAAATGCAGCCTCATTTTAAAAGTAGCCCATAGATCAAAACCGTGAGGGGAGGGAAACAGAAGGGTCAGACTGAGTCCAAACCAAAGTCCAGGTGGAACAGCTTTGCCTTGCAGGCCCTGCGGAAAGATGTCAAGTCCCACAGGGCCCTAGTCTCGTGTGACAGAGTGTTCCACCAAGTCGGGGCCAGTACTGAAAAGGCCCTGGCCCTAGTTGAGACCAATCTAACCTCCTTGCGACTTGGGACCTCCAAAGTGTTGTCATTTGTGGACCTTAAGGTCCTCCGCGGGGCATACCAGGAGAGGCGGTCCCGTGCTGATGCTTTTGTCCCCCATCCAGGCCAGGGACCTCTTGTTGGGACTCCCAACTCCCTTCATTCCTAGCTATTGAACAGGTTGCCTAGAGGGGATGGGAACTTGAAATCCAACAGTATCTAGAGAGCCACGGGTTCCCCACCCCGAATTAAGAGGAGCATGGCAGCCAGTGAACCCATCATCCCACTCCATGCCTCTCCTGTTAAGCAAAATGCACAGAGGTGCCATGCCACAGGTTTAAGAGCATAAGAAGAGCATTGCTGATGGGTCAGACCTGGCGATTTCCCTCTCCTATAGTTGCTTCCCAGCAGCTGAATTGCTAGATTTTTTGGGGTTGTAGCTGGATGGATAGATGGGGAGAAGCAAAAGGGAGGCCTGGGTGTTTCTGTATGATTTGCTTCTGGTATCTGATTCCAGGATCTCTTTAATGTTTCCCTATAGTATATTGACCACGGGTGGGACCACGGGTGGCGCTGTGGGTTAAACCACAGTGCCTAGGACTTGCTGATCAAACAGTCGGCGGTTCGAATCCCCGCGCGACGGGATGAGCTCCCGTCATTCGGTCCCAGCTCCTGCCCACCTAGCAGTTCGAAAGCACCCCTAAGTGCAAGTAGATAAATAGGTACCACTTTATAGCGGGAAGGTAAACGGCTTTTCCTTGTGCTGCGCTGGTGCTGGCTCGCCAGAGCAGCTTCGTCCCGCTGGCCACGTGACCCGGAAGTGTCTTTGGACAACGCCGGCTCCCGGCCTCTTGAGCGAGATGAGCGCGCAACCCTAGAGTCGGTCACGACTGGACCTGACGGGCAGGGGTACCTTTGTGTTGTTGTTTAGTCATTTAGTCGTGTCCGACTCTTCGTGACCCCATGGACCAGAGAACGCCAGGCACCTCTGTCCTCTACTGCCTCCCGCAGTTTGGTCAAACTCATGCTGGTAGCCTCGAAAACACTATCCAACCATCTCGTCCTCTGTCGCCCTCTTCTCCTTGTGCCCTCCATCTTTCCCAACATCAGGGTCTTCTCCAGGGAGTCTTCTCTTCTCATGAGGTGGCCAAAGTACTGGAGCCTCAGCTTCACAAGGGGTACCTTTACCTTTATAGTATACTGAAACTGACAGTCTCAGTAGGGCTCCAAGGCAGGGCTTCTGTGTTCTATAATCTGGTTGTTGTTGTTTTTTTTAGTTAAAAAAACACGTTATTTTCTCTTGCTTTGTGTTGTTGGGGTTTTTTAAGGGCGGGATAGGTAAGTACTGTCTGCTTTTAAATGTCAGCATTAAACTGTTACCAGCTGCCTCTCGGCGTAAAAGGTCTTTGAGGGCAAACGCTCTCTGTAATTCAAAGGCCAGGCGTACTTTCCCAGCTATTTCCTACTGAGACCCGTGGCCTGCAAACCGTCTCCGAGATCCTCTTGACCTGCGCCTCTGAAACTTAACAATTCCCTTAGATTTTGTGCGTGTGTAAAGAAGCCCTGGAAAAAGGGTATTTTCTTTTAGATCTTGTGCAGGCTTGCCTCTTAAATTAGTTAAAAGTTCTCATTTCTTCCCTGGAGTCCTTTGGCTCTGAAGCGAAGCTGCAGTCCTGAAAGCAGCACTGACCAGAAAAAAAAGGTAGGAAGTTTTAGAGAAAGGAGAAAGCGTTTCAGAAAATTGCAGATCAGAGCTTGGCAGGGGTTTCTCCACCCCACCCAGTCTGAAGGAAGTGGTGTTTTATTCTGTTATCTATATTGACAGACGAAGCTTTTCTTTTCAGATTCAGAATATCAAGCAAACAAACAGCGCTCTGAAAGAGAAACTTGAAGGAGGAGTCGAACAATATCGGCTGCCAGAGGTAACTTTATGTCCTAGTGGAATTTGAACCAAAGGAGCGGGGTGGGTGAGATGGCAGTTATGCTGAAAGTCTGTTGGTTTCATGTGCACTGACTGGTGATAAATTCATATGAGTTCTCATTTTGATGTGTCTTTACAAAATTCACACTTCCTGAACCAGCAGGCAGATTGAAACACAGGTTTCCTTTCAAATTCACCTCCAAACTTAGGAATGCAAGTCGGCAACAACAACAAAAATGCATACAAATATTATATATATATATATTAGAGGAAATTGCCACACTCATCTTGGCTCTGGTCTTACCTACTCCCGCCCTGCAAGCTAACAGGAGAGAGAGGGCTTCCATAGGAAAAAAAATAGGTTCTGTACCTTTTTAGCAATGCAGGAATAAGCCTTGGGGCTCACATGCTCTCCCTTCTCACTCCTCCTCCCAGTGCAGCCACGCAGAAGAGATTAGGAGCATCTATGTGCACTTCTGCGTAACCAGAGTTCTGGTCTATGTCTGGACTCTGAGACCACTTGCTGGGAATTGCAGGCTGTTCATCTCAGGTTCCTCCTGCAGGCTTTTGCCCAGGCATCGCTGGTTAGTCATTGTAAGAACTAGATTGCCCACTGGCTTTGATCCAGCAGACTCATCTTACATTCCCGTGAACTATGGTTAGCTTAAACTATGGTTTGTTCAAACATGTTGGGATCAAACCATGTCACGATCCTGGCGCCAGATTGAATGGAGAAGCCCCCCGTGAGTATAGCCAGCTCCCCCTCTAGACTTTCTCATATGAGACGAGGAGTTCAGGGTTGTTGTGGTTTTTTTAAAATGATTTTATAGGTTGTGTGGCTTTGTTTCCGAATCTGATCCTTCTACATGGTTTTGTATGCATTGTGGTATTTTATACATTGTGACTTGCAGTTATTTTGATTCATCATAGCTTAGTAGTTATTTACAGGTAGGTAGGTAGGTAGGTAGCCGTGTTGGTCTGCTGTAGTCGAAACAAAATAAAAAAAATTCCTTCCAGTAGCACCTTAGAGACCAACTAAGTTTGTTATTAGTATGAGCTTTTGTGTGTATGCACTGTGTATCTGAAGAAGTGTGCATGCACACGAAAGCTCATACCAGTAACAAACTTAGTTGGTCTCTAAGGTGCTACTGGAAGGAATTTTTTTAAAATTATTTATTGCAATTGTTAAGAGTGAACTTCTGTTTTAATTATTACCCGTTAATGTTTTGAGAGTTGATTTTATTGTTTACTATTATATTCTAATAGATCGCTGAATATTACTTTGTTTGATATAAGTCTTTCCATTTTAAAGCTTTATTATTTCTTTCTGCAGTGGATCAGATTATTATAATGTGTGTGTTCTTTGCTGCACATTTTGCTGTATACCCCCTTGTGTATAGTAACATACACAAAGGTGGTATACAAATTAAAAGTGAAATGAAATGTGGGGTCAGGGAGTGGACCCAGGCTAGCAGGCATAGCTGAGAGCCTGACATTGAAGCTCAAGTGAGTCACCATGGACCAGTCACAAGTTCTTGGCCGAACCACTTCACAGGGTTCTTGTGAGGATGAAAGGCAGGGTTGAATCACGTCTGCCATCTTAAGCTCCTTGGTGGAAGGGAGGGCTATAAATAAAATTTCATAGAAGCCTAGTTTTAACATGAAGCTTGGTGCGTGAAACTCTCTTGGGTTGTTGTTTGAAGAGAACTTGTTGGGGATGGCCCCCATCGCTCAATGGCAGAGCATCGACCTTGCATGGAGAAGGTCCCAGGTTCAGTGCCTGGAATCTCCGGGTTGGGCTGGGAGAGATTCCCTGAGCTTAGCTCACCTGCCCACTTCACCCCCTCCTCCTTCCCTGCTGTCAGTCAGCAGTTAATTCCGATAATGAATTGCTTCTGTCGTTTGACTAAATATATTCTTTCTTTCTTTCTTACCGCTCAGAGGAATAATGGGGACTTTGTTTAACAAATGACTGTTTTCCTCTTGCAGCTCAAGCAATTTGTTCAACTTTTTCATTTGTGTACACTTGTCAGGCTCGGGGTTTGAAAGCAGATCTGTTACCTAAGTAAATGATTCTTTTTCTTTCTCGTGACACTTAGGTTACGCTGAAATGCAACGCACGCTGGACCACCGACGAGCAGCTTCTTGCTGTACAAGGTACAGTGCCAGAAACCCATTTCTGTGCGTTGGAGGGTGGCTCTCTGTCCCCGGGGTAGTCAACGTGGAGCCCTCCAGATGTGCTGGAGACTCCCAACTCCCATCAGTCCAAGCCATCAGGATCAAAGATCAGGAAGGATGGGAGTTCTAGTTTGCCATATATAGTGGGCACCCTATTTCTTGGTGATGGGGAACTTCCACATTGATAACAAAGAATTTATCCTGTAGTGGTGCAACTTCTCCAGCATTTAGGTGAGGTTTTGGGTGTATCAGCGCCAGCTTCCGATGTGTTAGGTACCATCTATAAATTAGTTTCAAAATGTGTTCCCCTCTTTTGGCTGAGATGAGCTTAAAGGGTGGTTTAGACCATTGGGTGGGGTTTATTTCGTAACCTATATCATGCTCCAATTGGACTTGGATTGCATTGAGGGATTTTTCTAGGGTCTTGGAGTAGTATTTTGTATATAGTGTCTCACATTGAATGCAACCAACCTGTAGAAAGGACTCTATGCATTGAAAACAGAACCATTGTGTGTACCCTTGTTAACTAAAACCTTTGTTTATAAAACTTTTTTAAAAGAAAAACATAGAGAATTTATCCACTTTCCTACTTATATTATCAAGAGGCTCTCCTGGTGTCATCATTGCTTTAGGCAAAAACACTCCTCTTTATCCAGGCCTTTGGCCATTAGGTAACCTGTGGCCTGTTAAAAGTGTTGGGGACTGACAGTTATTATGATCGTTTTTATTATTATGCTCTCTATTACTGTGCTTTTATGTTTTTCTTATGATGCCCTGTAAAATGTTTAAAGTTGTACGCTGGGATCTTTTGATAAAGGGCAGTATATAAATCAACATAATCATCATCATCATCATCATCACTGTAAACCATTGCGGTAGTTTGGAGGGTGTCTGGTTTGCAATCTACAGTTGAGGTTGCTCTGTGATAGCTCAGCTCTGGCTCCACCCAGGTAGCGATGCCCAATGCCGTTTCACAAGTCACAGGTGGAGTTTGCTAACGAAGAAAGAGACCTATGCATTTGTAGCACTATTCATTATGAACATTTACTCAAAAGACTTTTTGTCTTGTGCCATATGGTCCTGTGCCCAAACAAACCTCCCCCAATCCTGACGTCAACTTTGGCACTTCTCCTCTCTGGTGCCCAGCCATTATCGATACAGAAGAGGAACATAACAAATAGGGCCTTGTCTGTTGTGGCTCCCAGACTTCGGAGCACACTCCTGAGGGAGGACCACCTTGCTCCATGGTTGCCTTTTGGGGGGCTGTGGGAGCATCAGTAGTCCAGCAGGAGTCTGGATCCTGGTAATAGATTAGACGTTATATTATATCAAATTTATTACCCTCCCTTCTGCCTAAGGTCCCAGGGCAGGTTACACAATATAAAAACAGTTCAAAACATCTTCCAACTATAGAAATAAGGTGGGACCTAAAAGCATACTACTGTCATGCCAAACTTTGGTTTTATTTATTGCATTCATCATTTATTCATTTTTTAAAGAATACACATTACCTTAATCTCAGTGGATCCCAGGGCGGGGTACAAAATGCAGAATACATATAACGAAATACTTAATGATAAAAGATTGTAAACAGTCCGAGCAGTTAAAACCACAGAGCAGGCTAACCTGCTACCAGCAGATGAAATACACTAAAACACTGAAAATGTCTGGGCAGAAAGGTAAGTCTCTACTTGGCACGGAAATGATAAAAGTAGTGTTAGAAACTGAGCTAAGAGCTAAATGGCACCTTAAACCTAGGTTATGGGCGCAACAACGGGATGTCCAGACACGTTTTTTTAAGAACAAAGAATACAAAGCTGAAAAGGAATGAACTGCAGCTGAAGTATTACGTTAATTTTTCACATGGTCTAGTCCTTCTCCTGCCCACCCCCCTAATATTCTTAAGAGGGTCTCTTCTCCATTCTTCAGAGAGTAGCTAGAAGTGGGGAGGCAGAAAAAAGGTCCTCCTTTCCTTCCACTATGCAGCTTTAATCTGAAATCTTAGGCGCGGTACTGCGCTGAAAGGGGAAGGCATTTCTCAAGCAGAACATCCCTGCAGAAAAGGCACTTTCTTGGACCACAGCGTAACCCGCCTCCCACAACAGTGGTGAACAGAGAGGACAAGTATTTGTTGTGGTGCTTTGGGTCTGTTTACTTCCGTTTTCAGTAAAGCTTGACTGATATTTTACAAGTTCTTATTAGCTGGTGTAGAAAAGTGAAACAAAAAGGGATTGGAGATAAAACAAAAAGCATGCAGCTTGCATAGATCCGCTTTTCTTTGTGCAGTTTTTTATATATATAAAAAATATAGAGTGCATGCAGTCCTGGTTGCATTTCTTAAATCTTTTTTTCTGACTTTTAAAGTTTTGTGGGCTATTGCCTAACAATGGTGACGAATTTTATTTGTTCCATTCATACCTAGTAGCGCCTGTCATGCAATGCAGCCCTAAGTATTGTCGGGCCAGGAACAATTTCAAAATTTTATTTTGTGTTTATCGTTTCATTTATATGCCCACCCTTCATTAAGAAATCTCAAAGCTGTTCACAAATTGTCATATAGATACAAGAACGCAGAATAAATAATGAAACACACTGAAAAAGAAACGACCTGCAAACCATGGCGTAAATTTCGAACGGCTTCACATAAAAATCCTGTAGTCAGAAATGATCTGAAGACTCAGAAAATGTATAACAAGAGGTCTCAAAAGCCTGGGTGAAAAGTTGCACCTTAAGTTGTTTGTGGAATTGAAGGCTCAAAGATGCAGAACCAGTCACAGAGAGTTCCATAAGGAGGGTCCTGCTTGACCTTATGGTATTGCCAGTGTTTGCTATGAAATATTTTTTACATTGGTTTTAAACAGAGTGTTTGAGTATTGAGAAGGCCACCGTCCCTTGGGCATAGCCCCCTGGCGTGACCATGGGCAGGATCCTCCTCAATAGAATTGTAGAGCAACCCCATTCAGTGCAGGAATCCCAGCACACAGTCCACCCACCCACCCACCATACTGGACTTGGATGAAATGGGGGTGAATGCATACTGCTCTCAGCGCTTTAGAGGATGATAGGAAGAATCGAAACATAATGTAACGTAGGAAACGGTGTCCCAACAATACAAATTCAAGCATCACGTGTCTTTAATAATAATAATAATAATAATAATAATAATAATTTATTATTTCTACCCCTGGGTTTCTCCAGCCACCCTGGGCAGCTTCCAACAAAGATTAAAAATACATTAAAATGTCACACGTTAAAAACTTCTCTGAACAGGGCTGCCGTCAGATGTCTTCTAAATGTCAAGTGCCGTATTTTTTGCACCATAACACTCACTTTTTTCCTCCTAGAAAGTAAGGGGAAATGTCTGTGCGTGTTATGGAGGGAATGCCTACAGGTGGCATGCCTACGGATTTTCCTCCTCTAAAAACTATGTGCGTGTTATGGTTGGGTGCGTGTTATAGAGCGAAAAATACGGTAGTTATTTATCTCTTTGACATCTGATGAGAGGGTGTTCCACAGAGCGGGTGCCACTACCGAGAAGGCCCTCTGCCTGATTCCCTGTAGCAATAATAATAATTTATTAAAACTTTAAAGGCTTCCATTATTGCGCTGACAATAACCTTAACACCTCTTCTCCTTTTCTCTAGCCATCAGGAAATACGGTCGAGATTTTCAGGCAATCTCTGATGTGATTGGAAACAAGTCTGTGGTGCAGGTGAAGAACTTTTTTGTAAATTACCGGCGGCGTTTTAACATAGACGAAGTCCTACAGGAGTGGGAAGCAGAGCATGGCAAAGAAGAGACGAACGGAACTAGTACGCAGAAACCCGTAAAGTCACCAGATAATACCATTAAAGTTTCTGAAGAAGAAGATGAGGTAGGAGGGATATAACTTGAGTTCAATCTTGATTTAGTTCCCAAAAACTTGACAATCAGTTCCTTGGCAGAACCGGCTCCTTTTCGGATGGTGTTTTGCTAACATTATTACTTAGCGGTGTCATTTGGACGCTGGCCAGTCATATATTATCAGCTAACTGCCTGTGGTTTTGACATGTTTGGAGAACGTCAAATATTCACTGGAGCCAAGGAGAGCCTCAAGGCCAGCAGAACGAAGCAAAAGTTTGCTCTGCGGCAACTTTTTAACACAGGATGCACAGAAAAAAGATCATTCTGGGTTTGGCGTGTATCTTATTTATTTATATTTTATTTTGTAGACTTTAATGCTACCTTTTGTCAATCACAGAGCTGGCAGAATTAAAGCCTGCTCTCCAACCGCTATTCCGCAAATTGGGTTGCATTTGAAAAGAAAAAAAATGAAAGTACAAGTTAAATTATCTTGGCAACAATAAAAGTTTATAACGGGGACAGATTAAAATAGAAAGTTGGCAGCCTCCAAAGATTGTGTGTGGCTAACCTGGGGGCGTATAGCATGTACATGGAAGATCATTGTCTTTCTCAGGTCTGATTTAAACACACTGTCCACCAAGAACTTTCTTTGTGACTCCGCGTCAAAATTTTGTTGAGTTTTCTGTAAAATCTCTGACAAGAAAGTGGCTGGTGGAGGCCCTTGGGGGTAGTGCGTCTCCTCACATGTGAGGATGATATTTATACCCTACCCTTCTGACTGGATTGCCCAAGCAACTCTTCTTCTTCTTCTTCTTCTTCTTCTTCTTCTTCTTCTTCTTCTTCTTCTTCTTCTTCTTCTTCTTCTTCTTCTTCTTCGCAGCTTACAGATAAAAAAGAATCGCTAAAAACATAGAAGAAACAATCATTAAGAAACAATTGAACATTAATAGAATTAAAACTATACACACACATAGAATCTGTTTAAAACATGCAAATAATTATGGCAAAAACAGCGCAGCACCAACCCTTTAGTTAAAAACAGTCAGTTCCCCAAAGCCTGGTTGTTGCTATTGACAGAAACAGTGAAAATCAATTTGTTTATTCTTGACGTTGTTCAAATGATGGCAGATCTTATGGCGGCTTGTGTGAGCGAGGTGCCTTCCTCAGTGGGGCGATACCTTTGTTTTTGGGCAATGTGCTTTGCGTTGGGCTTCCCTGAAGGCCCCTTTGGGAGTTCCCACTGCAGCCTGCTTTGTGATAGAAGCAGGGGGAACCAAGACTCGTTCGCCTGCCATGGTGGCAGCTGCACGAGCATGCGATTTATTTCCAAGCAAAATTCAAGTTCTGGTTTTGACCTCCCAAGACCTTTGGTGGCCTAGGACCCACATGTCACAGAGGGAGCATGTCTCCATATGACTCCGCCTCCCAGGAGGGGGGAGCCTCGCTCCTGAGTTCCCTCCAAGGAATGTTGATTTCCTGGGAAAGTGCACCCAAACACCTTCGTTTCTCTGATGTGTCAGGCCCAATTTCTAAAGCTTCCCTTTCTAATGAGTTCGGATAGCACTCGACGTTTTCATATCGTTTCTCTCCCCCCCTACCCTGCTTCATTGCTTTGTGAGCTTGATGTGTGTACGGATTTTATATTTGTTTTGACTCTATTATGGAATATCTCGAGTGTTGTGCATGAGACATAATAGACATTTATAAATCTAGGGCCCAGGGGGTTTTGAGGATGACATTCCTGCCTCATCTCCCTCCCTTCTTATGTTCTGCTGAAAGCCGTTGACAAGAGTGGCAATGCAGCTTGACGTTTCAGCTTTCTGTTTGTTTATGAATATTGACTGAGAAATCCGTGAATGACGTCTCGGAGCAGACGGGAACTGCCAGCTCCTTGCTCTCACGTCAGCCACCTGTGGGTTTCCCCCACCCCCCCCTCATTTTGGTGCCTGCTACCTTTGATTCCTTGGGGACAGAATACGAGGCTTGGAAATCTGACCTCTGTGTGAGTTGTCTGATTTTAATGTTGTGTCTCCCTTCTCTTTTCTCCTCCAGGCAACTTCTGTTTTGGATGTCAGATATACATCCGCATCATGAGAAACTCAGGTAGCCTAGAACAATGTTGATGTTTTGACTACTGTTGGTTATCCATGATATCAGGTATTAGCAAAACCTCAAGACAGCCATCATATCTCCGTGGACAAGCAGCTATTACCAAAAAGAGAGAGAGAGAGAAGAAGAAGAAGAAGAAGAAGAGAACAAATCACAAACCAAGGCAAAAACACTTCTGCTCCTGTGCTACATTTGCCTTAATTTTCTCCTCCTTCCTCCATACTGCCTCCATTTGCTTTTCTGCAGTTCCTGGGACAAGCTCTCTGCCCTTCAACAACACCCAACTTCAAAGCATTAGCTTCTCCTTGAGCCATCTACGTGCCGGCATGCAAAAACCTCTTACCAGCCAGCTCTCCTCCCCCTCCTGCTCCTCCCCACGCTCAGAGGTTGACCCCTCAAACCAGGGGTGTTTCTAAAACTTGCTCCCTAGTAGTATGTATTTCTGTACGGCCTTGTGTGGTTTCAGCTTACTTTATGGTGTAATCATTATTCTTACAGTGACATTTTAAAATCTTTTCCTTTTTTAAAAAAAATAATTATATACACACATATATATATATATGAATGAACTGTCCATCAAAAACATGTATTGAGCATGTGCTAGGTTGGCCTGGTGGTTTCTCTGAAGTCGGGGGACATGGCAAGTAGGTAGGATTTCAGGGTGCAAGCGGTAGACCACCCGCCTCCTAGCACATGCAGAAGCTGTATTCTGCTCTTTTTTATTTTTAAAGAAAACTCCGTTCTTAGTTGTGATTTCTATTATCGTCATTATTATTGTCGTAATGGACCTTCTTACTTAGTGCAAAAGGGAATGTGCAGCCTATAACCTGCTTTGGAACAATCTGTTGGTCGATTGATGTATATGCACCCAAACACCCATGTACTTTCATTATAACCTCCCAGCGAATGCTGACACAGCTGAGTTCCTTTGACCGTCTTAAGGGGCTCGGGCAAAAGCAGCAGCCTTTGCCATTCACTCTGGGGTTTTTCTGCATCTGTTTGATACTTCTGTCGTCTTAAGAAAGGGACTTGGCTCCCCATCGAAGTGAACAGAAGGCTGCACAGTCGCTGCGCTTGGCAAATGGCTTGCTCGGCCACGACATTGTGGTGCAAATTAGGATAGAGAGCTTCAGTCCTTTAAAATGTGTGTTTGAACAGACATACACACCCTGTCCCCTTTCTCCCACCCCAAGAGCTCCTTTAAGCTGCTGTCGCTTAGTTCCTTCCAACGCGCGGAGCCCAGCTGTGTGGCAAAGGCCGTTGTTGTGGCAATTCCACTTCCTAGGAGCTGGGATGGAGCTGGCTTGAGGAACAGAATCTTGGAGGTTCCTCCTCCTTAGACTTCTGAACTCGGCAGTATGGAGGCGGCGTGGGTACCAAAGGAGCCCTTCAGCTGAAAGATGTAGGATGTAGCGTTCTTAAATATTTTCATTAGCTGTAATAACGATGCAAAATTAAATAATTTTAATCAGGGATGTCCAGGGGTTAATTTATGTGCGTGTGTTTTTAGTTGACTTCATTGCCACAGTACCCTTAACATAGAAATCAATTTCAAATAAAGTTGCAACCTCAACATGCACGGCTTTTTGAGACGCTGAGGGCGAAGAGGGGGGTTAATTTGCAATTTAATAAACCTACCGCTCGTCGGACGGAAAAAGAGCTATCTTTAATATTTTTCTCTTGCCATGGCCTTTTTTACGGCAGCAGCTGCAAATGTACATGTGTGCCCTTCGCTGGCAGCCACGCTGATTTTAAAATTTGCCTCTGCCTTCTAAAGTTGACACACACACACCCACCCTGCCTACGAACTAACCTGCCGATCAAAGCTTGCTGTCCTAAGACACGTTCTGTTTGGTACACCAAACGGCACTGCAAATATATGGGGGAACAGGTCTAGTAATAACCCTTGTTTCCTGAGGTAATGTAAACGCCTTATTTTTGGAAGGGCCTGTCCCTTCTGTTTTGATAATTAAAAATATATGCAGTTAAAGCACAACAGGTGGCTTATTCCTTTACGACATGCATTAGCCGGTGTAAGCATTTTAACCATTGTGGTGTAATTAGGTGGCTCTGAAGCTTTTTAAAATAATAATAATAATAACAATATAACAGTAATAATAACTGGGGACTTCTACTATGCATGAGAAGGCAGAACTGCACTTTATCATAATTTTCAGTGGCTGAAACCACAAGGGAATTGCAATTGGCTGGTAGACAAATTTCATTGAAAATAATAGCCCAACCACCTGCCCATTTTGCCCTGATTGCAGGGATGAAGAACCTTGTGGTACTTCAGATAGTGTTGGACCTTTGCTCCCATCATGCCTGACCTTGCTGGCTAGGGCTGATGGGAACTGTAGTCCTGCCAAATGTGACATGCAACAGGTTCCCCGGTCCCTAGCATAGCGGATCCTGAACAGCCAAGATCAAGACTAATTCTAGCCACTTGGAAGCACCTTTTAAACAAGACTTGCTTCATAGCAGCTGCCTGATGATGAAATGTTGGAGAAGCCGAGATATATAATGTTGCTTGTTTTCTTATCCAGGGTTCAAAACAAGAGGAGAATACATAGATAACACCAAAAATCATAGAGAGCTAAAGAAACAATAAAGCTTTTTGACAAATAACGCCAGCTAGTCTACTGAGGAACAGGGAAATTGAAAAACACTAGCGTGCAAATGACAAAATCTTGGCCTCTTTCCTTTACTCCTAAGTGACACCTCCTTGTGCCTGAGCTATCTGATCTAGATTACGATCTCTGGGAACCATATCTTCCCCTTCTTTAAATCCTCACCTATCCTTGTTGAATTGAGTCTATTCCCTGCCAGGCAAGGTTGTAGAAAGTAGCTGCTTCCAAGAGACGTGGCGAAGAATATTTGGCGTGTTTTGGGATTGGATTTCCACCTAGTAATTTATTTATTTTTAAAAACAACAACCCTGGCCTGTCCTTTTTTAAAAATCCAGCCGCAGCACTAGGCAGTGTGAAATTTTATATTTTTTAAGAAAATCTATGTAAATGTTTTATATTAAATTAGCAAAGGATATAATAGCCAGGTTGGTTTGAACGGTCTGCCTCAAATCCATAATGTCAGAGAGCTGAAAAGTATGATCATGTAATGTATATGTTGCTGGACATTTGAGGTCGCTGGTTGGGAGAGATTTGAAAACTCTTCCACGTAGAGAACCTTCATGCCAGAGAGTGAGGCCAGAACATGTTAAGATTGTGTCTCTAGGGAGCATTTATGTCGAGTAACCTCTCCTCTGCAGCTGAAGTGGTACAGTCATGACAGTGGACCTGCTGATCATGTGGTTTAACTCAAGAGTACAAGCCTGTTTCACTGCTACCTTCAGCCAACCTACCAAACTATCAGAAAAAGATCGGGTTTTGGCTTGATCCCTCTCCCAGGAAGAGAAATCATGTCTTTGCCTCTTCATGATTATCTTATTGTAAACCTGCATACAATAAAACGCGACACTGAATTCCCCTCCCCACCATTAATTCAATATCACCTGCAACTGTTCTAGTATGAAACGGGGAAAATATTATTAACTTTCGGTTGTTTTCTTTGTTTCATAGTCTTGTCTCCTATATGGAAAAGCTTAACCTTTCAGTTCAAGCGTTCACCTTCCGAGGCACCACGTTCTGATTTAGAAAGGTCCACAAAGATTGCTACATTACATGTAATATTTGCTTAAATTTTGTTTCCTTAAACTATCAGTGTGGATGTTATAATTATATATATTTTGTGGAAGATGGGAAGTTTTTGTTTCCTTCTAGGTATAAGTTATTGTGCAACGACGGCATCGCTACGACAAAAAGTGGTACTTTTTTTTTTAAAAAAAAGACTCTTAGTTTTAGAAATCTTAACAAATGTACACACGCGCCATAATTTTACGTTTGTTCTATTTAATTTTTAAGTATAGTTGTGTAACATGCCAGTACATTTTTCTCCCCAACCTGCTCTGCTTATCCATTAGGATGCCTTGTTTATTTGAATGTTGTATCCTAACTGGTCTGACACAATGCGATCGAACTTCTTTAATTTAGAGCCAAGGGAAGACGAGATATTTGCAAGAGACATTGTATGTTGAACTTAACACAGCTTAGGGAAATGTTGTACAATCATATGCTCAGCAGCAGCTACAACTGGCAAAGCAGCCATAAGGGTTGCCCGCGTACATATTGCAGGGATTTATTTTGTGGTATTGTTGTTGTTTTTGCAGTTTTCCCCCTTTGAAACGCATCAGTGTGTTGAGGAGAGGGAGGGAATTGTGGCCCTTGGCCCCAATCCCTGACCTTCATGCAGCTCCTCCCCATCCTTGTTTTCCAGGGGTTGGCAGAATGTGTGCAAAAGGGCTTCTGCCCATGGACAGATCTATAGAGTCTTCAGTGTGAGTAGGGACATTGCACAGCCAGGCTCTTTGATCGTGTGGATAGAAGCCGTCTGTGTATTTCATACATTCTGCTGAAGACTCATTGAGGGACAAGGTGACTGGCTGTTTTAACTGCTCTTCCACTCCATGCAGTCAGTATACACATGGGGGGAAGGTGGAGAAGAAGGTCAGGCTCTGCCATCCAGTCTACTAGTCGGCGCCTTGTCTGGCAACCTGCCATGCAATACCACCCAGGAAGTCAGGGGTCTCCTCCACGCAGCTCCCAGAAAAGTCAGGTAGGACCAGAGAAACGATGGCGCCCATCCTCGATCCTGGAGGTGATAATTCTGCCCTCCTGTTCCACAGCCCCAAGTGGCCCACTGCAAAGATGTACCAGGAATTCCAAACAGAATGATCTCTGTTCCAATGCCAGCCAATGCCGTGTTCGAACGTTCTGATAGATGAGTTGCTTAGTCCCATGCATGGTGTTTGCAGTGGCCTCCTGGTAGGGATGAATCTATGGGGTTGCTGTTTTTCTCAGAAGCTTAATCCCATGTGAGAAGCTCCCCTTTGATTAAATTGAAGTAGTTTGTCATGTGGCATTGGTAGGCCAGGGAACAGATGCCGTTTGAGAAGAAAAAAACCAAGAAAATATAAGGCTTGCTTGAGTTCCAGAAATGACTTTGGCTGTTGCGTGCATCTTGAAGTTGGGTAAAAATGGTAGCAAGCATTTTACAACTTTTTTGAGGGAAAGAGGAGGGAACTATCCTCAAATCGCCATCCTAGCCAGCAGTTTTGTTACTATTTACGGCCCGGCTAAAATATGTTTGTTGTCATTTAACTCTTCGCTTTCGTTTAGATTCTCTCTCACACACTGCATGTTGTGTACCAGATATGATCCCAGCATTGCTTTTAAATAACCTTGCAGTATAGACGAGTGAAAAAGGCTTTACTAATTTTGGAAGTTTCCGTTTTAAAATGGCAAAGTTTAATCCTCCTGGGACATTTTAAAAACATGAACCAAGGTAAAAACAAAACAAAATCAGTGTCCCTGTTTTTATGAGTTTCAATTAGCTGTAGCTGTGTTTTTAAGCTTGTCAAAACCGAGCCATCTTGTGCAATGCCCTAGTATACCCTGAGTCCCCTTCGGCTACTCCCTGAAAAAAATGCAGCTTTTTTTGGGTGTGTCTCTGGACACATCCCACTTGCAATGATGATGATGCATAGCCTCCATTCATTTTAGTGGTGCTTGAGCTGGAATCCTTTCCTTGCAAGCATCCCTGAAACAGAAGCAGCACCTGTTGGATAGCTGCCTCTGTGGCCAGCAAAGCACAATTAGCAGCGAAAGCAACAGTTCTGAAGAGAGAAGGTCAGTATATGTCTGGGCATGTTGTATATTAATGAGTGTTTACATTCATATTCTCCTCAAATTTAAATTTATACTGGAGTGTATAGTTATTCCATTATGTAGATTTTATCAATTTCGTTAAATTCTCATAGACCGCTTACAAGGTCAATCCCCCTCTCTCCCCCCCCCCGGACTTTCTGATGATTAAGGTTAAGTTTGCAAATATAATAAAATTCTGTATTAGCCTTTGAAGTGATACAATTATGCATCAGGGGTAGGTTTTTTTTAAAGTATGTATTGATAATGCTGTTGTAAGTAATATTATTCATCTCTCTCTCTCTTTTGTTGCCTGTTTCTTTCCCTCCCTGCGCATTATTTAGTACACTTAACTGTGATGAATGGTCATAGAATTATAAAACTGCTTAGCCACTGAAAATAATAGTTTTTCCTCCCCTACCCCTTGAATTATCATTTTACTGTAAGAGGAATTATGGCGGGGAGGGGAACTCGTGATTCTTTTCTGAAACTCTGCACAGTTCATTTTTCTATTATTTCCAATGTTTGCTGACATGAAATTAAAAAAACAAAACTCAAGCCATTGATGTGATGTACTGTGTGCTTAAAAGCCTCATCATTCCAAAATGGATGGGACTTGAGAATTGATTGCTTGTCCAGCGTGACTGGCGCCTCACTCTGAGAGAGACGCAGGCTTGTTGCAGGTATCAGCAGCCAACACTTGAGGTGACCGAGATTATTATGGCCTGTCCTTAACAGCCAAACCAAAACAAGCAGACCTCTTCTTTCCTAATAAGTCCCTTCTTGTAATCAATATGCAACTTCTGTTTATCCCATACTTAGGCTGTGTACACAGTACCTGCTTACCGTGCAGCTAAGCCATTCTTACTTTGGATTGAGGCTGCTTTTCATAAGGAGAGACAGGATAGATCCAGATTCTGGCTCACGGGGATTTGTAAAGGCAGCTCCTGCCAAACAAACACAATGTGTTCTCGGGGAATAGTGTTGTGAGTGTTTGCAGAGCGAGCCTGCAGTTTCCATTCATTCCCATGAGGAAAATTCTATTGTGTTCCCGACTACGGGATTTGGACTCCAAGATAAGGAATAAAACACCAGGACCACCCTTTAAAACCTTGCAAAAGGCAAACAAGGAAGGGGGAAATATACTCTCTTATATGCCCAATCTCTCCTCCCTCCCTGTGGGCTGCCTCAGACCCACAAAGCAAAAAAGCAAGGCTTGTTCAAGGCGGCTTATTTGTTTACAGTACTACACGCAGGTCCAGCTGTTTGGATATCTGAATCTGTGGTGTGTCTAGGGAGGTTTGGGTACAAATTCATCGTATTTGGATAGGTGGATTTTTTGTATAGCGAGCGTTTGGATAGCAGGACCTGGTTGCACAGCACTTCCCAAACCAGTGACGGAAGTGTGTACACAGCCTTGATCTTTTTCCTCAGGCCATATAAGAAAGAGCTGTGGGTCCAGGGAGAAGCAGAAGTGAGGAAACTCACGCCAGGGAATGCACACACTAATCACTCCTGACAGAAACCTCATTGGCCTGAGAGAACTCTTGGGCTAAGTGAGGCTGCCAGCACCTCTTCTTTTCAAGACATAGCAGAACATAATCCTGTTTCAATGTCTTCCTTCAAAACAAAACCACCAAATAGGCTTCAAATGTCATTAAAGGCTTTATTCCCATTCACCTCCTCATATGTGTATGTGGATATGTCACTTCAATAATACACACCATGTCCTCCTAAGCTGCTATCACTATTCCAGACGGCAACACATTACCGTCTGCATTACTTAAAACAAGGATGTTCTATCAATTGTCAGAATATTCCAAGCAAGCTCTTGATTCTCTCGTGAGTGTTTTGGATAACCAGGAAAGATCACTCTTGGGCTGAAGAGTAATGCTGTATCCAATAATCCTTTAAAAAAAATCTCTCTCTATTATTTATCCAATAAATTTTAGCAAGGCTACAGTTCCACCGTAATCCCTCAGATTATGCTGTCAATATACATTAGGACAGTCGCACAGTTCATTCGGTCTCGCAGGGGCTCATTATGGCTGTAACATATAGACCATCATTTCTTATTTTAGGTCAACACGTACAGAAGATGCATCCTACAGAAATGACAGCTTTGCCACTGAGAAGTGATTTTCCTTCCTTGCCGTTTATAGAGATCCAGTCTTGTACCCTGCGGGCTGCAAAATCACACTTTTAATTCACAAATTTAGCATTGCGTCTGCAAACATAGAAGCATTTGATTTAAACCATTGAAACGTCCCATTTTCAGACCATTTAAGAAATAAGGGTATCAGATTATGGGCTGCTATAGGCTGACTGGCAGTTCTGGAAGTTGCCCAGAAATTATGATTAATAGACTCTTGATTTCTGCCACTGAGGTCCACAGCCCTTTTGTTGATGTCTTGTTCTGGGTTCATGGGGAAAAGTGGAAAGGCAGATTGGCGCCTAAGAGAGCCCCCTCTCACAAAAGAAACCCAAACGAATGTATTACTTATGTGTAGGACATACCCCCATACAGACCAGAGTCAGCGAAGGTGAGAGCAAAGGGGACACTCCCCTACAAACATCAGCCTGCTCTCAGCCAGCTCCTGTTTTATGTACCTTCTTGCATATTTCAAACCTAGAAATAGAAGTCATGTCTAATTAAAAAGCTTTCATGTACAATGCAGCTACTGTCTCATCTACTGGCTAGGCTTCCATTTGGAACGTTGGAAAACATCTTCCTTGGGTGTCAGGTTCATTTCTGGACCCAATTACAAGTGCCCATGCTAGTGTGGAAAGCCCTAAGTGACTTTGGTCACCAAATATCTGATAAACCTCCTCCTTCCCTACTGACATGTCTTGGGTGTGAAGATAAGCGGTGGAGACCCTCTTGGTAATTCTGCTGTCCTCAGAAGTTCAGAGTGTGGTTGCCCAGGAGAAGACCTGTTTTGTGGCAGCCCCTAAATTGTGGGTTTCCCTCACCATAGAGGAGCTCCTGGCATCTTCACTGTACAATTCTCATTGTATGCTGAAGGTGCACCTCTTTACCCTAGCCCTAGACATGCGTTGTAATATCTTTCGTGACAGAAATGTGTTTCACACACTATTTAAATTGTTATGGCTCGCCTTAGGACCCTGTGATGAAGAGTAGGTAAAAGGTAAAGGGACCCCTGACCATTAGGTCCAGTCATGGCCGACTCTGCGGTTGCAGCGCTCATCTCGCTTTACTGGCCGATGGAGCCAGCATACAGCTTCCGGGTCATGTGGCCCGCAGGACTAAGCCACTTCTGGCAAACCAGAGCAGCGCACGGAAACGCCGTTTACCTTCCCGCCGGAGCAGTACCTATTTATCTACTTGCACTTTGACGTGCTTTCGAACTGCTAGGTGGGCAGGAGCTGGGACACAGCAACGGGAGCTCATTCCGTCACGGGGATTTGAACCGCCAACCTTCTGATCGGCAAGTCCTAGGCTCTGTGGTTTGACCCACAGCGCCACCCGTGTCCCTTGATGAAGAGTAGACAATACTTCAAATTAACAGTGGTGTTAATGGGTGATACTCAACTAAGTTTTCCCCCCAAAAAAGATCCATTGAAATTAATAATGTAGGTCTAGTAATTTCAATGGGTCTACTCGATGAGTAAAACCTTGTTTTCTGCCACCTAATATTATTAATAATACTAATAAGTAAATAACACTCTAGAACTGACTCATTTCAACAAAGGAACTGCATCCTCTACTGAGCCAATGTCAACCCAGTAAACTTGAGGTGAGCATACCTGGTTTTGTTCCTTTTCTAGGGGAAAGCCCAATGGATCCACAGCGGAAACAGAGCAAAACAATGGCTGCATGAATGGAGACCTGTGTTTGGCACATTAAGAGGCAATTAGCAAAGTTTCATGGGAGTGCCTATTTATTTTCTGTTAACACAATTTACCAAGTAGGTTACAAGCACTCCTGTAGATCCCTCTTTGCACAAACAAAAGTCTGGTTGTGTTGAAAGAGGGGACAATCTTTTCAACATAAAGCTATGGTTCACTGCAACATCCTTTTCATTTGTCTTTTCCCCTCTCTCTCTCTTAGCATAGTATTGCTAACGAGAGCATTGGCTTGCTCCCTTTGTGACAGGAATAGTCACAGTGCCCAGGCACTGAGTTGTACTTTTGTCTCCTTAAATGCGTTAAAGCTGATGAGCAGTTATGTTTTGAGTAGTGCTTAAGAGTAGCTGGTGAAATAGGCAGGGGCCTTGGTGGCATAGCACATGTTTTTCACATAGAACAGCAGTGGGGGACCTTTTCTGGCTCTGCGGGCCCGATCTTTATCAGGATCAGCGTGGCTGCCTACCTGTCTGTCACCTGATAGCACGATGATGCCAGGTGACTTGGCACTTTGAGGTCCCCAAATTGGGACTTTACAGAACTACACACAGCCAATCCGACAGGCTTTGTCTTTACGATCCATCAGTTAATGGGAAGTAGAGCCAAAGTCTGTTTTCCCTTGCAAATACACAACCAGGTTGGCCGCCATGTCTCTACCTGTCCCAGGCATGGCATGGCAACTTGTTGGGACATCTTTGTTGCTTCCTCCCAGATCTGAACTGCTTCTTGTGCTCCCGAACCATGACTCCTGAGCCCTGTGTCTACTGCTAAGCCGATGCCACTTCTTGCTTGACTAAATACATATTTCCTCCTTACAAATAAGAGCCTTTGCTTGTGTGTTTTAAGGCCTTCTGCACGCAGTCTTGTGTGCTTTGCTATAGACTATAGCTTTGCTATTGCTATAGCCGCCCTTACCTCCTTACCCTTGACAAGGATCTGCATGAGAGAAATAAAATGTTGGGGCTCGCAGAAGCTGCTGTGAAGTTAAAAGGGCCGGATGTTATGATTTTGTGTCACAACTTCACAGGGAAACCATAACAAATGACTGCATAAGAGACACAATCTGAACGCTCACCCATCAGACCTTCTCATTAGTGTCAGGTTCGGCTTTGGGCTCTGACAGCAAAAATCGGGAAGACCTGCAACGGAGAATGTTCTGCTCTCTGGGAATGCATTAGCATAGCCTGTGTGAGGGTGTTTTCAAATGGCAAAATATTGCCATAAGCTTTCAGCCAAGTAGTTGTCAATAGACAAAAGGCAAAGCAGGCCTGCTCATTTAGAAAGGACAATGTATTGTAATACAGAACATAATCTGTCCCCTTTCCTTAATAAACTAACTTAATCCTTAAAAATAAAACCAACCAGTTTCTTCTATGAAGAAGAATTAGGTGCAACTGATTATATGTAGCGCATTATACTATATATTTCTTATTGTATTTTTGGCACTATTTCCCCCTTTTTTACTTTTTCTTTTCCTCTCATAAGTTTATTCATTTATTTTTTAAATGTTGGAGCTCTGGTGCCAATTGGGCTGGAAAAATTCAGGAAAGATTGCAAAAAAGGGCTAAAAAGGTGTCCGGCACTCACCTAGCCCAAACCTAGGACTAGCTCCTGAGCTGGTATGAATCAAAGAGAACCATAGAGTTGGAAGGGTCCCTGAGGGTCATCTATATATTATAAATGCCCTCTCATTTTTCTTAATGGTGTGAGACAATCACCAGAAATCTCTGTGCTTGACCTATGACATCCATATAGATCTGGCTACTTCTGGCAGAGAGATGCACATATTTGGATTGAAGGTAAATGAATAAAGTCCCACCAAATTGTACTGAAATATTGCCTTCCTCTGTTTCAGTCTTAGATTGGCCGCTATCTTTCCTGAGGTTGCAGCAGACCAAAGGCTATCATACCGAAATAGTGTAATAATAATAATAAATAATAATAATTTATTATTTATACCCCACCCATCTGGCTGGGTTTCCCCAGCCACTCTGGGCGGCTTCCAGCAAAATATTAAAATACAATAATTCATCAAATATTAAAAGCTTCCCTAAACAGAAATCTGTGTAGACAGATTTTCCGATTCCTTCCCATGCTGAACTGAGGTACCCATCTAGCTGCCATTAGTGAAAATGTTTACAGTTCTTTCGACAGAATATCCTTGTTTGATCCTGGAAATATTGTCAAAATAAAAAGTTCTGGAGCACAATTGATTGATTCAGTATTTTTTTGTTCTTTTGAAAGCTCTCCTGACTCAGGTGGCTTTTAGTCATTCCCCAGACAGACAGACGCCTTTTGGAAGTCGTGAAAGGCTATCCCTGCTGCTGGATTTCCCCACCTCCCAGCCAGATGAACCCTTTCTACAGTTTGCATGCTGAAGGGGGAGACATGGCCTCTCTGCCTTGCTAGGGTGGGAAGACCAGAGTCCTGAGCAATCTTAAACTGGCAAGCTGGCATAACGCAGGACTGCATTGCAGTCAATTCCTTCCTTAGAGGTCTTGAAACAGAGGCCCACCTGTCAGGGATCCTGGAGGAGTGGGTTTCTTGCAAGCAGGTTGGGTTAGGTGACCTATTGATGTCTCATGCAACTCTTAAGTGCATATACAACTGCAATCTTTGCATCGCTGGTGGCAGTCAGAGGCTGTGCCCTGGGAAGAGCATTGTTTGCAAAACGGGAACGTTGGCGGTGTCCTTTGCCGATTTGTCAACAGCCTAAATGGCAGGTTATAAAGCATTCTGCATAATATAATTGCCCTATAAATGATCGTCAATGATAGGATACGCTTTGGATTCACATTTGATATTTTCCCAGCTTTTAACCACGCTGTGCTTTGCCCTGGGCTGCTGTGAACAGGGCGTGAGATAAATCAAAACAGAAATAATATAAGACTTGAAAGCTCGCTTGAGTTATGGCACTAAAACTCCCTTAGGGAGATGGCACACGAGGGGGTTTGGAAAAGAAGGATTCCTTAATGAGGTTTCTGCTGGATGGTGGAATGAGATGGGGAGGGACAGCCGCTCTGGTTTGTGAAAGGAAAAGTAAATGAGAAAGATGACATATTGCCTTTTCTTTCTTCTCCCATTTGAGAGGCTGTTTGTGTGACATCTTAACAGTGGCCTCTCAACATAAATCTACATAGGTATATGCCTTTCCAAGGAACATAGCCTTCCAATGGTGGGCTGCCCTTCATGTGATTCCCCCATGGGAGGTCTGGAGGGTGGCAACATGAGAAAGGGCCTTTTCTGTGGTGACTCCCCATCTTCAACCAAGTCCTTAGCTGATTGACATCCGATGCCCTTTTGTATGTGTTGTGGTAGAGGGGATTATTGGGTTGTCTTAGTTCTTATTTTTATTAAGTACTTTGCATTTTTATATTGTAATTTTATGTTGTGAACCATCCTGAAATCTATGGGTATAGGGCAGTATAACAACAACAACAACAACAACAACAGCAGCAGCAGCAGCAGGGATGTCCTCCAGATGTTACTGCCTTTCAAATTCCATCACCCCTGCCTTTTGGTCATGCTTGCCAGTTGTAGTTCAAAATCTGGAAGTTAGTGTGGAATTAGGGAGTGCATAAGATGCGGGTGGCGCTGTGGGTTAAACCACAGAGCCTAGGACTTGCCAATCAGAAGGTCGGTGGTTTGGATCCCCACGATGGGGTGAGCTCCCGTTGCTTGGTCCCTGCTCCTGCCAACCTAGCAGTTTGAAAGCAAGTCAAAGTGCAAGTAGATAAATAGGTACCACTCCGGCGGGAAGGTAAACGGTGTTTCCATGCGCTGCTCTAGTTCACCAGAAGCGGCTTAGTCATGCTAGCCACATGACCCGGAAGCTGTACGCCGGCTCCCTTAGCCAATAAAGTGAGATGAGCGCCGCAACCCCAGAGTCGGCCACGACTGGACCTAATGGTCAGGAGTCCCTTTACCTTTACCTAATGCCCCAGGCTACAGCTACCCCAACCTGTATGGTAGTACGATGTATGGTATTTTAAAGCATGGGTAGGCAAACCAAGGCCTGGGGGCCGGATCCGGCCCAATCACCTTCTCAATCCAGCCCGTGGATGGTCTGGGAATCAGCGTGTTTTTACATGAGTAGAATGTGTGCTTTTATTTAAAATGCATCTCTGGGTTATTTGTGGGGCATAGGAATTCGTTCATCCCCCCCCCCAAAAAAATATAGTCCTGCCCCCCACAAGGTCTGAGGGACAGTGGACCATCCCCCTGCTGAAAAAGTTTGCTGACCCTTGTTTATAAGGGATGTGTGATATTTTAAAGGGATTTCCTCGGACTGGCAAAGGGTTATTTTTTAATGCGATAAATAGGCATAATTCCGAAGCAGTGGCACAAGATAATGGGCTCCAGCATTTATGCTTGCTCTATTTCCTAAAACGATTTCCTTGCATTTCATCGGTGCTTATCAGTAACATTTGTAGCAATAACTGTGCCACTTTAGGGATGTTCTTTTTATTTCTTTATTGCCGGAGGCGTTGATGATATTTTCATGGCCCAGGCTGAAAATAAAGGGTGGCAATATGCTACCCAAGTTGATACACAAGTTTGCATCGGGCATTTCCAGTATAAATATCACTTAGCATTTTGATATAGTACGTGCCAATTGGGTTCAAGTGCATCTTGTGTGCTATGTGGACCAAACAGTTATTTAATACCACATTCATAGCAATGGAATCCTTTCAGAAGCTAGTGTCCAGATAGCACTTAATGCCAGCCAAACGTAATGCCATAGCAGTGGGAATCTCTCACCCAAATGGGCGTTCAATATGATCACAGAAATAACATACCAATGCTGGGTATTTCAGGTCAAGATCTGCCAAAAGAAAAATGGAAAATATTTATACATGCTGCAACAGCGGCAACCGTTTTGCTAGCCCAAGGCTGGAAGACAGGAGAAATACCAACCAAAGAACAATGGCAAGAAAAATCGATGAATTATGCATAATGGCAAAGTTAACGGACAAATTACATGGCAAGGACAATAGTGCCATTAAAATAGAATGGGAACCTTTCACAACTTACCTACAGAAACAACAAAAAGAGATGGACTCATTGGCAGGTTTTGAATAAACATTCACAACTTTATTTAAGCGGAATATGATGATAGACAGCGTAACAACATGTATAGTTATTTAACATGTGGAAGATAACAAGTCATGTAATAAACCAGAAAGGGAAGAGGAGGGAAGTTTAAGGGAGGGTGGGGTTTGTAAAATATAAAATTTGGATAATTGCATTTGCAATTTGTTATAACAAAGAAACCTAATAAAAATGTATTTTAGAAAGAAAGAAAGAAAGAAAGAAAGAAAGAAAGAAAGAAAGAAAGAAAGAAAGAAAGAAAGAACATAGCAAAAAAATATCCCCTGCCCGCCTTTAATGTTGGTTTATTATTTAATTCTATTTGCATGGCTACTGAAGGAATGTGTTATCTGGCCAGCTTGCAAAAAAAAAAAAGTAATAGAAAAAAATGCAAAGTTATAATACTGTACGATTAATAGAAAGCAGCCTAATTGTTTTCCCTGGCAGGAGAAAAAAAACCAAAACAATTAACAGCATGTCTATGCAAAATGGGGAGCCAACATCTGCCTGCTGGTTACTTACTAAGACAAAAGGCCTGAGTTATCCACAATACACAAGAGATTGTTTGTTCTTCCTGCTTAGTTCCTGGTTCAGCATCTCCTACATCAGGGGCCAGCGAACCTTTTAAGCAGGGGCCCGGGGGCCGGTCCACTGTCCCTCAGACCTTGTGGGGGGCTGGACTATATTTTTTTGGGGGGGATGAACAAATTTACCTGCCTGCAAAGAGGCCTGAAGATGCTTCGCTTTACCTGTCCCACTTGTTGTCCCAACAGCCACAGTTGGGCTTCTCCAACCAGCCAGGTGCCGTGGCAGGGTAGGGGGCTGCGTTAGCCGGCGAAGACGGAAGCAGCAGCCCCAGTGGAGGAGCCGCGGACGGAGGTAGGCGAACATTGCCGGAGCTTTTACCTGTCCCACTTGTCCCACTCCTGCAGCTTCCTGAGAGGCACCGTGGAGAAGAAGACAGAGCCGCCCGCCAACCCACAAGTGGCCGTGGCCACTACAATGACCCGCCTGAACGCCATGGGAGGAATGAAGGAGGGAGGGAGGGAGGGAGACAGGCGGTGACAAAGAAACCGTGCGAGGAAGCGGCGCAGAAAAGGGGCACAAAGAAGGCAGGGGGTGGACTGAGGGAGAGGGAGGAGGAGCAGGAGGAAAACACAGCAGTAGTCGGCATCACACAGTGCCACCCTGCTGAGGCAGGCCGGCAGGTGAGCTGACTCCCGCCGTCAACAGCGCCCGGCGTGGGACAAGATTGCTCTGTCCCTGAGAAGAAAAGCGCAGCCATGGGAGGGAGAGGGAAAGAACGCACACACTGGCGATCCACACAGCGATTCCCGGACCCTCCGTGGGCTGGATCTAGAAGGCAGTTGGGCCTGATCTGGCCCGCAGCCCTTAGTTTGCCAACCCATGTGTGATAGGAATTTTGAGGTCTTAGATATATGGTAATGTTCATAAGCGTACCAACCAAGCACGTACATAGATCAGCACAGGAAGACCGACCTGGAACCATTTTGATTCCTAAACTGAGCAAATGTTTTCTCTGCAAGATCAAATTGGGAAACCTCCCATTTTCTCTTTCCTCACAAATCCTGTCTTAAGGGCACATTTAAGATAGGAATAGGGTGTGAGCCTGTGACCTGGCCCAGGAACTAAGTATTTATCATTACAAAAGACTGGCCAGGCTCCCCAGGAAATCCAACCAAGTAACCTGCCAGACAGGAGAAAAAAACGACAGGAGAAAAACCAACATTCAAATTTCTGTTTTAGGCTGCCTATTTTGTGATGTAGGTATGATGTATCTGAGGGTGGTTTTGATCTACAGGGGGGCAATTTCAAAAGTCTTTATAAGGCCTTGCGTGCCATTGTTCTGGGTTCCTCTTCCGCTCTTGCGGGTGAGGGGAGCACCCTGTTGCAACAGTTCAATAAAGATCAAGCTTACTAGCTGCTTTGCCTCTCAATATTCTCTGGTTGGCCTCTGTTATCTTCTCCTACCAATAGGGAACCTATGTAAGGACTCTATATGGGCTCTTGGATACCCCATAAGGGAAAAGGGCAATTTTTGTTTACAACACATGTCCTACATTAAAAAAAGCCCACCCCACTCCATCCCCTGCCCCTGCTTAAGCATGACTATATTTCATTGCATGCAAGACTAGGAGACCTCTCATTCTGAACAGGGGAAAGGTTCCAAGAACTTCTTCCTACGATTTGCAGCTCCTGATATACAGTAAAACAAAATCAAATGGAAAAGCCCAGATTGTGTAAGCACAAATTATTTACTTGTTCCTGGGTGAAGTAAAAGGTCTTTGCCTGGTGCTGAAAACACCATAAAGGGGTTGCAAGGGAAACAACTCCATAACTGGTGTGCCAACACCAATAAGGCCCTCTCTCAAGCCGACAACGGCACTCAGAGCAGGCCCTCTGATGAGGATCCGGAGAACCAGGCAGTTTATATGTAGGTGTGGTGAAATTCCAGGTCACCTGCTTCCAGCTCATTAAGGGCTCTCAAGGTTAAAACCATCACCTTAAACTAGTCCTGGAAATAAACAGGGAATCAGGGCAGCTGACAAAGCACGGTAGCAATTTTATCGCTTTTTCTTTTTCCATTTGGTAGGCTCTGCAAACTAACGTTTTCCTTAGGGGTCTTATCTCATTCATGCTGGTGGCAGCTTGATTAGAAACAGAACGAAAGTAGGAACTGGCAGCGGGCTGCACGTTTGAGAGCTAGTTCTCAGAGATTTGGCACTCCATCCGCCTGAGATCAGGGGCGTGGATAACCAAGATTCACCCCAAGCCCAGACTACGTGGCTTCCATTCTTGACATATCTCAATAAGGACTTTGTTCCTATCTGCCTGCCTGCCACTCGTGCCTCCTCTTCAAAACACTCTCTCTTTAGAATTGATTTGTACAGCACAGAAACAATCCGCCTGAAGTGCCATCTTGGATATTTGACAATTGCATGACAGCTGTAATTATTCAGTGTTAATGTCACAATATTTCAATATTGGAGTTCCTGGGTTTTTGTTATATTGCTCATAATGAGCTGTTCAAACATGACGGGTGAGATCTAACGTGTCCATCCCTCAGCAGGGCAGATGCTATTGGCATAGCAGATTCTTCTCCACAAATGCGGTCTGGAGGGTTGAGAAGTCCATACCCTCCAATATTATTCCTCCAATGAAAATAAAGGTAAAGGGACCCCTGACCTTTAGGTCCAGTCGCGGACGTCTCTGGGGTTGCGGTGCTCATCTTGCTTTATTGGCCAAGGGAGCCGGCGTACAGCTTCCGGGTCATGTGGCCAGCATGACTAAGCCGCTTCTGGTAAACCAGAGGAGCGTACAGAAACTCCGTTTACCTTCCCGCCGGAGTGGTACCTATTTATCTACTTGCACTTTGACGTGCTTTTGAACTGCTAGGTGGGCAGGAACAGGGACCGAGCAATGGGGATTCGAACCTTCTGATTGGCAAGCCCTAGGCTTTGTGGTTTAACCCACAGCACCACCAGTGTCCATACCCTCCAATATTATTCCTCCAATGAAAATAGAGGCGTCTTATTCCTTCTCCTCCTCTTCCTCCTCCTCCTCCTTCTTTCCCCATCCATCTGAGTGGGTTGCTCCAGCCACTCTGGGAAGCTTCCAACATATATAAAAACAAAATACAACATTAACCTTTAAAATAACTTCCCTTCTAAAAGTTGTATAGTTACTTACCATCTTGGTTCTGGAGTCACATAACTCCATACCCTCCGACATTTCTCTTATGAAAATGGGGACATCCTAAGGTAAAGCAGGACATTCTGGGATTAAATCAGAAACCAGGACAACTTCTATAAATCCAGGACTGTCCCTGGAAAATAGGGACACTTGGAGAGTTTGGGAGTCCTCTGAAACAGATTTGGAGTGGGGGCTACAGAAGAAGAAGGGAGAGGAAAGGATGTCCCATTGTAGGAGTGGAAGTCCACTCTTAATATATTGGATGTCACCTCTCTGGTTGGATCTAGACAGTAAAATTTTTCACATGTTCCATTCAGTGGGTGTACCATCCATATCCATGTGTACACAACAGCTGAGCTGTACACTTGTACAGTCATTCCCATGTCACGTTCAGCGAGTGTAATGTCTGTACCCCTGCGCACTACCGTTAAGCTCTGTATATCAACAAGGGTGGACTCTTTGACACAAACCCTTTTACGTGGGCTGGGATACTTTGCACCTGTGCTCAGTGCAGCATGTGAACAAGCCTTTGGTCCATATTTAGCATAAGACCATTGAAACCATTGGGACTTGCTCATTCAAATCCTTTTGATTTCAACGAGTCTATTCGAATAATAGACCCAATAAAAGTATTTTAAGGTGTATTCATGGACATTATGTCATATTACTGTACTTTTACAAGTTAGGCCCATATTTTCACCCCCATGATGCTGATTTTTTCGGGGCGAGTGGGACAGGATGCTGAGAGCACAGTGGCCACATCATTATGAGATGAGGTGTGAATCAGGACCTTTCTGGCTCACGCTCTGCACTTTGCGGTAGATCTGGAGAGAGATGGTAGAATTCTGAGACTGTAGAAGGGACTGTGCCACTTCAGTCTATAAGGGGGATTATTGTGATTTTAAGAAAAACAAAAACCTAGCATTTCAGGGGGAGATTTTCTAGTTGAGCCGGCTTCCTATATACAAGGAAACAAGCAAAAACAAGAAAACCATGGGGGAGCATTCAACACATCACCACACACCTGAAGTCTGAAGTGGTACATCAGAGCATCCTCTTATCATCAGAGCATCCTCACATCCACCAACATGTCACAGGGTAAAACAGGGTCACATTTTGTACCTAAGCGCCATTATTCTTACACCGAGGGTCACTGCTCAAGCTCCTCCCACCCCAGTTGCAAATCTTCTCTGCCTGTTGTAGGGTGCATTCTCAGGTGCCAACTCCCTGAGGCCCTGGGTGCCTGAGGACCCACAATATTCCCCATGAATTGGCACCCACAAATTTCAATACTACCCATGGCCCCGGGCAACCACAGTCGCTGGGCCAAGTTGGAACTCCTGGATGCATTCATTTAATTTGCAGTAGTCTGTAGTGACGCAGCTTCTGAAGAGAGAGTGTTAGTCAGCATGTTGCCAGCGCATGAGCAATTCTCTCTGTGTGTGTCTGTCTGTCTCTGTAGGGCCAGCCCACACATGAGACCAAGTGAGGCAACGGCCTCAGGCGGCAGGATCCCCAGGGGCAGCACATCCCGATGTTGTTTTTCCTCCCCCTCCTTGTTCCTTCACTCATCCCTTCTTCCCTTGTGGGGAGGGATAAGCTATTTGGGAGGGGGGTTTGCCTCAGGTGCCAAAATGTACTGGTGTGTGTGGGAATGCACTCGTGGGTGCATGTAGGTGAGCCACACTGGCGTAAAAGTGAGAAGGGGAACCGTCTGGGCTGGGGGGGCTGCAATATTTCCTCGGGCTCCAGCACATCCTTGCGGGCCTGACAGGCAGGGACTGTGTCTTCATAAAAGCAGCAAGTGGAGATTTCCTTAAATGACTTCCTTGGCGCACGTACACCTACCTGTGCTTGAGAATCCATCTGTATCTGGTAAGTTATGCAGCCGCAGAGCCATATAACGCTCAGGATATAATAAGAGAAGTCGTGAGGAAGTGGCAGAAAACGTCCCCAGATCCTCCCGAGATGGAGCAGCTCTGCTAGTAAATTGGTTTAGTTTTCCTAGGGCATCCTGCGAGCTCCACAGCCTGCCTGTCACCATCCAGGGTCATTACTGTGGCAGCAGAAAGCGGTACATTACAGCCTGCACCAGAAATAAAGCCAAGGTTAACTTGCCTGTGATCTGAATGCAAAAGATGCAGGGGCCGGGGCTGAGAGGAAGCTGCACCAGGCATTCGCTTGCAGGAACAAAGCCCGTTCCTCTTGTCCAAATAGAACACGCCGTGTCCATAGCACAAGGGGCGATGCAAAGTTAGGGGTCCGTTAATAACTTATTCATTTATTAGACAACTTATTCTTCGCCCTTCCAGCTTCAGAAATGCTCGATGCAGCAACCGATGGATAGAACGATTGAACAGCAATCCCTCAACCTAACCTACATGGTCAGGTTGTTGTGGGGATAAACCAAGAAGAGGGAGAACTTGGGCTTTTTGGAGGAAAAGTAGAATACCACCTTGGGCTTTTTTAGAAGGAACAACTGAGGGAGGTGGGCATGTGATGGACTGAGAGAAGATATAGATTCAGGTAGGTAGCCATGTTGTTCTGACGCAGTCAAAATAAAAATAAATTGTCCAGTAGCACCTTATAGACCAACTAAGTTTGTTCTGGTACAAGCTTTCGTGTGCATGCATACCTGAAGAATTCAGAAGGTATCTGAAGAAGTGTGCATGCACACAAAAGCTTATACCAGAACAAACTTAGTTGGTCTATAAGATGCAACTGGACAATTTTTTATATTTTTATTTTGAGAGGAGATGTGATAAGCATCTTCAGATATCTTGAGGGCTGTCACATGGAAGATGGAGGAAGATGGTTTCTCCTGCTCCAGAGGCTAAGACCCGATCCAAGGGATTCAAGCTGCAAGAAATGAGATTCCGACTCAATATAAGGAAGAACTTAATAGCTGTCAGTGGAATGGTCTCCCTCAGGAGGTGGTGGGCTCTCCTTCCTTGGAGGTTCTTAAGCAGAGGTTGGATGGCCGTCTGTCATGGGTGCCAGATTCCTGCATTGCAGGAATGGTTGGAATTGATGATTCCAACTCTAAGATTCTATGATTCCATAAGTATCATAATAAATAAAAAGGATGCACCAACAGCAGAATATATATAAATGCAAAGATGCATATCAACAAACAAGCACGACAAGTAAATCAAAGGTATGTTAGAAAAGAACAGTCTTCCGTAGGTGATGCTGGAACAGGGTGCAGGGGTGACAAGAAAATGTCCTGGTATGGTATGGAAAGCTTGAGAAAATGTTTTCTGCATCAGGGGAGCCTTCTGGGGACCTCATGCCAGTGTTGGTTGGAGGTGTGTGTGTGTGTGTGTGTGATGGAGTCGGCAGATCAACAAATATAAATTTTACCTTTGTGCCATAGGCTAGTTTCTACACATAGCTGCATGTTGTTCTCGGTCCTCTATCCAGGCCAGCAACAGACATGATGGGAGTGCAAGAATGCATTCCAGCCAGGCCAAAATGCCCAGGTCTCTGTGTGTATTTGTGTGGGTTCTTAGTGCTTCCTTGAACACAACATATTTATTCCTGTCAGGAGAGGACAATTGTAAGTGGCGGTGGCAGCTGGTACTGTGTAGTGAAGACGCAACCGGCCTGCTCTGCAAGGCAGTTGTGCAAGGAATGGCACGGGAGGTTCTCCAGAGCTTCTCCCTTTTGTCACAGGCATCTCTGCTGCAACCTCTCTTGCTGGGGCGAAAGAGCCCTTGGTCTTAATGGAGGGAGGGTTTGCATAGAATTGATGCTAGCTATTAAAAAAACGAAGGACTCACCAGTGTCTTAAGTCAAGTCAAGTAACCTTTATTGGCATCACATAAGAACATTCAGAATAGTTAGGCCAGTGCGATCTCGTCGCCACCCCAACGACACACTCACCTGCCAAAGGGCAGAAGAGGCGAGCAATCCGCCTCATCTCTGTGGGTTTCCAGCAAGGGCAGGATCCTGTAGCGTACTTCGGCGACAAAAAAATCAAATAGAGGAACTTAGCTACTGTCTTGGTGAGCTCCTGGTCTCCCCCCTGTAATAAGACACGCATAACCTCCATCTCTGGTTTCCATGTTGGAATACATAGATGGTCTACAAATTGTTGACATTTTCCAGTGTCTTAATATCGGGGGAGATTTGACTGTGAGCACACAAGGATTTATCTGCCATTCCTGTCCCCCAGCTGTCTTGGCTCCATGCTGTGTCTGTATTATTTATTAACCCTAACTAAACCATCTTCTTAGCTCTGTTGGTTAGAGTGTGGTGGTGCTCAGAACACCAAGGTTGCAGGTTTGATCCCCGTATGGGATATTTCTGCATTACAGGGCGTTGACTTGATGATCCTCAGGATCCCTTCTGACTCTGCAATTCTGTGATTCTCTATCTGGAGCCCAAGGTCAGCTGAGGCCCCTGCTCTACAGAACACCGAGGTACGTGATTCATCCAGAACCTATTAACATAACATCTATACTGTTCATATTTGTTTCTGGGCTGCTTGTCAGCCCAAATCCTTCAAAGCAGCTCCCGCTAATTAAAAAGAAAAGCAACCATAAAAAGATAATGAGAACCAAACTCAGTCAAAGCACAATAAACGAGCACAATGACAGGGCTGGCCAAAGACGTTTTGCCACCTAGAGCCATCCTCTCCGACCACTGGGCATGCTGGCCGGGGCCGATACAAGTTGGCCCCCAGCTATGTCTGGAGGGTCACAGCTGTCCCGCCGCAACACTGATCCTGACACTCTCCTGCCTTTACTCACAGTGTTTCCTCAATGAGACAATATGGCCACATTCACCCCATACATTCGAGGCACTGTGATACCACTTTAAACAGCCATGATGGCTTCCCCCAAAACTGCATATTTCTTTGTATGCCGACTTGGTGAAGAGCGGTTAAGAATACTTATAAATTAAATATATACATAAGGTATCACCACCTCTGAAACTGAGCTCTACTCTCCCAGAAATATGTGTCTTCTGATATGTATACAAAAATGCATGCAAACCTCCCCCATGCATGCATTTTTGTATACATCGGAGAGCTGCATCGCAAAATTCGGAGAAGTGTGGAATTGGAAAAGATCGCTGCATTTTGTTCCACATGTTGTTGTAGTTTAGTCGTTTAGTCGTGTCCGACTCTGCATGACCCCATGGACCAGAGCACGCCAGGCACTCCTGTCTTCCACTGCCTCCTGCAGTTTGGTCAGACCCATGTTTGTAGCTTTGAGAACGCTTTCCAACCATCTCGTCCTCTGTCGTCCCCTTCTCCTTGTGCCCTCCATCTTTCCCAACATCAGGGTCTTTTCCAGGGAGTCTTCTCTTCTCATGAGGTGGCCAAAGTATTGGAGCCTCAGCTTCAGGATCTGTCCTTCCAGTGAGCACTCGGGGATGATTTCCTTCAGAATGGATTCGTTACACATATTGGTTCCAAATGTTTGAACTAGGAAGTTTCTGATAGGAGATGTGAACAGAATCAATTCCATGCCCCATCCCTCCCCACAGGCCACCCTGCAGCATCTTTTCCAACCCATGCCATTGACAGCTGGTGCTGCTGATTGACAGGAGGAAGAAGAGGAGCAGCCCAGGAGTGACGGCCCACCTACTTCCTCAGCAGAGCTCCAGAAACCACCATCACCATCACCAACATATGCGGGACAGAGCCTCAAGCTTTGCAGCACCTCTTTCCCAAACAGATGCATCGAAACTGATGCTCTCAAAAAGAAAAAAGGAGTGGGGGAATCCTCATTCATTTGGATGATTTTCTTTTGGAACTGTTTATGGCTTATTCTAATATCATTTATTTTTGGGGCTCTCTAATATCCCTCAATATACTGAGAGATGCGGGTGGCGCTGTGGGTTAAGCCACAGAGCCTAGGACTTGCCGATCAGAAGGTCGGAGGTTCGAATCCCCACGACGGCGTGAGCTCCCTGCTCCTGCCAACCTAGCAGTTCGAAAGCATGTCAAAGTGCAAGTAGATAAATAGGTACCGCTCTGGCGGGAAGGTAAACGACGTTTCCGTGCACTGCTCTGGTTCACCAGAAGTGGCTTAGTCATGCTGGCCACATGTCCCAGAAGCTGTACGCCGGTTCCCTCGGCCAGTAAAGCGAGATGAGCGCCACAACCCCAGAGTCGTCCGCGACTGGACCTAATGGTCAGGTATACCTTTACCTTTATCTTTTATATCCCTCGAACCACTTGATTTCCTGAGATAGTGAAGCTCTTGGAGACAAAACTCTCAACATTTAGAAAAACTGCGGTAAGCCTGTCCGACCCCACGGAATAGGGGAAAGGAAGCACTCATTTGAAGGAGAGAAAATGAAGAGCTATACTCAGGAACGCACCCCAGGGTGTGTCTAAAAACCTGCCCTGGTCACCCCAGGGCCAAATTAAACACTAGGTCAGATGCATTGTTACGTTTTTTGAAAATGCAACCAGCAGCTTCTGGGGAGGAGGGAAGGAGGGCAGATATTTATTGGGCTCACAGCAGGCCAAAAAGGGGGAGCCAAACCCTCTCCCTGTTCTGCTATGCTCTTGGTGGAGAGTGCTCCTCTGAAGCTGCTATTTACAATGGGAGGAAATCCACACACACCCTTTTGGCGCCAGTGATCTGGGATGAGAGGCAGACTTTGCTCTCTCCTGAGTGTCTCTCAGGCTGCTTCCTTTGTCCCACAGAAAGCAAAGGAACCCGGATCGATATTGTTGACATTCCGTTCAGGCAAGAGTCTTTCCAAGTCTTCCCTGGAGATGCCGGGGACTGGACCTGGGGCCTTAAGCAGATTGCTCAGTCCCTGAGCCTCAGTCCTTCTGAGATATCCTTGCCCTGAATTCTGGCATGACAGCAGAGTGTGGCAGACCCTGGAATCTGGGGCTTTTAAGACTGCAGCCAGCAGAGAGCAGCGTGGGAGCTGGCTGTTTCCATACAGAAGATAATGGCGCTATTAATTTGCAAAACGCTTTGAGATCTTTATTGACTCTATGCTTGGGAGGAGAGACTTTCTTCAGAAGGGGTAGAACTAACAGAAATTATATTTTATCGCACCCTAGCAACAGGAGACTGCGAGCGGGGAGAAAACCTGAGCAAAATTAACCCAACACACACACATAGAGAGAGAATTGCTGCTTTCACCAGAGGTGCCATTCCAAAGCCTGTTTGGAAGCAAATTCTCTGGTGGATTCTCAGGTGAAACATCTGAGATATTCTTAAGGCAGCAAAACGTGTTTCGGCAGTGTAACCATGCAAATAAGGCAGGACTCAGACATAATACACCAAAAACATAATACACCACAAACATGCAGCAATTGCCATTCTTGCTGCTGCCTCGAGCAGACTGGGAAATCGAATGTGGATATGGCCCCACTCATTCGTCTCCTGCTTTCAGTGATCTCCCCTTTTATTTTATGTTTTGGGGTGTGAATAGATGCTAGGAGAGGATATATTTATAAAATATTATCTTTCCTTCCTCATGTTTGCGAGTTCAGCAGAGTGCCACCCCTTTGCATCTTAAAGGGAAGCTTGGATAGGCTAGTTTCAGCCTTTTTGTTTAAGTAATCTAGGATATTTTAAGGCAGACTGGATTTTCCCGGTATTTCCCCCTTAAAACAATAACCACACAAACGGTCTTGTAAAAGGTAAGAATAACATTTCCTCATTCAGAATACTTGTCGAAGAGTAACAGGTACAGCAGCTTTGTCCAGGTAGGCTTAAAATGGTAATTCAGTTACAAAGACATATGTAAATCTAAGCTTGGAGCTCAGACTAGGCAGATGTTGGCACACTGCTGGCAGAGTGGAAAGAGATGGGAAAAGGTTGTGCCCTGGCAGGTAGGAGAAAATATGGCTATGCCCTCCCCCTGTCAGGGCACAGTGGGAGACACTCTCTAGCAAGTTTACAGGGAAACTCTGTGAGCTTCAGTTCCTACCATGTGCCTGTCTAGCAAAATGTGAATTGTTGGTTTGACTGCATTTTAAACATCCCACATTATGTGCAACTTCAGCTGAATGCCCACCTAGGTTTCTAGTGAAATAAAAAATTTAAGGGCTTATATATATAATAAATGTTCATAAATGTACCAACCAAGCATGTAGATAGATATGTGGACCACATGTCTGGAGCAGCACAGGAGGACCCCCTGAAACCATTTTGACTCCCAAACTGACCAAATGTTTTCTCTACAAGGAGGGAGGGGGTGGGGGAACCTTCCCATTGTCTCAGGAATTGGGTAATCAGCACCTCAGAGGAATGGGCAGACTACTAGGAAAGGCAATCAGGTAAGGCATTATCAGATATCCGGGCAGACAGGAAGAAAAAAACATTCAAATTTCTGTTGTAGACCACCTTTTCTGTGATGTAGGTATGATGTTCTTGGGTTACACCCCTTCTGTGATGTATGGAGGGGTGGTCTTGAGCTCCAGGGCAGGGAATTTAAAATGTCTCTATAAGGGCAGGCACACCTTGGTTTTGGGTCCTCCTCCGTCCTCCTGCGTGTCAGGGGAGCACCCTGTTGCAACAGCTTTAGTAAAGATCAGGCTTACTAGCTGCTTTGCTTCTCAATATTCTCTAGTTGGCCTCTGTTATTTTCTCCGACCGATGGACAACCTACAGAAGACTCTGTAAGGGCTCTTGTGTCCCCCAAAAGGGAACAAGGGCAGATTTTTGTTTATTACACTAGTCCATAACAAAAGGTCCTAGGTCATTGCCCACATACACCTATGATAGTATGTCGTGTCAATGGCCTAATGGAAACTACCATACTTCCCCTCTCTCTGTCACATAGTGGGGCGTTTCTAAGTTGTCATCAGCAGGACTGGGCTGTGGTGATTTATTTCTCCAGGTGATTTCGTGCTCCTTTAAATACGCTTAAATTCTTTATAGGGGACAGAGCACAACCAGGAATCTGGCTGCCTGCCTTGCCTAGGCAGCCCAAGCACCCAACACAAAAACAGTTCCCAGATAAATTGGTCACCAGTCATGCAAACGAATGTCATGACCCATAGACTGCATCTTCATTCTGTTGGAGAAGGTATCATGGGGTCAGTAAGTAATTAAAACTTGCACCTTAAAAGATGCATTTTAAAATGTACTGCTGCAGGCTTCAATCAGTAGGTTAATAACCCAAAGATAGCAATCTTATCTAAAGCTTGATTCATTAGTGGGGGCAAACATTAATTGCAGGAGATTAAAGGGCAACACTCTTCCTTTCTTTGAGGATTTTTTTCTCTGTCTCGGGATGGTAACTGTAACAAGAGAATGGAAAATAAAATATTAACAATGCCCTTCTGTCTAATAGTGAGCAGTAGCTTTCATTTATTACATTGAGATTTTAAGGATCCAGATTTAAAGGTAAAGGTGAAGGGACCCCTGACCATTAGGTCCAGTCGTGACCAACTCTGGGGTTGCAGCGCTCATCTCGCTTTATTGGCCGAGGGAGCTGGCGTACAGCTTTCGGGTCATGTGGCCAGCATGACGAAGCCGCTTCTGGCGAACCAGAGCAGTGCACGGAAACGCCGTTTACCTTCCCGCTGGAGTGTTACCTATTTATCTACTTGCACTTTGACGTGCTTTCGAACTGCTAGGTTGGCATGAGCAGGGACTGAACAACGGGAGCTCACCCGGTCATGGGGATTCGAACCGCCGACCTTCTGATCAGCAAGTCCTAGGCTCTGTGGTTTAGGGCCCGTCAATTCAGGCAGCTGCCTTCAGGCACCAGGCCCATTGGCAAACCAACTCTGCGTCACAAAGATGTCTGTAAACGTGACATGAAGGCTGGCAACATCAACCCTGCGGTGTGGGAATTGCTTGCAGGTGACTGTCATGCCTAGAGACAGGCAGTCAAGTTGTGCGTCCACGACAGAAATGACCACTGGGAGGAGCCCAGAGAGAAGAAACGCCATGGTGCATCTGCAGCAGCACAACCGGACGCCTTCATCTGCCCCAGCTGCAACAAAACATGTCTCTCTTGCACTGGTCTCTACAGCCACAGCAGGCGCTGCAACCTCCCAATCGTTTGGCCTCACCCCTAAAGGCTCACATCTCCAATGTCACGCGAGACAGATGGATGCCAACAACTTTAGCATACTATTTCAAAGAGAAGCCACTGAGATGCATTCAGAAAACTGGCACGTCTGTCAATAGTCTTTCCCTCTTGCATACATGTGCTTCCTGGCGGCTCTTTGTTGTGGGGTTGGTGCTTCTTGTGTGTGCAACCTTTTTGCAATTTGCCTTAATACAGAGCGTTTTTGCATGTTATTTTCTTGAATATTTATATGCACGGTTTATTAAATGCATTTTTTGGGGGGGTACACATTAATTGGCTAGAGAATTGCATTGCTAAATTCAGAAAAGGGCAACTTTTGAAGGACAGCTGTGTTTCAGTTCACATAGCGATTGGGCAGAATGTGAATTGGGGAGGTTTGCCTTTAAATGCAAGCTGAATCAAATTTATGGGTGGCTCACCCCCAGGGAGGTGCACTCTGCAGTTTACTGCTGTCGTTTGTTAAAGCTGCTGAGAACAGTAGCAACTATGTAAAGGATAAACTACAGTTCCCAGGATTCTTTGGGGGAAATCCTGCGCCTTCAGGAGCCGCCCTGGGCTCCTTTGGGAGGAAGAGCAGGAGATAAATTTAGTGAACTCTATTAAAATATGTAGCTTTGTCCGTGTTAAGGATGGGGTGTCTCCAACAACCCCCATCATTCTGAGGTCCAGCTTCAAGGGCCTTCTGGTGGTTCCCTCCCTGCAAGAAGTGAGGTTACAGGGAACCAGGCAGAGGGCCTTCTCTGTAGTGGCGCCCACCCTGTGGAACACCCTCCCATCAGATGTCAAGGAAATAAACAACTATCTGACTTTTAGAAGACATCTGAAGGCAGCCCTGTTTAGGGAAGTTTTTAATGTTTGATGTTTTATTCTGTTTTTATGTGTGTTGGAAGATGCCCAGAGTGGCTGGGGAAACCCAGCTGGATGGGATGTGTATAAGTAATAAATATTATTATTATTGTTATCTATTGAAGTTCTCACCCTGGGCCAGCAGGGGGATACTGTAGATAGTTTTCACTCAGGCCCACATATGCAAATAAGGAATTGAAAGTGACGTTCAGTGATTGGATAGTTACAGAAAGTTGTTACTGTTGCTTTGTAGTTCAGCTCTATATAAGCTGGTTGGCTGAACCCTTCAGCCCAGTTCTGTTCTGGCCTGTGAATAAACAAGAGCTGTTTGTAGAATCGCTGTGTCGTCTGATATGTTCACCCTCAACTTAACTATTATTATTATTATTATTATTATTATTATTATTATTATTACTTTAAGAATGTCAAATCCTTCATCTTGAATAAAGTATTGAAAATAATCATGAAGAGAGAGGAGAATATATGTTTTTTCTATGGAAAAGATAGAGGTTTTGATGTTATATTATCTTCTAGGCTTACGTGGAAGAGACAGTTGTAGTTGTTTGTGTGCTTGCTTCTTTGCATTCCACTTTTCTCACCTTCTGAGGTTGAAAAACTGACAATCTTTAGATGCCTAAGAAGACTCATCTTCTTGCTATGCAGTGCATATAACTCAAGATTTACCTTGATCCCCCTTTGCTGTCACTTGTTTTCTCTTCTGCAATCCCCACTATGTAGGTTGCTGTGGCTTCCTGGGACTGTAGCTCTGGTGATATTTAATTTTTTCTTTTACAAAGTGATCACTTCATGACACTTAATTGCTAAAAAGAGGGGTAAAGGTAAAGTTAAAGGTAAAGGTAAAGGGACCCCTGACCATTAGGTCCAGTCGTGGCCGACTCTGGGGTTGTGGCGCTCATCTCGATTTATTGGCCGAGGGAGCCGGTGCACAGCTTCTGGGTCACGTGGCCAGCATGACTAAGCCGCTTCTGGTGAACCAGAGCAGCACACGGAAACACTGTTTAACTTCCTGCCGGAGCGGTACCTATTTATCTACTTGCACTTTGACATGCTTTCGAAATGCTAGGTTGGCAGGAGCAGGGACCGAGCAACGGGAGTTCACCCCGTCACGGGGATTCGAACCGCCGACCTTCTGATTGGCAAGTTCTAACCTCTGTGGTTTAACCCACAGTGCCACCTGCATCCCAAAAAGAGGGGTAAGCTGGGCCTTTTGGGTCTGTTTGGAAGTCATGGGCTCAGGCTTTTGTGTGAGCTAGGTTTTTGTTTTTGTTTTTTTTAAAAGTTTTTATAAAAATTTGTGAATTATAAAAGGAAGAGAAAATTTTACATACAAACAAACAGGAATGATTGAGGGGGAGGCACTCAAGTCAAATGTAGCGTAAGATGCAGCAACTGAAGACAAAACAATTGCAACATTATTCACGCCAGTAGGAGTTTTCTCAAACAGAGCAATTCACATGCAGACTTGTCAGGTGAAAAAGAACGAAGGAATGAAGAGTTAACAGCATTGTTCTCCATTGCCTCCCAGGTACTAGTTGTCCAACAGTCATATAAAGTGCATATGTCTGCCTAAACTCCACAGTTTTGTGGGAATGTAGAAAACCCACATCAAAACAACGGTTCCTGGAGAATCCCCGCTTTCGATTTGAAAAGAGTAAGTTTCTAGGTCTTATGATGGCGATGATTTTCTTTGTTTGGATGCTGTGCCCCACCACTGTCCACTGAAAAAAACTACTCTTTAGTGCTAAATCAGAACAAACAGCAAACCCAATTACCATTTGTCCTCTTGAAGGTCAGATTTCCGGGGGTGGTGGTGACAGGGCAAACAGGGGTGTGGGTAAGCCCTGAGCCACAGATGGGGAACCCAGGGGCCTTCAGAAGTTGTTGAACTTCAACTGCTATCCACTTCAGTGTCAGGGACTGAGCAGAGGAGGAAAGGTGGAGACCGCCTCCCCATCCTGACCCTTCCAGGGAGGAGGAAGACAGTCTAGATTTACAGCAGGGGTTTGAGGGAGGTCACAGCTCAGAGGCAGATGAGGGGGAAAGTTGGGGAATAATGGGAGAGCCAAGAGCAACACCTGCTGCCGTGTCATTGTGACGTTAACATATGAGAGTGCTGGAAGTGACCATCAAAAGTGTGAAAGGATCCTTGAACATAGTGGCAGATGCCTTATCACAAAAACCAGAGAGTGAAGGATGAACAGAGACAATCAACAATTTACTTGTTTATGTATGTATATATGTATATGTGTGTGTATATGTATGTGTGTGTGTATATGTATGTGTGTGTGTGTGTGTGTGTGTGTGTATGAAAAAAACAAAACAAAACACAAAACTGTTTGATCAGGAGTGTAACTTTAAGAAGTTAACTCTCCTGAATTGAAACTTATTAAGGGGGGAGGTATGTGATGTTAACATATGAGAGTGCTGGAGGTGAAATAGTTAAACAGGTTACCCAATCAGAACCCAGGGGGTGGAGTCAGAGGGACTATAAAACCAGCTCTGGGAGGGGTGAAGGAGGAGTTCATTGGAAGTTGGGTGGTTGGTTGGAGTGGGAGTGAATTGGGATACAGTCAGTGGGTAGGTTGAGTTTGTGTAGCGAAATAAGCTGAGTCAGGAACAGCTAGGGGCTAGGAAGACAAGTAAATATCTGAGAGGTGGTTTAGTGAGTGAGAGCAGGTAGCGGAAGTTATAGGTCTGGATAGGCACCCCATGATTGTAATGGACCGATACCGTTTATGAAACCACTCGCTTGTTAAACTGCAATAAATAAACAATTTAACCCTGACTGGACTCAATATTGTACCAGGTAGGGCCTGGGTGGTGGCAACAAGAAATAAAGTGGTGGCACAGGGATCAATAGACGGTGAAACATCCGGGGACCCCGTGTGATCGCCACAGTCATTAGAAAGCATTCCAGACCCTCCATCTCCCAGAACCCGGTGAGCCTTAAAAGTAGGAGAGCAAAGAGCTCAAAGACAGAGGGCACGTAGCAGCACCCGTAGAAGTGACGAATGAGGAACTGGGAGAGACGGGGGGTGGAGATTCACACGGGACAACGCCATTATCCAAGAGGCAGGGTTCTATAGCCTCTCTCTCTAAGGATTGGAATAAAAAAGGACTGTAACCGACTTTCCCTTGTCTTTATACTTTCCTTGGCATCCAGCCAGGAGCCTCTGATAGCATCCTGACACCCAGCCAGCACCATCCCAAGAGCTACAGGTCCCTCATCCCCGCCGGAGCTGAAACCAGGTTTAAATTAAGTCCTGTTGAGAGGTGCCTGGCTTAAGAGCTCAGCAAGTACAGCAATGGGTAGAAAGAAGCACTCCGGCCTCTGCCAGGTGGCACATCTGAAACTCTTAAGGAAGGGGCTGATGTATGCAGTGCGAGTATCCTACAGTGCCACAGAACCACCGGATGCCTAAAAATAGAACACAAAAGTTGTAGGGGTTTGCACATAAATGGTCCATAAATCTGGGCCGGAACGATCGCTATAATTCTAGCGACGAGCCACTAGACAGGACCAAGCGAACAAGCAGATGCGGAGATGGTTGGAAGCAGCTGAAGATGCTGCATTGAATTTTCCCCAAGGTAAATTTTCATCTGGAGGTGACCCATCGCTCAGATCTTAAGGATTATTTAGTACCTTAGCTGACGGAAGGATCTCGGGGCTTGCGAAATCATTTGTAAAGCTTTTGGATCTATAGATAAACGACGGATGGGGGCTGGGGGCTGTTGTAATTTTCCTTCTTAATGCCAGCGTGGAAAGCCCTGGCAAGTCAGTAGATTAGAAGCAATGATCATGTAGATTACAGATTCTGGCCAAGGAGGATTTATGCAAAGTGTCTTCGTGTTGCTGCTGCTACTGAAGGAGGAAAGAAAAATGTTCACACATTTGGAATGGAATTTGCAAACTCCAGTATGCACCGTTCTTCATTTTTATCTGTGATCTCTGCCACCATTGCTTTCAAAATGCATTTTTAATGTGCGTCCTTTATGTTTGGGTTTTTTTTGCATTTTTTTTAAATAAAAAAAGCATTGTGTTTTTGTTGAGAGCTGCCCTGCATAGTGTATGAGCATTAGAGAGGTAGGGGATACGATTTTGGGCAGAGGGTTATAAATTATAGTTTCTGGGAAACACTGGCCTAAGAGTGCTCCAAAGAACAGCCTTTCCCAAAGATGTGATGGGGATGTGGGTGGCGCTGTGGTCTAAACCACTGAGCCTCTTGGGCTTGCCAATCAGAAGGTTGGTGGTTCGAAGCCCCATGATGGGGTGAGCTCCTGTTGCTCAGTCCCAGCTCCTGCCAACCTAGCAGTTCAAAAGCTCACCAGTGCAAGTAGATAAATAGGCACTGCTTTGGCGGGAAGGTAAATGGTGTTTCCGTGCATTCTGGTTTCTGTCACAGTGTTCCATTGTGCCAGAAGTGGTTTAGTCCTGCTGGCCACATGACCTGGAAACCTGTCTGTGGACAAATTTCAGCTCCCTCGGCCTGAAAGCGAGATGAGCACCACAATCCCATAGTCGCCTTTGACTGCACTTAACTGTCCAGGGGTCCTTTACCTTTACCATGGGCTTTGAAGATGCTCAAACTCAGGGAGAAAAGGATAAATGTGCTAAGAGGAAGGCACGCTTGGCACACTGTGTAATCAACTTGAAGGGTCTGCAAATATGTGCCACCAAGTGGTCTATGGAGTGTCCTGGTTCCTGGACTTTTAGGAAGATGAGGATCCCAATTCTCATGCTTCGGAATTCCTCCGCAGGACACACTTGCTTAGAAGAATGATTTGAAAGCCCCCCACAGATCATAATGTGCAGTGATCACCCAAATGCAAATTGGGTATACTTGGTTTTTCGTTTGCCCATGCAGGGAAAAATGTCTTGTGTGAAGGTGCTCTTACAGAGATAGGAATAGCTTTATTTCTGCAGCAATCTATGTTTTAATTTCAATGTAGGATGCCACTCTTGTGAAAGGAACCAAATCTTCAAGCTTTGGAGCAACAATCAACCCCACACCTGAAGTGTGCCAGGAGTGGGAGGATATGTAAATTTCACATTATCATTGGCTAGGAGTTTCATAGCTACTGCTTCAATAATGCACTCTCCTGTGTGCAAATGTTTCCCTGGTTGCTCGTCTGTCTGGCTTCAAGCAACTTCACCTCTTCCTTCCCTTTCTCCTTTCCCCTCTTTTCTGCAGGAGCCCCAGGACTTCTGCCTCTCAATGCTTATTAGGACCATGGGAGGGGGATAAATTAGAAAATGGATTGCCAACAAGGTCCCACAGGTGGCAATAAGTCCACCCATAGCCGATATGATGTCTAGGTAAATATCCCCTTTAAAGACCCCAGGGCAGGGGAGACTGGATGTGCGCACACTCCTGTTTACTCTCTGTGTAGTGTGCTCCTGCCACTGGTTTTGGAAACAGTGTGCACATGGCTGTCAGGGACTGGGCAGAGGAGGAATGGTGGAGACCTCCTCCCCAGCCTGACCCTTCCAGAGAAGAAGGAGACAGTTCAGAATTAGAACAGGGGTTTGAGGGAGATCACAGGCCGATGAGGGGGAAAGTTGGGAAATAATGGGAGAGAAGGAAGCAGCAGCAGTGGAGGGGGAGGGACAGCTGACGGACCCAGTGTCTTTAGAAAGCATTCCAGACCACCCCCCATCCCTTTTGCGATCAATTATGGACGTGGGTGGTGCTGTGGGTTAAACCACAGAGCCTAGGACTTGCCAATCAGAAGGTCAGTGGTTCGAAACCCCGTGACGAGCTAAGCTCCCATTGCTCTGTTCCAGCTCCTGCCAACCTAGCAGTTCAAAACCATGCCAAAAAGTGTAAGTAGATAAATAGGCACCGCCGGAGTGGGAAGGTAAACAGCATTTCCATGAGCTGCTCTGGTTCGCCAGAAGTGGCTTAGTCCTGCTGGCCACATGACCCGGAAGCTGTACCCCGGCTCCCTTGGCCTATAGAGCAGGATGAGCGCCGCAACCCCAGAGTCGGCCACAACTGGACCTAATGGTCAGGGGTCCCTTTACCTTTATGGTCCCAAAATCCTTTCCTCGTGTGCTGCTTCCAAAATATATCCCATCATATACATGTGTTGTTGCCCAAATGCAAGACTTTGTATTTGTCCTTGTTGAACTCCATTCTGTCCATTTCAGCCCAGTTTCCCTTTCTGCCCATGCTGCTTTGAATTTCATTCCCATCTTCTGTGGCATTTGCTATTCCTCCCTGTTTTTTGTGTGATCTGTGGGTTTGATAAGGGTCCCTTCAACAACCGCTTTCATCTAAGAGAAGAAGTGTTTGGATTTGATATCCCGTTTTATCACTACCCGAAGGAGTCTCAAAGCGGCTAACAATCTCCTTTCCCTTCCTCCCCCACAACAAACACTCTGTGAGGTGGGTGGGGCTGAGAGACTTCAGAGAAGTGTGACTAGCCCAAGGTCACCCAGCAGTTGCATGTGGAGGAGCGGGGAATCAAACCCGGTTCACCAGATTACGAGTCTACCGCTCTTAACCACTACACCACACTGGCTCTCAGTAATCTAAGTAATTAATGAAAATATTACTAGGCTCTAAATAGTGGCACCCCACTCAATGCCTCTCTCCAGTTTCATGAGGAACCACTGATGTCCACTTTCTGAGTATGATTTTCTTTCCAGCTGCGAATCAACCGAATGGTATTATTGTCTGGCTCACATTTCACCAGCTTGCTAACCGAAATGCCATGGGACATTTAGCTGCCCAACACTGACTTATCATTTTTGTGGACATCTAAAGGTCAGACCTCCCCCACAAGGACTCCAGCCCCACTTCCTGCTAATTCTGGCACATTGTCGGAGCCGAACAGCTGCGATCCTAGGCAGAAACCTAGGAATGGCGTTCCAATCTTTCCAGAGAAGAGCTGGACTATAGAACAAGTATTCTTTCAAGTGACCTGGTTTTAGGACAGATGAAAGGATGTACTGTTTCACACAGCATGCCGTTGGTGGGCGGGGCAAAAGGGAAAAGTGGGTGGAGCAATAAAATGTGCTTTGTAGTATCTGTAGTATCCTAGTGAAAGTGAGGAGGAATTAAATAACCTTTTAATGATGGTGAAAGAGGAGAGTGCAAAATATGATCTGAAGCTCAACATCAAAAAAACTAAGATTATGGCCACTGGTCCCATCACCTCCTGGCAAATACAAGGGGAAGAAATGGAGGCAATGAGAGATTTTACTTTCTTGCGCTCCATGATCACTGCAGATGGTGACAGCAGCCACAAAATTAAAAGACACCTGCTTCTTGGGAGAAAAGCAATGACAAACCTAGACAGCATCTTAAAAAGCAGAGACATCACCTTGCCAACAAAAGTCCGTATAGTTAAAGCTATGGTTTTCCCAGTAGCGATGTATGGAAGTGAGAGCTGGACCATAAAGAAGGCTGATCGCCAAAGAATTGATGCTTTTGAATTATGGTGCTGGAGGAGACTCTTGAGAGTCCCATGGACTGCAAGAAGATCAAATATATCCATTTTGAAGGAAATCAGCCCAGAGTGCTCACTGGAAGGACAGATCCTGAAGCTGAGGCTCCAATACTTTGGCCACCTCATGAGAAGAGAAGACTCCTTGGAAAAGACCCTGATGTTGGGAAAGATGGAGGGCACAAGGAGAAGGGGACGACAGAGGACAAGATGGTTGGACAATGTTCTCGAAGCTACCAGCATGAGTTTGACCAAACTGCAGGAGGCAGTGGAAGACAGGAGTGCCTGGCATGCTCTGGTCCACGGGGTCATGAAGAGTCGGTCACGACTAAACGACAACAACAACAAGTAGCCTAGTTTCCACACATGCACCCCAACGCCCCTCTCTCCATCCTCCTCCATCCAGAGGCGTGAACAGAATTCCAATGCACATTCCAGCCAAAGCCTGTGGAGAAGGGCCAGTGAGGAGGTGTGGCTTGGGGAAAGGGGGCTCTCCTAGCCCACCACAGCTAAACAAGGTATACGTGTGAGAGTCAAGTCTTTATTGACAAAAGAAGCACTTACGGTGACTTCCGTGGTGCTCTAGATGCACACACAGATGTACACGCACGCACACGCGTGCACACACACACAGCTCTAGTTGCTAGACAGCTGTCCTCCATAAATCTGCACCCTGCAGAGCAGTTGCGCCAATAATGAGACCCCCACCCCTCTGCAGCTTATATACCCTCCCCTAATACTTCTTCTGCATGGAAAGTTGTTGGGGACTAGTTGGATGCAGAGGAATGGTGGGGGGAACCAGCTGGGGAACTACAAAGGGAAGAAGGCTCAGAGCTCAGGGATTGTTTTTTTTTTATAAAGTTTTTTTATTGCGTTTCTTTTCATAATTTTATACATTCCAAACAGTACAGAAACAAGAAATACAAGAAACATTTTTTTTTTAACCAAAAAAAAAGAAAATACTTAACGATTCAACTGTCCTTAAATCCCTTTTGGACTTCCCCACACCTTCCAGATCTACGTTCTTTAAATTAACAATATCAGCAAATTGTTACCTTATTTCAAACCTTATTGTAACTTCCAATCATTATGTCTTCAAATTCAATATGTTGTATCTCAATTTTAACACCTTTATAATAAACATAATGTTTTAGTTCAGATTGTCTCCTTTTCTCTTTTATGACTTATTTTACCATTTACTTAATCCTATTTGCTAAAGCATAACATTTCCTAATCGTGCACAAACTTAAGCTTCATACAACATATAATATTTCTGCAGGTAATCTTTAAATTTTTTCCAATCCCCCTCAATTGTTTCTTCTTCCAAATCTCGGATTCTGCCAGTCATTTCGGCTAGTTCCATATAGTCCATCAACTGCGTCTGCCATTCCTCCAGCGTGGGTAAATCTTGAGTCTTCCAGTTCTTTGCAATGAGTATTCTTGCTGCTGTGCTAGCATACATAAAGAAAGTTCTATCCTTCTTTGACACTTTCTGGTCTACCATACCCAGCAGGAAGGCCTCCGGTTTCTTAGAAAAGGTATACCTAAATACCTTTTTCAATTCATTATAAATCATTTCCCAGAAGGCCTTCACTTTTGGGCAGGTCCACCAGAGATGAAAAAATGTCCCTTCTGCCTCCTTACATTTCCAACATTTGTTATCAGACAGGTGATATATCTTAGCTAACTTGACTGGGGTCATGTACCACCGGTATATCATTTTCATAATGTTTTCCTTCAAGGCACTACATGCCGTAAATTTCATTCCGGTGTTCCATAACCTTTCCCAGTCTTCAAACATTATGTTATGTCCAACATCCTGTGCCCATTTTATCATGGCAGATTTAACTGTCTCATCCTGTGTATTCCACTTAAGCAGCAAGTTATACATTCTCGATAATGTCTTGGTCTTTGGTTCTAACAATTCTGTCTCCAATTTCGATTTTTCCACCTGGAAACCAACTTTTTTATCTATTTTAAAAACCTCTTGAATTTGAGCATAATGTAACCAATCCCGCACCTTATTTTTTAATTTCTCCAGGCTCTGCAACCTCCAATTGTCTCCAATTTTTTCAATTATTTCCCAATATTTCGGCCAGTAGGCCTCCATATTGAGTCTTTTTCGAGCCTTAGCCTCCATCGGTGATAACCACCTCGGGCAGAGCTCAGGGATTGTTGACGGGGCAAACTGAAGCAGTAGCTTAGTGAGCTGACAGAGTCTGTGGCAGAGAGAGGTCCAGAATCATGCAGAAGCTGAAGCAGGAGAGGAAGGAGGCCAAGAGGCAGAGATGAATCCCGCTGTTGAAGAGCCATGGGTGTCTCTCCTCCTGCTGTGACCAGCTTCCCTCTCCTCCTCATCTCTCAGGACCAGAAGAAGCATGAAAAGGGCAGAAAAGAGATTGGCTTCACGCAGGCGCAGTCTCCGATTGCTTGAAAAAAGCCCTGGAGAGGCGGGGGCTTAGATGGCTGTGGGGAGGAGGAGACTTTCAGTCGCGGCAACTGGTTTTCATGGAGGAAGAGCACAGGGAAGGAACTGCTCTGCTCACTAAGCCTGACACTCAACGAAGTCTGTGGAGATGGTGTTTTTACTAATGAAAAGTGAACTCCAACCTGCATGGTGTAATTTACGTCTGACTTGCTGTTTCCATTTCAAGCCCCTCCTAGTTCTAGGAGACAGCAGGTCCGGGGAAGGCCTAGTGATCTGTCTGCCGCCTGAACGGCCTCTTCTTCTTCCACCACATCCTTTGCGCCTTCCTCCATCTTGGACTGCCCTGATTCTCTTCCCTCCGCCTGCCCTGGCTCCTGCCTTGCAAATGGCGTCAAGCCCCATGAAGCACTGGCTCCCTTTCCTGGGTCACTCCCTGAAATATACCTGGAGTCGAGAGTGGATTTCATGCTCTTTATTCAGCTCATAGTGGCGAGGAGGAATGGAATGTCTGCTTCATATACATTATTTACACAATGGGCCCCACATGATTGACTAATTCCGGGATTCTCCTGTAGGGCAATCAGGTTGTGGATTCACTTCCACCTGGAGCTGGACTGGGTGGCTCCTGGGGACCAATCAGACTGCTGCATTCTGAATCCTATTGTTCTAGGACCAATCAGGCTGCTGCATTTTGGATCCTATTCAAATCAGTACATAACACTCCCCTTGGCCCCTGCCTCTGCCACACACTCTTCAGAGACCTGACAGGGGTGTGGCTGGGGAGAGGTGGAAATCCCCAGTACCACATTTGGCCCCTCGGCCTGAGGTTTGCCACCCCCGAGCTCCAGTTTCGCCATGATGCTGTGTTTCTGTAAGAGGCCTGCGATATCCACAGCTTTCCTAGTTTCTCAGGGCTGTGCAAAGAGACTCTCTGGCAATGTTGAATGCGGGAGCAGCAGCAGCTTTGCATTTTTGTTTTTTGAGGGGCGGGGGTGGGGGGAAAGATGCCTATCTGACCTCCCCGAAACTGGGCTTTGCATTGCAGCAGTAGAATTTACTTCCATCTTGTGGGTTTTAAATGCTGCCTTGGCAGGAGAGTCGTGATTCAACTCTGCAGCTGTGTCCTGTGGTATATACACAGCATCCAGAAATGACAAATTAAGCTTTCAAAAGGGGGCAAAATGCAATTCCAACCCAATTCCGCAGCTTCCAGTTGTCACCATGCATGTGTTTTATAGGCATCTTCTCCCCCATCTTGTATATATATATATATCCCCCCCCCCCGCATAAAGTAAAAGAAAAATGGCATAACAGTATTTATCTGTGGCTTTGAACAAATAGTTCTAATTTTCTCTTCCAGGGGAGAAAATAATTACAAGGTCAGTCAGGCTGTCTGTTCTTCTATAACCAAACCTTTGGGTTGCATTTCCTTGGGGGTAATCTGTCAGGGGCCAACATGCCACTGGCGGGTAGGGCCGGATGCAAAAGTGGGAGGGGGCACAATCTTCTCTCCCCCTTCCTTTCACCCTGTGTTTTTCCCCCTTCCTAATTATTATTATTATTATTATTATTATTATTATTATTATTATTAATATTTATTATTATTTGTACCCCACCCATCTGGCTGGGTTTCCCCAGCCACTCTGGGCGGCTTCCACAAAGACCAAAAATACACTAATATGTCATACATTAAAAACTTCCCTGAACAGGGCTGCCTTAAGATGTCTTCTGGGTCAAGAGCCAACACCAGAAATGGAGAACCATTCACAGTATGGGAGGGTTCTGGGTGTAGATACTTCTGGTACCCACATGCCAGTGGTAGGCAAGGCCAAAGGCAAAGGTGGGCACAGCATCAAATCTTAATCCAATCCTTTATAGCAAGGGTGGGGAACCAGATCTTGATATTGTGGGACACTATTATAGTCATACCAACAAATCATGTTCTGCCAGATAGACACATGAAGGAGCTGAGGCTCACAGAGATTTCCCGGAATATTTGCTAGAGAAAACTCTGTGAGGTCACTTCTTTTGTGTGCCCTGGCAGGAAGCTGTAACACTGCACACTTCCTTCTTGCCTGGGCACCTCTTTTTTTCTTCATCATGCTCCTAAGCTGATCACACATGCATGCTTGATCTCTGCAGCTCAGACACCTTTTTTAAAAAAACTTCCATTGTACTTTTGTCACTTAGATAGTACAGTAGTTACAAACCTGCCTTCATCTTGCTACTGTAATTGCTGCTTCAAGGTCTAGATTATGTAAGTAAATACTACTTTTATTTGTTCACACAACCATATGTGGGTGTGTGATCTATGTTTTTAAGGGGGAGGAAAGGGGCAATACCAGGAAAATCCAGTCTGCCTTAAAGCATCCTGGATTATTGTTTCTAGAAGGTTAGGTCAACTTTGTCTTAGCTTCCAAGTTTAAGTTGCAAAGGATGGTACTCTGTTGATCTCACTAAAGTGAGCAAGGAAGGATAATAAGAACAACAGTATATCCTCTCCCAGTGACTAAATCTATTTCTACAAATCTTTCTCACCCCACCCACCTGTCAGTCATCGCAACGACATCAGGTGACTGGGGCAGGGGCAGGCCCTCCGTCTCCCACCTGTCAAAGTTGACCCATGGAGCCAGATGGAGGGGTCTCATTCACCAGCACATTCCCTGCAGGGAATGAGCTGGTGAAGCAACACTCAGCTGGACTGAACCATGCCAGCCACTGATGTCACCTGGTTGTGTCAGCTGATGGTCAGGTGGGTTTGGTTTGGGGAAATGGTTTAGCACCCCAACTCGTACTGCCTCATAGGCCAAGAATGGCCCAGAGCCCAGAGATTCTTCCACCCCTGTTTTGGGAACGTCCACTTTAGGTGAATAGTACAACATCTACACATATTTAATGCCGTTTGGATGGTAAACACCAACGTTATGGCTGCATCTCTGTTCTAATTAACGTAGAAATGAAATGAATAACCAAGAAAAGAAAAAGAGGAGAGAACAAAACAGTAATGAAATGGAAACTAAACAAATGAGACAATGACAAATGGAAAAGTAAGGAAATTGGGTTCCTGGAAACAAAAGAGAACAAGGGATGAGATGAAATGCAACAGTAATTTTTCAAGAGCACAACTCTAGTAGATTGTGCTGGGTTAGGAGGATCCAGAAGCTGTGGAAAGAAGTGTGGGTGGGCTCAAGGTTTCAGCAATTTAAGCCTTAATGTGTGGCACAGCTGTGCTCTCTCATGCCAGTTTCTTCATTTGTCCTTTAAGGAAAAGAAGATATTTCCCTTGTCTGGAAGGCTGTATATTCAGTGAGGGGTGTGTTCCACAATTGTAGCTTCACCAATAAGGCAATCCTATGCATGTCTACTCAGAAGTAAGCTCCATTAAGTTTTATGGGACTTAAGCATGCATAGGACTGTAGCCTACAAGGCTTAAATGTGAACTGAACCAAGGGCGTTGGGAAGTGTGATTGGGGAATGGGACAGGTAAGGCAATAAACGGATCATTACTAATTAGAAGAGGTGATTTATGTGTAATAGAGAAGGTGACCCATCTGGTTGTATATATTTACTGCACTACGCAATGTTTAAATAGCTTTCGCATTAAGATTTTCTCATAATTTTCATATCTATTCTTTGTTTTGTTCTATCAAAATGTCACCCTACAGCATTAATATTTCCAGGGCACCTTACAGAATTAAAGCAACAAAAACAGCAATTTATTTATTCATGAAATATTTATGCCACAACTTTTATGACAACGTCGGATATACAAAAACACCCCAGCAGAGAGCTCTGTACCTTAGTGAACCGAGTTTGTATGGGGACAGTTTAATCAAAATCATTTGGTTTGCAGTGATAATGTATTCATATTATTCTTAATGCTATTAATATTAATATGCCACTTTTATTGGGTCAGGTGCTCTGGCAGAACTTATTCCTTAAACACCCAAGGCTTTGTGTGGCTTATGATTCCCATGAGTGTTGCTTATTGGACAGAACAGAAGGTGAAAGTCAGTCTCCTACGTCCACCTGAGGCAGGTGTGGGCAAGTGTGAGGAACCTTTGGCCCTCCAGGTGTTGCTGAACTACAATTCCCATCTCCCCGGTCACTGGTATACTTGCTGGGGCTGATGGGAGTTGTAGTTCAGCAGAACTCTGAAGGGCCAGAAGCTTGCCACACCAGCCCTAGGGCCTTGCGTGGCCCTCAGCCTAATTTCATGCATCCTTGCCCTACTTGTAACTTCGTATGGGTGGCAAGGATTTTCTTTGAACCGCCCTGAGACCACAGCTATGTGGTCCCTGGCAGATTATCCCCAGGGAATACGACTCTCAACAAAAGAAAAAGATGTTCCACCCCTGAGCTAAGAAAATTCAGAACTCTAAGCCGATAGGCGTATAACATGGGTAGGCAAACTAAGGCCTGGAGGCTGGATCCGGCCCAATCGCCTTCTAAATTCGGCCCACGGATGGTCCAGGAATCAGCGTGTTTTTACATGAGTAGAATGTGTGCTTTTATTTAAAGGCATCTCTGGTTTTTTTGTGGGGCATAGGAATTTGTTCATTTCCCCACCTCCAAAATATAGTCCGGCCCCCCACAAAGTCTGAGGGACAGTGGACCGGCCCCCTGCTGAAAAAGTTTGCTGACCCCTGGCGTATAACGTCCTGAATTCCTCCCCCCCGCCCCCGCTGGTAGTTTTCATCTGAATACAGAGGTACCTCGGGTTACATACTCTTCAGGTTACATACGTTTCAGGTTATCGACTCCGCTAACCCAGAAATATTACCTTGGGTTAAGAACTTTGCTTCAGGATGAGAACAGAAATCATGTGGCAGCAGCGCGGCAGCAGCGGGAGGCCCCATTAGCTAAAGTGGTGCTTCAGGTTAAGAACAGTTTCAGGTTAAGAACGGACCTCCGGAACGAATTAAGTACGTAACCAGAGATACCACTGTACACAGTTGGGGAAGGATGCAATCTACCTGCGCTATATTACTTTGCATGGGGTGCGCATTGCAGTGCGCATTGCAGTGCATCCCCACTACCTTCTTATGCAACATTTACACATTAATACCTTTCCTAGGGTTGGACTGAGGCTGGAAGAGGTTCTGATCTCAGGTCTCCCTCTGAATGGGTTCCTAAGAAACCACTGCGGAGCGTGTCAGGAAATTGTACATTAGACAATCTGAATGGCGTCATTATCTGAGCGGAGTAAGTAATTTGGTCTGATAATTTGTTTGAAAAACAAGGCAAGACTTAGAGAATGATTTAGCGCGGACATGCCAACCCAGATCTAGTCAAACAAAAGGGAAGATAAGAAGAAGGTATCTTCCCACGCAGATCAGAGCACAGTGGAGGAGATGCAATTTTCTTTTTAGAATAGTTTCATACCGGTTATTCTTGAGATTCAGTCTTTTATAATTAGGATGAAGGCTTTTCAGTGGCTCCAATTTTGACTAGCTTTCTCGGGATACATTTTCCGCAGTCCTTGTTCCTCTCCAACCTCTTTTATGATAAATTGGCTCATATAAAGAAAAGCTCAAGGAAAGTCAGGTACTATGGCGCAATGGCGGGGGCGGTGGGCAGGACGATAATTTATTATGATTGGGGCAAGGTCACTGATCCTCAAATCTGAAAGCCTCATCTTACGGTATTAATAGATCTGGAGAGGCGTCTGTTGGTGAGAAAAACAATAAAACTGTACCTGTAAAGATTTATAACTGCTGGAAGGGTAACAGAAGAGATCATTCCATATGTAATTTATGGGTTAATTTTGTTATCCATAAGTCAGCTAAGAGGGTGGCTGAGGTGATGTTACTTAGCAACCAGGCAGAGTGCTGTAAGGTAGTTTGTGCTCTGTAGTTCTGAGGGAGTTTTCCTCCATTTGTTTGGTTGGATGTCTTCCTGATCTGTACAAGGCCTGAAGTAAGAAAGCACAAAACTGCTCTGTTTATTTCTCACATTACACCCCCCTCCCCGTGCTGCTCTGGTTGCTCAGTAATGCGTTTTCAAGACTTTTCTCTCTGGACTTTGTCTTATTTAAGTGACTATGCTAACCACAGCAGCAGGCACAAAAGTCCAGAAAAACAAACCCAGATAACAATTTAGCTAAAAACATTATTATTTTTTTAAAAATTTTTTAGCTACAGTTGATTTAGCAAACTCGACATTTCTAGCTGATTCCTAAAGTACATGCCCACTTTATGATTTTAATATATTATGCCATTTTAGAATAACAAAGCAATACATGCATACATACATACATACATGTATGCCCCCCCAAAACTGCTGCTGTATAAATTAATTATTTATACCCCGCCCATCTGGCTGGGTTTTCCTAGCCATTCTGGGCGGCTCCCAACAGATTAAAAACAGAATATGTTAAGTTGTGGGTGAACATATCAGACAACACAGCGATTCTTCAAACAGCTCGTTTATTCACAGGCCAGAACAGAACTGAACTGAAGGGTTCAGTCAGCCTGTTTATATAGAGCGCCAGTACAACGTAACTGTAACAATTTTCTAAAACTATCCAATCACTGAACATCACTTTCGATCCCTTATTTGCATAACTGTCTACAGTATCCCCCTGCTGGCCCAGGGTGAGAACTTCAATACATAACAGAATAAAACATCAAATATTAAAAACTTCCCTAAACAGGGCTGCTTTCAGATGTCTTCTAAAAGTTGTGTAGTTACTTATCTCCTTGACATCTGATGTGAGGGTGTTCCACAGGGCAGGTGCCACTACCAAGAAGGCCCTCTTCCTGGTTCCCTGTAACCTCACTTCTCGCATTGAGGGAACCACCAGGAGCTGGACCTCAGTGTCCGGGCAGAACGGTGGGGGTGGAGATGCCCCAAATCAACAGTTTTGCAGTTGAGTTCCAGGGAATCCCAAAAAGGGGAACCAAGATCACTAAGAGACTGAAACAAATTCTCTGTGAGAAAAGATTACAGTGGTACCTCGGGTTAAGAACTTAATTCATTCTGGAGGTCTGTTCTTAACCTGAAACTGTTCTTGACCTGAGGTACAGTACCACTTTAGCTAATGGGGCCTCCCACTGCTGCCACACCGCCTTCACACGATTTCTGTTCTCATCCTGAAGCAAAGTTCTTAACCCAAGGTAATATTTCTGGGTTAGCGGGGTCTGTAACCTGAAGCATCTGTAACCTGAAGCGTCTGTAACCTGAGGTACCACCGTACAATGTTTGGGGGTTTTTTAGCTTGGAAAAAAGGCAAGTAAAGAGAGCATGGCAGAGGTGCACTGTTTGAAAAAAGCTAACAGACCTCTCTCATAGCATTAGAACCCAGGGTCTTGCAACGAAGAGGAATGGTGGGGGAATTCAGGGCCAACAACCATTTTTTTCTGCCTCAACTCCAAAGGCCAGAAAGCCCCCTCAGAAGTCTGCTGGAAGCAGGTCTCGTTTGCAGGCTTTTCAAGAGCTGGAGGGTGGGAAACAGATACCTTTGGACGGCAAACGCTGGCCAAATTCGAACCACACATTTAAAGCACTACGATACCACTTGGAACAGTCATGGCTTCTTCCCCCAAAGAATCCTGGGAGTTGTAGTTTGTGAAGGGTGATGAGAGTTGTTACGAGTCCTTTATTCCCTTCACAGAACTACCGTTTACAGAGAGGTTCCCAAACCATCGATCCCTCTTCCCAGAGAAATAGGGGGATTTTGTTCCCCAACACCATTGGTTCTCCAACACCACCAGAAAAATCTATCATCTAAATGTTTATACAGTACTTGGGGAGAGAACCTTGGCCAGATGAGGAGAGAAATGTCGAACGGGGCTGTCATTCCGGAGGGAGGAGGGGATGACAAATACCTTCAGTGGTTGGGGGCAAAGGGACATCTCTTCAATGCTTTAAAAATTACAATTCAAATTAGAATCTGGAATGTGCTGGTCTCTTGTCTGCTTTGGGAGCTCTAGTACTCCATTAATGCCTGAACCCTTAGGAAGAATTACGTAAGAAGGAAAAAAAGAAAATTAATAGTGTAGAAGGCACCATTGCGATGCAGTTCACGTACCACCCTGTAATTCATAGGTTATGAGTCTGCCCAAGCTGTCTAATTCATGGGTGTGATTATTTAAACTCTCTCTCTTTTTTGCCTTGTAAGGTGGGGGGTGGGGAGTCACTCTGTGGATTTATAGTTTTCAATGGAAGTTTCAAATTCACCATTTGAAATGAAGCCATCCAGAAGGAAGGGCTTCGCCTATAAATCACAGCATTACAATATGGCGCTCGGCTCCGATCAGGGGTGGGGCGTTTGTGGCCCCCTAGATGTTTCCAGACTACAATTGCCATAATCCTTGGCCTGCCTTATTAGAAGAACAAGCTCTGCCACGGGCAGCATGGCTGTCTCTGAATGGGAGACACCAAAGGGGCTTGATCCTTTGGGTCATTACTTTAGGGTGTCAGACGCACTGTCGGTCAGAATATGGAACTGTCCTGTATCAAACAGGCCTATGACCCTCACTTGGGGCAAAAGCCTGGTAGAGGGCAAGTTTGACTTGGTGAGTTTCCCCCTGAGTGAGAGACAGGGGGAGGAGCGTTGAAGTGGACTTGCTGCCCTCCTCCTGACATTGTGGGGTGCCCAAATTTGTGGTGCCATCTTCCCGGACGCCACCTTCCCATTTTTTTAATCGCAAGAACACGGCGACCATTTGGGTTGCTGTGATCTCATGCAATTTCGTGCTGTGGTTCCTTTCCCCAAAAGCGCTTTTTCGGTCAAGGCATCCAGAAAACACGTGTTTTGTGGGGTACCACACAAGGTTGCAGCCCACCCCCAAGTGCTTTTTTTCAGGAGAAGATTGCACTGCAAAATCGCATGAGATCACAGCAACTAAAATGGCTGCCATGCTTTCATGATAAAAAACAGGATGTGCTGGTTTTTCTGGAACACTTGCAGGGTATGGGATGCTCCTACTACTGGGCCTTAGTTTATTATCCATGGCCTGATTCCCTCAGTTTTATATGGCAACGCTGGATGGTGGTGGTAACACACCCTCCAACATTTCTCCAATGAAAATAGGGACATCTTGTTCTATAATGATAATTTTACTATTTATACCCCACACTTCTTACTGGTTGCCCCAGCCATGTATATAAAACGTATACAAAAACATAATAAAACATTAAACATTTTAAAAAAAAACCTTCCCTATGCAATTGTACCTTGGTTTTTGAACAGCTTAGTTCTCGAATGTTTTGGCTCCTGAACACCCCAAACCCGGAGGTGAGTTGTAATGGGAATTGGGGTTGCTCGTGCGTAAGTTGCCTCTACTCTTGGCAAAGTTGCCTGGTTAAACCTTTCCCTGGCTGCACAGCCCTTACTCCGCAGCTGTGTCAGTCACTGGCAGAATCCGTCAGTGGGCGTTTCCTGAACTTCTTCCAGCATAAAAATTCTTTGACGCCAAGTCTCTGCCTAGCCTCCCTGCGCGGAAGTCTTCTGTGCAGGGTGGGCGTGGCCAGCGGAGGACCTGTGCTCTCCCTGCTAGTTTCTGTGGAAGAGTCCTGGAGACATCTCTCCGAAGCCCTCCCCTGCTCCCCTTTCTTCCTGGTGTCACGCTGATTTCCTTCCTCAGTGGATGAATTCCCTCTCTCCCTGCTGGGCTCTTCTCCGGCATCACTGGAGAGCCTTACCTCCACTCCTGGCTCCGATGGCAGTTCCCTGACATGAGTGTTCCAGTTTGCGAACTATTTTTGGAAGCTGAACGTCCGATGGGGCTTCCGTGGCTTCCAGTTGGAAGCTACGCTTTGGTTTCCGAATGTTTTGGAAGTCGAACGAACTTCCGGAATGGGTTCCATTTGACTTCCGAGGTACAACTGTATAGGATTGCCTTCAGATGGATCGGGGGTCAGATAACACCATACCACCCAACATTTCTCCAATGAAAATATAGACGTCCTAAGGAAAAATGGGACATTCTGGGATCAAATCAGAAACTGGGATAGCATCTCTAAATCTGGGACTGTCCCTGGAAAATAGGGACACTTGGAGGGTCTGTAGCAAAATCTGTCTGGGTGGACAGATATCAGAGAGTTGCAAAGATGATGGCAGGCCATTAAGAGTGGAGAGGCTGACCACCATTTGGAGAGGAGGCCTGTTTCAGGGCCCCCCCCAGCCCATTCCCTTGGAAAGCACTGAGACTGGAATTGCCAGAGTTCCCTGGGGAGAGGAATTGACTGTGAGAATTTCAGCTCTTTGAGGGAAATAGGGTTCTCCTAGCAACTCATCTGGAGCTACAATTCCCAGAGGGGTTTAACAGTGATTCCTTTTTCTCCGGGAACTCTGGGAATTGCAGCTCTGTGAGTGGAATACAGGTCTCAGGAGCTATGGTTTTCCCAGTAGTGATGTGTGGAAGTGAGAGCTGGACCATAAAGAAGGCTGATCGCTGAAGAATTGATGCTTTTGAATTATGGTGCTGGAGGAGACTCTTGAGAGTCCCATGGACTGCAAAAAGATCAAACCTATCCATTCTGAAGGAAATCAGCCCTGAGTGCTCACTGGAAGGACAGATCCTGAAGCTGAGGCTCCAATACTTTGGCCACCTCATGAGAAGAGAAGACTCCCTGGAAAAGACCCTGATGTTGGGAAAGATGGAGGGCACAAGGAGAAGGGGACGACAGAGGACGAGATGGTTGGACAGTGTTCTCGAAGCTATGAACATGAGTTTGACCAAACTGCGGGAGGCAGTGGAAGACAGGAGTGCCTGGCGTGCTCTGGTCCACAACTAAACAACTAAACAACTAAACAGCAACAAACAACTCTAAGCACCTTTATCGAACTACAGCTCCCGGGATTCTTTTGGGGGGATGGTTAAAGTGGCATTTGTGCCATGCAGATATGGTCTGATAGGTATCTGAGTTTGGTATCAGAAAGAATGGTGATGAGACAACAGTGTATGTGTGGACACACCTTTGAACAGTTCTGCTTTCTCAGAAACCTTTACACCTGCAGGAACCGCAGTGTCGCTTGGTTAGGCTAGGCAGAGAGAGTAGGTGGGGGAATAGAGGAGTCATTAGAAATGCCAAATGATTGCAACGAGCTTTGAAATACTGCAGGGAACTCATCAAAGCTGGCTATAAATACTCTTTAAAATTACCATAAGCTGTCTGCAGCTGTAGCAGAGAAACCTCAGGCAAATGGTCACTCATTCACTCGGGCTGAACTCGTACGCCTCCCTTCCTTCAGGAGAGAAGTTTCCTGGGCTCTCAACTTCCACAGGCCTGTAAGAAGATCCAGGAGAAGCCTTTTATGTGGTCAGATTCCTCGTGGAGGGAGAGTAGCATTTATGGCATTCTTGAACCTGGGAGGAGGCAGGCAGGCTGTGTTGCAGCTCATAGACATCAGACACCAACAGAAGAGACGCACACTGTCACCTCTCAGTGCCAGCTCAGCAGCACCCATTGCACAACACTGTTCCCACTAATGTTTCCATGCACCCAAGTCTTTGTGCATTGTCTGAAAGGAGAGTGGGCATGAGCTGGTGGGCATGGACATATGCAGGTTAATAATAATAATAATAATTTTTTTATTTATACCCCACCCTTCCTGGTTCAGAAAACCGGGCTCAGGGCAGCTAACAACAAATTTAAAACACTTAATTGTGATACAACAAAAACAGCATAAAATACAGTATAAAAGCGTGAAAAACAATAAATTCAAAAATCAATTTAGGGGAAAATCCATCCAATAACCATTAGATGATCACCAGGGATAGCTGGTTAAATTAGTCCTATTTGGGCCAGCGAGGAGGCCAGAGGAGAATTAGCTGTGGGATCCCAGAGCGGGTAATCTTCATAAAAAGGGGAGGGGGAGGGAAGGAAGGGGAATAAAAGATCAGGCTAAGTTCAAATTGAAAGCCAGGTGGAATAGCTCTGTCTTACAGGCCCTGCAGAAGGAAGTTAAATCCTGCAGGACCCTGGTCTCATGGGACAGAGCATTCCACCAGGTCGGAGCCATCACTGAGAAGGCCCTGGCCCTGGTGGAGGATAATCTGACTTCCTTAGGGCCCGGGACCTCTAAACTATGATTATTCGTGGACCTTAAGGTCCTCTGCAGGGCAGACCAGGAGAGGCGGTCCTGTAAATACGAAGGCCCTAAGCCACAAAGGGTTAGGCTCCCATTTCCTACAGCCCCCCCCCCATCTGTAGGTGTCAGTGGTGAGTGTCAGCTGGCATGGCACCACTTCTTCCCTGTGCATGCAGGTTCATATGCGTGTCGCAGAATAACGTCAGAACAGCCTAGAATGAAAGACTTTGCAAGGATGTCTCGTAAAGCAGAGCAGGGAATCACATTGTCTTGGGGGTAATTTGTTTGGGGTGTGTGTGCGTGCATGTCACCAGTCAGAGGGGCCAGATCCCAAAGCGAATGGCAGACCCTCCAAGTCTCCCTATTTTCCAGGGACGTCCCTGATTCAGAGAAGCCATCTAGTTTCTGGATTTGATCCCGGAATGTCCCGCTTTTCCTTAGGATGTCCCTATTTTCATTGGAGAAATGTTGGAGATCCCAGGGCACATTACAGCGCAATGCAATTTTGCATGTTTTTTTCACCGATAGATGCATCCATCTGCACATCGTACACGAGCATATGTATTTTCGTGCACGTTACTTGGCTGGAGAACTTCGTTGCAAAATTCAGAGAAGTGCGGATTTCAAAGGATGGCTGCATTTCTCTCCAGTGTGCTCCCCACTGGCATATGAACCCTGGAAGGTTTCCCATGGGGGAATGCAAACTGGGGGGAAACAAACCCCCACCCCGTTGCAAAGGCTCAGATGCAATTGGGGGATGGGGTTGTGTGTGTGAAGCCAACAAGAATAAGAACAAATCCAGAATGGAGTGCACGTGTAAACACAGCTGAAGCGTGCCTTATTTATACCGTAATTAACATAGTTGGATTCTTCCAGCTCTCTATTTATAGTGCCGTTTTCCCCACTTCTTTCCAAAAGCTGCTAAGTCCAATGTCCTCTAGAATGCCAGTTCAGCACTTTCTGGGTATCATTGCGTTTCTCCAGCCAGAGTTAAGCAAGGGCAGCTTATTAGTTATACTGTGATGGACTGAACCCAACTATTGAAGGAACTTTCCAAGGTAACGACTGAATAATAATGTTTGGATTTTACTTATTTAAAAAGGGAGAAGGAAGATGAATTGCGGTTTTACCTTAATCAATTGTGATGCCTTCCCGTGGCCTAAACTGGCCTTGGATCACTCCAGAAGGTTTATAAGGTTCTGCCTGGTGTGGAGAACGTAGATGCAAAAAATCTCCACCCCTCACTGCTGTGTCTACCTTTCAGGGCCATCCAACAATTCTGATTGGCAGAAAATTCAAGGCCAGAGATAGAGAAGTATTTCTTCATGCAGCACAAAGTTAACCTGTGGAATTGGCTGTCTTAAGATGGCTTTAAAGGGAGATGGCCATATGAGTGTAGATGCAATACAATTGGCAGGTGTACAATTTGTGTACCTGTGTGCCCAGGTATTTGAACTGTACAACTCCATAAGGATACACTCTGTTGCTCAGATGTGAGTATATGTGTAAAGACCTGTGCTTGGTATAACATGTGAACAAGCCTTTCGAGACTCATTCATGGAGAATGGAAACTACCCAAATTTGTACTTCCCTGGCTTAACCAATGCATCAACCAAAACATGACTAGTTGCGTTTTCAGAAATGAATGCAAAATGCTATCAAAATTATTTCGGGTGTTGCTCTATGCCAAAAGGCCACAGGGTGCTTTACAACGCGATAAACAGCACAGCAGGCATTCGAGGTAAAAACACTTGCTTTACTACAACTTATAATAAAAGCATCATCGTCAAACTATCCACAAATTACTGAAAAGCTTCCCTATACAGTCAGACCTTGGTTCTCAAAGGGATTTCTGTTCCGGAAGTCTGTTCAACTTCTGAAAACATTCGGAATCCAAGGCACGGCTTCTGATTGGCTGCAGGAAACCACAGAAGCCCCATCGGACATTCAGCTTCCAAAAAACGTTTGCAAACCGGAACAGTCACTTCAGGGTTTGCGGCGACCAGGAGCCAAAACATTTGAGCCACAAGGCATTTGAGGACCAAGCCATGACTGTGCAGAGCTATACAGAGTACACTTGCCTCAGGCCTGAGGGCTAAGCTGGCTGGAGTCCCCTGCCAGGGACTTATACCGTCATGCCAAGAATGCCCATGCCTCCCAGTTGACTGGGGATTCCCACCATAGGCCTCAGACAAGCTCTGCATGGGCATGTTCAGGTATCTCCAGAGGCTGTCCAGTCAACGCCTGGGCTTCCCTCTCCTCTCCTTTGCTGTTGTTGACTTGCACCCAGCTCCTGAGCCCCTTCCCCTGACTTTGCTGGCAAATGCCTCGCAGACGCAGCCTATGGGGAAGCTGCTGGTGAAGGGTTTTTTAAAATTCTCACTGGTGGCACAGAACCCCACAGTTCACTAGTCTCATCCCCAAGATCCTCTGCCTCTTCCTCCCACTGCCCCACCTATCCCCAGTCGTGCCCTCTGGCATGTCCCCCCTCTTCCCAGCCCCTTCATCTTCCAGCTCCTTCCAATCCCTGCCAGTGATTGGCCCAAGGGCCACCCAGCAAGCATCGTGGCAGAGCAGGGATGAAATTAGGACTGCGCTGAATTGATAAGAACCACTCCTTAGTAGTGGTCTCCCCACCTTGAAATCAGCTATTTTGTTTTGGCTATGTAAACAGAAACTCGGCTACTGATCCTCTTGAGTTGGAGCCCAGTGCTTTTATGGCCAGCTCTTTTATTACGCTAATGAATATTGACCCACTAATTGTGGCTATTGACACTTTATCTATTTCTGGTCGCTGTTTGTTATCATGAAGTCAACCATTATAGAGCATTGCCTCTCTTGTTTGAGGCATTTTCCACAGCGCTGGAGGAAAACGGTTTTATTCTTTGGCTTCTCTGGTGCCTCCTAAACCTGTTTTGGGGGTTCCCTGAACCCTTCAGAGCAAATTTGGGGCAGGGTACAGTGCGTCGAGTGGGGAAGTGTACATCCTTATGCTGACTGAATAACGGATTGGATACTGTCCAAACTGACCAAGGATAGCTGGATCCATGGTGGGTTTTCCATCCGTGGTCTGCAGCAGATCAGGACCGTTGAAAAATAAGCAGGAATTTTAGTGAGGAAGAAATCGGGCAGTGTTCTTTGGCACTCACAAGGCGGATTGTCATTTCATATAACCCGGGAAGTGTGAATTTACCTTTGAGTGTAGCAATCAAGGGGAGATGCAGCAGCCACAGATCCCAAAACCTGTAGTAAAGATCCCAAAACCTCCTCCATTGAGGAGGAAGGCATATGAACAACCAAGAGGCCACATGCCTTATATACTTGTATGTGTGTGTGTGTGTGTGTGTGTGTGTGTGTACACACACACACACACACACACACACACACACACACACACACAGTGGACGCTCGGGTTGTGAACGTGATCCATGTGGGATGCACGTTGACAACCCACAGCCGCGTGTCTGCGCACGTGCGGGTTACTATTCGGTGCTTCTGTGCATGCGTGACCCCCGAAACCTGGAAGTAACCCGTTCCGGTTCCCTCACAGGGAAGCAGGCGGAAGGCATTTTTGGTAGCTGCACCCATCCTGTGGAACACTCTTCCAGCAGATGTCAAAGAGTTGAACAACTATATAACTGTTTTGGGAAGTTTTTAATGCTTGATGGTTCCCCCCTCCTCCAGTTTCCCTCTATTTTTGTTGGAAGGTGCTCAGAGTGGCTGCGGCAACCCATTCAGATGGGTTGGGTATAAGAAAATAATGATAATAATGATTGATAATAATAATAATAGTATACTGAATCAAACCATTAGTCCATCTAGTTCACTATTGCTTATTCTGACTGACAGCAGCTCTCCACAGTCTCATCATCTTAGGCAAAGATCCTCCCAGACCTTTTGAACAGGAGATTCCAGGGATCAGGGCCACAGCTCCAGCTTTGAAGTGACCCCGGGTCCCTTACTCTGTTAGTGAGCTTACCTGGTTGCAAGGTTATGAACCGCACTGGGCTGATGGTTCTAGTCACCTTATTAATTCCCTAGAACATTCCAGCAGTGCCATGGTGTGCAGAGGCAGTTGCCCTGGGCGCAAAATTGTTAGGGCTGCAAAATTTCAACACCTAGTGCTGCATCAACACAGCTGCACACTTCTGTTGCTGGGCTCTGTTGAAAACAGCTTCTCCTTCCGAACCAGGAAGCGACCTCTCCAGACAACGGAACGACTATTCTTTTCTTATCTCAGTGGTTGCGATCTTCTGGGTGACACGAACACCGTTAGGCAGTTGAATGTGCATGTCTACTCCATCCATTTCCCTCCCTCTGCACAGCCCCGGGCACTGGCAACCCACGCTATGCCACTGCATTCCAGAATGATGCTAGATCCAGGGGCACTGTGGGGATTTTACAAGGTTGGTTTGGTTCACCCGCTTGTCAGATCTGAAAATAAATGTAGGCTCAGCAGCGGGTCTCGCCAGAGTGTGGGGTTCAGGTCCTGATGCTGGCACTGCCAAAGATTGAACTTGGCAGTTTCTGCAAACAAAGCACGCACTCTTCCATCAAGCTACCATGATAGGGGTTGCCAACCTTTTGGGCCAGGTGGGAGCATTTCGCAGTGGAAGAAGTGCCATGGGCACCAGTCACAAAATGGCTTCTGCAGGAGGCGTGGCATAGCACAAAATGGCTGCCACGGGGTGCGGCATAACACAAAATGACTGCCATATCCAAAAGGGCAGCAAAAGGCACAAGGCTATAAAACATTACAGACACGCCTCTGCATCGGCCACCCTATCAGTGGGGGTTGTGGGGAGCATCTACACCAGACTTTTCTACCTTCACTCACAGAGAGATGCTCTTTGCACCTATCCTATACTCAGGAAGGATGGGAGGATGGGTGTCCAACCCTGGCACCCAATAAAACGTGGACAGGCTTAAGGGTGTGTGTCCATCGCAGCAGGGACTGAGCCAGGAACCGAGAAGAATGAGCAAACAGCCTCTTGTGCATTGTGGGTTTCTGAGAAGGTGCTGGCGGCCACATGGTTAGCAGCTTCTGCTGTACCCTCCTTTGGTGTGTAAATTGCAAAGACAGTTTATATCCTCCATAAATGCATATCTTCTGGGTTGCAATCTTGCCAATCTATAAGCACCCAACCGGAAGAGTTTATAAATACGTTTTTTCTCGAGCCATCCTGCCGCAGACGTGACTTGTCACGTACAGCGCGCTTTCCATAATCATTCACCTCCCTCGCTTTCTTTTTAATGACCGTTTTATAAACTGGAAAATGCCGCGTGTGAAGTTACTCCAAGATAGATCGTATCGTTGCTTCCCACTGTTCTGTGAAGCACGCTTGAAAGGATCCCAGCGTATCGGTGGATCTTGATTTATATATATATATATATAAAAAACCAACAACTGACAAAATATAAAGCTTCTCTGCCCAATGAGCTGCTGCTTTATTGACATCTTAAGACATTGTGTTTGAAAATAAAGCTCATCCCGAAAATGATCCTGTTAATTTCATTTTCATGCAGGGCGGTGGAATTAGGCACTGAGAACATAATAGATCATTGCAAATGTGGACTAATGGCTGCAAGTTATAGTTTTCCGCTTTAGCATTGTTGTTTTTTTTAAAGCCAGAGAAATTGGATTGCACTAACTCTCCAACTATTAGATGCAAGCATATGCAATGCTATAAAAGGGGGGATAGATGAAGCAATTTTCCATCAGAGAGGCATTGCATTTATAACTCAGCACACGCACACCCGAAATGCGCATTTAGCAATTTAGTTACACCTGTTGCAGTTTGCAACCAGCCCTGGTGTGAAAGTTTACCCCTTTCTCTTTCACTGGTCCTATTGGTACATTTCCCCCTAGGTAAGCGTTATGGATTATGTAGTGTTTGACCTTTTGAATTATGGTGCTGGAGGAGACTCTTGAGAGTCCCATGGACTGCAAGAAGATCAAACCTCTCCATTCTTAAGGAAATCAGCCCTGAGTGCTCACTGGAAGGACAGATCCTGAAACTGAGGCTCCAATACTTTGGCCACCTCATGAGAAGAGAAGACTCCCTGGAAAAGACCCTGATGTTGGGAAAGATGGAGGGCACAAGGAGAAGTGGATGACAGAGGACGGGATGGTTGGACAGTGTTCTCGAAGCTACCAACCATGAGTTTGAGCAAGCTGCGGGAGGCAGTGGAAGACAGGAGTGCCTGGCGTGCTCTGGTCCATGGGGTCAAGAAGAGTCGGACACGACTAAACGACTAAATAACAACAACAAGTGTTTGACCAGAGCAGCCTTTTCTAAACCATAATCCAGGCAACCCAAGCAGTAGCCGCAGTAGCTCAGGCCCCCGTTGAGAAGGTGGCAGACAAACTCTACACGGCTTTCTGGCCACAGCAGCTTCAGTGTCAGCCAAGTCTTCGCTCTGTCAGCAGCAGCAGTGTCTGGATTTTCATGTAGCGATGGGAACCTAACTTGTAGGTAGGCATGCTTTCGTTGCTAGATTTTGCTTGCAAAAGACGAAGCCAGGTGGTTTGCCCACAGTTAGCAGCACAACACGTTTTCAGTTGTGGGCGCCACAATTTAAGAAGGACATTCACAAACTGGCAGGTGTGCAGAGGAGGGAAACCAAGATGATCAAGGGTCTGGAAAACAAGACTTATGAGGAACAGTCATGGAGGGAGCTGGGTATGTCCAGCCTGGTAATGAGGAGACCGATAGGAGATACGACAGCCATCTTCAGATATCTAAAGGACTGTCACAAGGAGAGTGGAGCAAGTTTGTTTTCTCCTGCTCTGGTGGAGAGATCATGCACCAGTGGATTCAAGTTACAAGAAAGGAGATTCTGACTAACATCAGGAGTCACTTTCTGGTGGTATAGACCAGTGTTTCCCAACCTTGTGCCTCCAGCTGTTTTTGAACTACAACTCCCATCATTCCTGACTAGCAAGACCAGTGGCAAGGGATGATGGGAATTGTAGTCCAAAAACAGCTGGAGGCACAAGGTTGGGAAACACTGGTATAGACTGATTGGCGGAGGAACAGACTCCCTTGGAAGGTTTTGGACTCTCCTTCCTTGGAGATTTTTTAGATGGATGGTCATTTGTCATGGATGCTTTAGCTGAGATTCCTGCATTGCAGGCACTAGATGACCCTCAGGTGCCTTCTAAGTCTGCAGTCCTAAGGTTCTATGATTCTATGAACATCTGGTGGGCCAAAGATCCCCCACCCCTCCTCTAGTCCTTTATGATCCTTCTCCCCCCTTCTCCTTTGCAACTCCAATGTCAGAGGTGCAAAGGAAAATGGGGAAGGATTAGAAGGGCTTTCAGAGCCTCTCCATGTGGCTCCTAGGAGGCTCCAAGCTCAGAGGTGCAAGAAGCCACGCAGGGCAGCTCCAAAGAGCTCTGCTGGGAGGGAGAAGCCGTTTCCAGAAATTGCATCCCCTTCCTTGACCAAAACACGCTTCTATGTCTTTTTGCTGTCCACCACAGCCAAGGGAGATGAAAGGAGGAGGAGAGCAGGAAGGAGGCCACAAGCGCCGACCAGTTGGGGAATCTTCTGTTGTAGAAACGGATTACGAGGCTGGCCTGCCACTGCTCATCGCCACCTTCCTGTGTTCCTACAGGAACTCATGCTCCTACTCAGCCGTGGAAGTAGAAGTAGAAGCAGAAGCTCAAGCTCCTCAGGTTGACCAAGGAGGAGTAAGGTGGCTTGTAGCAGCACCAGGCAACCTGGGGCTTTGGATCCTGGGGACAGGAATTCTAGGACGCAGCTAGAGGAGCTAGTAGAGTAGGGCAGCTGCTAGGGATCTCCTGGAGTTTGTTTTGGGTGCTCCTGGGCCATTCATCCACTGCCTTTTGGATGGGTTTACTCTACAGCACCCCCTGTCAGTGGCTCAGTGCACTGCAGCATGACAACACCCTTACATGTTTATTATACTTAAGGCAAACTGCTTGCATCGAGCCTTGCTCACAATGAGCTGGAGATTGAGACCTGAAACGTGAAAGTTTGTGCTTGGAAAAGCTTCCGATGCTTTCTTTTTGTGCCTCAGGACCACGATTAATCATTTTAAGCAAGAATAAATAAACTGCCCTTTACATTTTCAAAGCCTCTTATGAACATTAAATATGCAGTTCACACATCTCTGTTATCCAGAAGAAACAGCTACGGTGAAAAAACTCCTCTTCTCCCTGTGCGCCGAAAATGTCACCATTCCTAATAATACCCCTAATCTCTACTGGCCAGGAACTGAGAGAGACCAATTGTTGTTCAAGCTGGGCTGTTAACAAATGCGAAGGGAGGTGCCATGCATTTTCCAGAAATTGTCACCCGCTCCTCCTGTGATACATGCATGCCATTGCATGTGAATCTGGTGCTTGTTCAGACAATCCAATACCTAAGGTTGGCAGCCATTAAGCTTGTTTTAGATGGAGCTCATAGATGTGGTGGCTATGCATTACCTCCAATTTACAAAGAGAACAAAGCAATTAAATTATTTTTTAAAATTAAAAATATTAAAATTAGCAATAAGCTTAAAACATACACCAACATTCTACCAAGCCTTGTAGGCTTGTCTCAACAAAAATGTTTTTAGAGGCAACGAAAAGAGTACAGTAAAGTCACTTGCCTGATGTCAACAGGCAGGGAGTTCCAATGTTTGGTGGTACCAATGCAGAACAGGCATTATGTTGGCACCTGTAACGATGCCAGTTCCGCAAAGCTCCTCTTGTGAACATTGTTGAGAAGGGACGAGAGTGCACCATACTGATGTCCATCCCTCATTTTAACTCCTGAACTGTTGACATCAGAGGCCGTAGCAGCCAGCAGGGTGGAGAAGGGCAGAGCAGTATTGCTCACTGAGCATTGTTGCTGTTTCCTGAGAGGGAGAGGGACCAGGGAGACGGACGAGGCACAGGGAGCTCAGCACAGTGCAAGCATGGTGGCAGGAAGCATGGTTCCACTGCCGTGCCTCCACCGAGTAAGGCAGCTTCCTGCACCTCGCACCCCCTTCTCTCAGGAACCAGCAGCAACACTTGGTGCTTGGAAGGCAGAAGGCAGATGAGCCCCACCAATCACTACAGATCAGTGATTGCCCTTCAGATGTTTTGAACTACAGCTTCCATCAGCTTCACTCAGCCATGATCAGGGATAATGGATGTTGTAGTCTAAACCATCGGGAGTATATCATACAGGTTGACATAATCCAGAAAGCAGGGCCTTTCTCCCAAATGCGACACTTGTGCTAGAGATTTAGAAGATTATAATTTACTAGTTCTGGTAGTGTCTGTGACTCCCAGCTTGTGTGCTCCAGCACTTGAAGTGGGAGAGTGTACAGTTCCGTCCCGTCCCCCCCATAGTGGCAGAGTGAATGAAAACCTTTATTTGGGCTGCTGGAGAGTTGCTGGACCAGGGATGGAGATTTTCAAGGTTCGGGGGCCAGATAAGGCTCCCTAGGTGTCTCTCATTGGCCCTCAGGACTCTCACCAGCCTGGCTCTCACTTGCTGTCCTGTTTTTTACTTTTTGAAATATGACAGCCCTACTCACCACCCCTTCTTTTGCAACCTCTTTGGGTGTTTTTTCCTATGTGTAAAGTGTCCTTGAACTCTAATAATGGCTTTTGCCTGCCTGGGTGGAAGTCCCTGTGTGTACAAGAAGAGCCTAGGCTGCTATGGAAAGTTAAATGTGCATTCTGCCCATGTGGCCCCTGGATGATCGTCCAGAAGAGAAGGTGGCCCCCAACCTGCAAAAAGTTCCCCGCCCTTGTTTTAAATTTGTTTTAAATGCCAAAGAAGGCAATCTTTCGCCTGTGCAATTTGCCTCCGCAACTGGCATCTGTTATTTTCTCAGGAGGCATTTATTTGCGAAGAGCACAACCTGAGTTAAAGGTAGCGCAAGAAGTACCATTTATGGATTTAAGTTGAATTGCTTAATGAGTTGGTTGGAAATCTGTCTCTCTCGGTTGTGCAGCTCAGTATTGCACCAAGGATTCCTATGAATGCTTCCCCCACCCCCAATCCACTTCACTCCCCACCCCACCCCAAGAGTACTTGGAGATTGCAAACCGCCACGTTATCGCTGCGGGGCTGGAGGTGAATTAGTAAAATGTGCTGCAGAACTCCCTCAACCTTGCAGCAGAGGTTGCCTTCTGCATGCGTTCTTGTGCTGTTCTGATTCAGCTCTTTCCCCTCTTATAGATCTGGACTTGGCAGCAATGAGGTGTGATTAGAATATACAGAGCTGCTTTCACACACACAAAAAGTCACCGCTTGGAGTGATTTCCTCTCCCTTTAAAGCTGCTGTTGAACGAAATTGATGCACAATATTCTTCCACGCTACGGTTGTTCTCAGCCTTCGAAGCCATGCTAAGAATGACGAGCGGCTTCCCGAAAGCCTTTCGATATTAGCAGCACCTCCTGGGAGCAGTGCATATGTTGTTGTTTGCTACTTATCGTAGATGCTTGTTTTTATTTTATTTCCCTCATTCTGGAAAGCTAGGCTCCGGCTAATGCTATAGCAACTGAGGCAGAGGTAGCGGGCAGCGAGCAGGAAATCCATTTCTGTCTTTGAGGCTTACCATATTGTCGGGAGAAAGATGGCTCCGCGGCGTTCTCTATTTGACATCTATTTATATTGTTTGCACACAAGGATAAGCACAGTGCAACCTTCTGTTTCGCCCTACAGCAGCAAGTGTTGCATGCAGAAACGAAAAGTCAACATCTAATCCTCCGGAATGAAGGGAAGTGCTGCTAACAGTACTCAAACCAACTCGTGCATGTTTGCGCTGGAAGTACTGTAGCAGTTAATTATATATTGCTGGCATATACTGCGTCTTCTCCCCATCATGCTACTACTCATCCAAGCTGGAAATGTAGGGAAGTTTCCTTCTACTGAGTCACATCACTGTCACAGCTGGCTCTGTGCTGCCTCCACCAACTGGCAGCTGTTCTCCAGGACCCAGGAAGGGGAGATTCCTAGCCTTAGCTGGAGATGCCAGGGATCGAGACCAGGACCTTCTGCATGATAAGCAGATGCTTTTAACACCGAGCTATCACCCTTCCCGAGGGACGCGGGTGGCACTTTGGTTTAAACCACAGAGCCTAGGATTTGCCGATCAGAAGGTCGGCGGTTCGAATCCCCGTGACGGGGTGAGCTCCCGTTGCTCAGTCCCTGCTCCTGCCAACCTAGCAGTTCGAAAGCACATCAAAGTGCAAGTAGATAAATAGGTACCACTCCAGCGGGAAGGTAAACGGTGTTTCCGTGCGCTGCTCTGGTTCGCCAGAAGTGGCTTAGTCATGCTGGCCACATGACCCGGAAGCTGTACGCCGGCTCCCTCGGCCAATAAAGCGAGATGGCCGTCACAACCCCAGAGTCGGCCACGACTGGACCTAATGGTCAGGGGTCCCTTAACCCTTACCTATCGCCCTTCCCAATTGTGTAGCTAACCGGGTTAGTTCTGGGAAGTTGCCTTCAACTCATGGTAGGAAGCCCCTTTCAGGAATCAACATGGGTATTGTACCACCTTGGGGCTGCATCCATGTTCATCCCTGAAAAGGACTTCATTGCTGTTGTTGGCATCCGTCTGTCTAAAGAGACAGTGGAGTGCACCTCCGGGGGTGAAGCCAAACCGCTGCATGAGCAGCACCAAAGTGGCCTCCCCAGGGTGTGCTGGGCCCGGGGGTAACCCAAGCAACGTGGTCCAGGTCCGGTCCCGAATCCAAGGCTTAGCGAGGAGTCAGTCCGACAGGGCCAAGGCAGGACACGAGGCAGGGAACCAGGCAAGGTCAGGCACAGGATCACAGGCAGGTTCTGGCAAACAGCAACAATGCTCCCGCAACCTGGGGCGGTGTCCAGCAGCCTTTTCTCTCTGTCAGGGTAACGGTCGGTCCTGATCCCCCAGTGACTCACATCCCTGTCTCGTCTGAAGGCAAGCACTCCTCCTGCAAGTACTCAGGTCTCTCCTTCTCTCAGACCTCAGTCTCTGCAGCTCGGGAGATGTCGGTGGGTTACTAGACACAGAGGCCGCCTCAGCCTCTCCCGACTAAACTGGTAGTGGAGCAATTGTGATTGCCCAGCTGAAGGCAACAAGGCAATCCCCGCATCTGTAGCCAGGGCAGGCTCAGGCCCCTGACTCGGCCCAGCTGGTGAGAGCCAGGGTGGTGTAGTGGTTAAGAGCAGTAGTCTCATAATCTGGGGAACCGGGTTCGCTTCCCCGCTCCTCCACTTGCAGCTGCTGGGTGACCTTGGGCTAGTCACACTTCTCTGAAGTCTCTCAGCCCCACTCACCTCACAGAGTGTTTGTTGTGGAGGAGGAAGGGAAAGGAGAATGTTAGCCGCTTGGAGACTCCTTAAAGGGAGTGAAAGGCAGGATATCAAATCCAAACTCTTCTTCTTCTTCTTCTGGTGCTTGTTGCAGGGGAACCTGTGCAGAGTCCAAGCCCGAGTCCCAGGCCATCACACCGGGCACAAGCCTGGGTAGTGTATATGGAGGTTCTGGGCTGCCCAGATGACAAGACTCTCAGTCTCGCTGAGGTGGTTCAAAGGAAAGCAGAGCAATACATTTGACACCAGCTTGGCTGCAGGAGTTGCCAGAAGGAGGCATACGACGCACCATTCAACCACCCTGGGGACTCCACTCCAGATTTGTGTAGGCAGCGGAGGTTTAGGATCAGAGTTTTCCTTCTCCTAGATGTGCTACCATACCTGGTTAACATAGTGGGGTAGGAAAACTGGGGCGGGGAGTGGGAATTGCATCTGCACAATCAGTGGCGTAGCGTGGGTTGTCAGCACCCGGGGCAAGGCAAGTAATTTGCGCACCCTAACCCTAACCCCCAGATGTTGCGTCCGGTGCAGCCGGCCCCCCCGCACCCCCACGCTACGCCACTGTGCACAATAGTACATGGGTAGATGAGTCTAAGAAGCCCGGGATACAAATTGTCACAGCCCTCTAGCAGTTATAGTGGCTCATTTACCAGAAGTAATGTATTTAGTGTTAACTCTGGAAGGGTATACTCGACTCTGACCCAACTAAGCTTCCTGGTGTATATTTTGTCCCGCTGACCCCTCACTTCCCTCTACAGCAGGTGCAGAAACCACCTTCTTGACCATTGGACCTCACAATTGGTCTCTTCTGCTGAACCTGCCGGAGTCTGTCTTTGCATGCAGTGGAGGTCCCTAACTCCCTGAAGGTTTGAGACCCACTGGCTATCCTCACCTGGTTTAGCTGGCCAGTTGAAGCCGTTTCCTGGGATGTGGCTGCTGTGCTATGGAGACATCTTCCAGGAGCCACGACTCTGAGGTCTACAGATGAAGGGTGGAATGCAAATTTAATAAATGAATGAATGAATAATGTATTTGTTGTCTTGGTGTTTTTAACTGATTTTACTTATTTATTCTTTTAATTAATTATTATACCCCTACTTTGTTGGCTAGAGGGAGCAGGCCTTTATTATGGTACTCAGCAGAATGGACCACTGCTGGCACCCACAGCAATGCACGAATACCTGCTATACAAAGATACATACATATATATATATATATATTCCTTGCCCCCTCCATGTTGCGTCTGGCCCTACTGCTTGCGAGTTGCCCTCTTGAAGGCTGCTCAAAACACACCCCCTTGGACGAAAAAGGTTCCCCATCTCTGAGTTACAGAAAAGGAACGTCTTGACTCCATGCAGTTTCTGTAAATAAGAACGATGGACTCCAAGCTTATCAGTGTTGCTCTGGGAACATAATCAGGTAATTAAGCAGCTCCGCATCTAGGGATTAATTCAGATGGGAGGCTTTCACGACTATCCCTACTGCTTAGTTAATCGATTAATCGATTACATTTCAATAGCAGTTAGGCATCTTATGTTGATTCCCTTTTCTGGCTTCTCCTCCTACAAGCAGATGGTCCATTGTTGCCTTGCTAGCTTGCCCTTCAGTCCAACGGTGCTGTTAACTGAATGACAGGCTGGATCATCTCAAAAGCTTCACACATCACACATCAGTGGCTTAAAATGCAGTGAGGTCTTTTCTTTCTGCTGCGTTTCGAGTTCTTTTTGTGTGTTGCTGTACACACCAGAGAGTGGGGTGGGGATGCCTCCCCCCCCCAATTTCTTTCCCCATGAAGCAACTTGCGTTTTCGAGTTGGATAGAAGTTGGTTGAATGGGAAACGCATCACAGAACAGTATGTGATGGCCTGGGATTCGGACTCGGATGCTGAAGCTGAGGGATCCCAGCCTGCACAGGATTCCCTGCCTCCAGAACCAGCTGAGCCGGGGCTGGGGCCTGAGCCTAAAGGGTCCTCACCTGTGCTGGATCCTCAGGTGCAGGCGCCAGCTGAGTCTGCTCTGGCTCCTGAGATGATGGAGGACCCATTGCCTGCAGGTGCTCCACTCTCAGCCCTGTCAGAGGAAGCTGAGGTTGCCTCTGGGTCCGGTAACCCTCTAGCCTCTCCTGAGCTGCAGAGGCTCAGGACAGAGAGGCGGAGGGAACTAAGTTCTCGCAGGGGGAGTGCTTGCCTCCAGGCCAGGAGAGGCGAGTCACCAGAGGATCGGGGCCGCCCTATGCCTCGGGGCAGATAAAATCCGGCCAGCCCCAGTCCCAAGTTGTGGGAGCAACGTTGTTGGTTGTTAGTTGCTGCCTGGGCCCTGTCCTGCTTACCTGCCTGAGCTCCTCACCTGCCCTGGCTCCCTGCTTGCATGCCTGTACCTGACTTCACCCGACTCCCTGCCCTGCACCCAGCTTCAGCTTCTACGGACTGCCTCCATGTTGCACCTTTGACCATGGACTGGACTTGGACCTCGCCTCTTGGGTAACCCACGGGACCAGCACACTGTATTTCTCAAGAAGCTACAGGACACATATCCTGTTTGCAACCCCAGTCCCTGAGAGCCTCCAGGGGTTTGGCTTCCTTGGAATGAAGTTCAGCGGAGACTGGTCTCTTTAGGATATATGGTTTCATTTACTGTCATGGATTGGTTGGCTGCAGAGGAATGGTGGGAGGAACCAACTGGGGAACCACCAATGGGAGATGGCTCAGAGCCCGGGGACTGGTGGTGGGACCACAATGAGTGGTCATGGGGAGAAGAGGAGGAAGGCAAGGAGAGAAGCCCAGAATCAGAGGTTGGGGAGGAGGGGGCCCAAAAGGCAGAGATGAGTCAGGCTGGTGAAGAAGCCACGGTGTCTCCCCCTCCTGCTGAGACCAGCTCCTCTCCCCCTGGTTTCCCAGAACCAGAAAAGGTATGAAAAGTGTGGAGCAGAAACATACACATCGATGGAGTCTCAGATTGCTTGGGAAGGACCTGGGAGAAGAGACTTAGGTGGCGACCTTCAGTCCCTGGAGAGCCAGTGTGGTGTAGTGGTTAAGAGCGGTGGACTCATAATCTGGTGAACCGGGTTCGCGTCTCCACTCCTCCACATGCAGCTTCTGGGTGACCTTGGGCTAGTCACACTTCTCTGAAGTCTCTCAGTCCCACTCACCTCACAGAGTGTTTGTTGTAGGGGAGGAAGGGAAAGGAGATTGTTAGCCGCTTTGAGACTCCTTAGGGTAGTGATAAAGCAGATATCAAATCCAAACTCTTCTTCTTCTTCCCTACAACTACCTCAAAAGGGCAATATCTACCAGGGCCTGGACTCCTGAGCAAACCCCGCTTCCTTAAATAGAGTGAATTTCACTGATGGTGTGTGGTTGATTGCTGACTGGCTCTCCTGATACCCACTCCTAGCACTGCCTTAGAGAATGAAAATATTTTTTTAAAACTGCACATGTCCTCCTTAGATATTTTAAAACCTGAGAAAAACAAAGAAGTCAAAATGGCGGATACAGTGGTACCTCAGGTTACATACGCTTCAGGTTACATACGCGTCAAGTTACAGACTCCGCTAACCCAGAAATAGTACCTCAGGTTAAGAACTTTGCTTCAGGATGAGAACAGAAATTGTGCTCCGGCGGCGCGGCAGCAGCAGGAGGCCCCATTAGCTAAAGTGGTGCTTCAGGTTAAGAACAGTTTCAGGTTAAGAACGGACCTCCAGAACGAATTAAGTACTTAACCCGAGTTAACACTGTACTTTCTCCTCTGGACTGTTCTTTTTTTTTTTTTTAAAGACACACAGAGATGGAAATGGAAAACAGAAGAATGGTTCTCCTTCTGGAATCTTCTGCCTGAACCAGCTGCTTCCCATTGCTTTAGAAGAGATATGAAAAGACTGTGCCCCACCAGGCATTGTGGCACTCCAACTCCCATCATCCCTGACCATGGACTACGCTGGCGGGGGCTGATGGGAGTTGAAGTCCAAGAATATCTGGAGGGCCACTCCACCTCTCCTTCACAATTTTGCTGGGCCTGCAGATCCCCTCAGAATAAGGCAATGTCTTTAGCATTGTTGTATAGTATCTGCATTTGATGCTCTTTTATGCAATTTGTGTTTATTTTTTAACTCGCTACCTCGATGTTGTTTTAATATGGTTTGGCATTTAGCTTTGATGGTTGTTGTTTTTAAAGAAGAGAATGCAAATTGCCTTTGTTTGATAATGTTATTGATTGAATGCTCCCAAATGAATCTGCCTGCCTCCCAGCTCATTAAAGCTTGGGCTGAGTAGTTCTTCTTCTTTTTGCTATCGTATTTTCACTGTGGACTGGGTCCCCTGAACAGCTTTATTGAAAGGAGCACCGCTGTTGTGCTAGTGTACTGTGAATATCCCTTTTATCAGAGGTGGAGGAAGGCAGGGGCTGAAAATGTTAATAAAACATAATCTGGTGCATTTAAAAGGACTTTGCAAAAACAAGACTTGCTCAAATTACAGAGAATCGCATTTTCAAAGCCCCCTTTCATTGCATTTTATTCATCTTGCATCCCATGTCCCTTAGATCAGCAATTTGGGATAAGGTTGCCACATTTTGGATCCAGCTTTGCCCAGTCTTACAAAAGAAAAAGAAAAACTTTTTAAGGTATTTGAGGCATTTTCATACTGCTTAATTATTCACATTTCTAAGGGGTGTACATAAAAACGACAGAAAATTAGACAGCAAAACAAAAAAAAAGAAATCATAAGGTCAAACTCTACCTTTAAGAAGAAGAGTTGTTTGGATTTGATATCCCGCCTTTCACTCCCTTTAAGGAGTCTCAAAGTGGCTAACATTCTCCTTCCTCCCCCACAACAAACACTCTGTGAGGTGAGTGGGGCTGAGAGACTTCAGAGAAGTGTGACTGGCCCAAGGTCACCCAGCAGCTGCATGTGGAGGAGTGGGGAATCAAACCCGGTTCACCAGATTACGAGACTACCGCTCTTAACCACTACACCACACTGGCTAATACCTGCTGGAGCAAGAAAGTCACAGGCCATACATTTAAAGCACTATGATACTACATTAAACGATCATGGCTTCTCCCAAAGAGAACTGGGCAGGAGCTGTAGAGTTGTTAGGAGACCCCAATTCCGCTCACAGACCTGCAATTCTGTGTGAAGAGAGATTGAATGTTAAACTGTAGCACCCTGCTTGTGGTTAACGCTTAGCTGGAATGAAATATTCCAACGCAGCAATAGAGAAAATAATAATTTATTTGTCAGACAAATAAATGATAGGCACAGTGGTATATGGTTACCAAAGCTCTGCCCCTTCCAGCCCTGATGGCCAGCACTTATATTTCCTCAGCCCAGCCCCCTTGCTCCTCCTTTGGCTGCCTCTGTCCAAACAGCCTGGTTGAAATTCCTATTGGCTGTTTGCTAGAACCAATCATAAAAGATACACCCATTTCCTATTACCTTTTATGGGAGACAGCTATATTTCCTTCTATCCATAAATGGCAGACAAGTAGCCATATATCTTACATTTGCCTCGACAAGGCACCTTAATTACCAGATCACCTTTTGCCCCTGTTGCCCCTGCATTCCAAAACAAATGGCTAAAACAAATGGCTCGTGGTATTAAATTCTATCTAAACAGAGATCTTGGGTTCACATTCTCACACACCATCAATGAAATAAGCATCTAACATAAGAATCTAACATTTCTTAGTTTCTAAATCCTTTGCCTAATTACATTAAGCCAACAAATCTCATACATAACTGTCAGAGACAGCTTTAGAAGACAGTTTTAACTTTTTAGAAGAAAAGGCCTTTGCAAAGTAAAAAGGAACTCAGTAAAAAACAGCTTCAAAAGAAGCCTCTTCAGTTTACACCCCCCTTTTCCCAGCCAGCTGCTTTTCCCATTAGCTCTTCCCAAAATTTATTGCCCTTTAACTCTCTCAGTATACCTTAAACCTTAGGAAAATATGGCTAGAGTCTAATGAGATGCACATGGTATTATTTTCTGTTAAACATTAATTTTCCTATTTACCAACTCTTAGTGTTTTTGCAGCTTGATTGTGAATATGTAGGGTCAGTGTAACATTTGCTCCCAGCTTGTAATTCCCTTTTACAACTTTGAGAAACTTGTCTCCTGCTACTGCTATAAATCAGGGGGGCCCTTGTTCAGGAGAGCAGGAAGATAAACAACTGCCAAAGTACTTAGCCAGCTGGTTTCTGCCTGGCATGAAACATACAAACATTTGCAAATATATCTTTAAGCTCATTTTAAAATACAGGCCTTGATCAGATGCCTCAAAACCACTCTGGGAAGCCTAAATCTTCCCCCTTAGCAGTCTGTGGATTCTGGATGCGCAGCACAAAAGTTTCCCCAGGCATTAAACACAGACCCCTAATGCCTGTACTGTCCAGGTGAAAAACTGGTGGCTGCTCTGCAGTTTGGGGAAGGAGCTGAAAGATGTACACATGCTGTAATGAGCCCAGAAAGTAGGCTGGGACCAGAGTTAAAGTGAATTAATTGCTGGTTCCTTTGATCTAACGGAGATGCATGAATCTGAGATGTATGCACTTTGATCTAACTGAGATGTATGAACTTACACACGATTGCATTCATCACTCCAACAGCCTTATTCCCAGCCTTCCTCCTGCGTCCTTTGCCAAAGGTTCAGAGTTTTGTTGTTCCTGTGGAATGAAGGGCTTCAATCTGATCCTGAATGTCGCTTTTGGCTCTGACCGTGGCTGTGTACACAACATCCATTTAAAAGAACTCTGAAGCACATGACTTGCAGCAAAGGATCCTGGGAACTGTTCCTCAGTCGTTTTTACTGTGTTTGAATTATGTTACTCATGAGAATTATCGCAATCGTTTTGCTTATTATAAGTTTATCTTTTTACAGTACCATTTTTCGGGGATAAACTGCCCTATGACCATCCCCCTCAAAGGGCAGTAACTCTCTAATGGTATGAAACTGTGCGGTATAAGATAATCAACAGATAAAGTACAGCAAGACTAATTGGAAGTCATTTTTAATTTCTTGTTTTACAAGTTTTACAATCGTTCACATCATTGGGAGTACAAATGATGTTAGTTATAATAATTGTGTTGTTTCATGTATTGCTATTGTCTGTTTGTCAATTTATAGTTTGTTTGTTTATTTATTTGATTGTATGATTGTTGGTTTGTTTGTTTGCTTTCCTGGCATAAATGTATCTATTTTAAAACAATATCTATCATCTATCTATCTATCTATCTATCATCTATATCTATCTATCTATCTATCTATCTATCTATCTATCTATCTATCTATCTATCTATCTATCTATCATCTATCTATCTATCATCTATCTATCTATCTATCTATCTATCTATCATCTATCTATCTCTATCATCTATCATCTATCTATGAACTCACTAATGGATAAATACATCTATATATATATTGGGAAGGTTCCCTGCAAATATGTGAATGTGAGGCAAAATGGCAGACAAAAAAATGAGCATATCTGGAGAAATGTTCACAATAAAAAAACACTGTTTTCTAACACCCTTGGTCACCGTACACCTAACTGAGGAGTCTTGGCTATTACGCTCTTCTGAATCCCTTGGTCACATTATGCCAAACAAGCACATCTATTTTTTCCCATCAAACAGTGGAGGCCATGGATATTTGTTTATTTTTAAGCAGACTCCGAGGCACCCAGGCGCTGTGGCTTGTGGTTTCTATACATCTCATAAACACACACACACATCTTTGTGTGTGTGTTCTTGAAAACATGTCAGCCTCCACCATTGAAAACAATGTCTATAAAATCAAGAATAAATGCTGACCAATATATATTTTTTTTTAAAAAAAGAGCAGTGAAATTCAGCAACAATTTGAAGGACCTGTTTTGAGAGCAGTATCTGCTATAAGACCTCCTGAAGTGTCTGGGTTATTGTAGATGATGTGTCGCGCTAAGATAAATTCCGCTCCCTTAGTATAGTGGATATGCCTTTCCTGAAATAGATGTAAATCATTATTTTTGGACTGCCCAGTCTGGTGCCACTTATCCAATTAATTTCATCTTTTGGCCAGGCCAGCTTCCTATTCATGGAACAGTGTATAAATACTACACTTGGAATAAAATGGGGGCACATGACTGCACTGCAGCTGAGAGTGACATATCTGAAGCTGTCAGGGTGTTGGCTCCCACCTTTGCAATGCTGTTTTAATTCTGTGCAAGACAATTTAGCCAGAAAATGCCCTGGGTGATTTGATCATTCAAATATTTATCGCTTTTAATGCAAAGGCGATTCTGCAGCTTTTAAAGGCACCCTAAAAGCTCCCAGTTGTCTTTAGCTGCCTCTAGGTATTTTGTTTGCTTGTTTAACTTTCAGTACAATTTCAACCATCATTTTATTTCTCTGCTGCCTTTCCACAAAAAAAGAATTTTGCTGAAGGCTGCTTGCAACGAAGGATAAAGGAATATATCTTGATACCAACCATCACAAGAGCAGCTGCATAACGAAATGAAACGACGTATGGTGGTACCTCGGTTTTCGGACTGTTATGTACTGAGTTGAATAGGATCCAAAATGCAGCAGTCTGATTGGTCCTAGAACAACAGGATCCAAAAGGCAGCAGTCTGATTGGTCCTAGAACAATAGGATCCAAAATGCAGCAGTCTGATTGGTCCTAGAACAATAGGATTCAGAATGCAGCAGTCTGATTGGTCCTAGAACAATGCAGCAGTATGATTGGTTCGCAGGAGCCACCTAATCTAGCTCCAGGTGGAAGTGAATCCGCAACCTGATTGGCCCACGGGAGAGTCCCGGAATTAGCCAATCACATGCGGCCCATTGTGTAAATAATGTATATAAAGCAGAAATTTTGGGGGAACTTACATTCCCCACTAAAATGAGCTGAATAAAGAGCATGAAATCCACACTCGACTCCGAGTATATTTCATGGACGTAATCCGTTCCAGAAGACCGTTCGAGTTCCGAAACATTCAAAAACTGAAAACGGAAAACTCAGTATGGAAAACTCAATACTGAAGCTGCGTGGCGTGTTCCACTTCCGAGGTGTGTTTGAAAACTGAAGCATTTATTTCCGGGTTTAACGGTGTTCGAAAACTGAAATGTTCGACAACGGAGACGTTTGAAAACTGAGGTACCACTGTAATAGCAAATACATATAGTGACATGCAAGAAACCCCCCCAATATTTCAGTACCATAAATATAACAACAACATTAAGCAACATGGCACTTCCTGGCAATAGCAAAAAAATAAAAAGGGAGTTGGACAGTTTCATCTTAGTTCCAGCAACATCCTTGCAACAATGCTGTTAGTATTCTCTCTCCTGCTGCCATTTCAAGGCTTCTGACAACACACCTCTTCTGATGTCGCTGTTTAATGCAACCCTTCCCATTTTCCACTTTCAGTGAATACATTTTCTTGTAAGCAACTTTATTGTTTGGCTACTACAGTGGTACCTCGGGTTACAAACACCTTGGTTTACAAACACTTTGAGTTACAGACTCCGCTAACCCAGAAGTAGTACCTCGGGTTTAAAACTTTACCTCAGCAATTTACAACACACCAGTGGCGTAGCGTGGGGGGTGCAAGGGGTGCCAGCCGCACCGGGCGCAACATTTTTTGGGGCGCACTCGGAGCTCTCTGCCCCTACCTGGTCCTGGTGGCTCACTCTCTCTCTCACAGTGCTGGCTGCGAAGGAAAGGACGAGGCTGCGCGCTCCCCAGCCCAGGCGCCGCCTTCTGCGCGCACACTCGCTTGCAGCTAGAAGCCCTGCAGAAAAGGCCGTCGGGTGCAGGAGCGGCGCCTACGTCGCGCTTCCCGGAGGGGGCGCGTCGCCCGGCATTGGCGCGCGTTTGGGCGGGCTGCGGAGGGCGCGAGCGCTGCGTGCGCCCCAGGAGGCCGGCGAGGGCGGGAAAGCGGGCGGCTCGCTCCTCCCGTGCGCCCGAAGGGGCTTTTTTGGCGGTTCCCCCGCTACTACGAAGTCCTAAGCAACGAGAAGGAAAGCGCCTCATGAGCATAGCACTGGAGGGTGAGTCTCAACTTTTCTGGACGAGCACTCAATGTGTTGCAGATATTAAGCATAAGAAACGCTCCTCATTGTCCACACCCATAAAAATATTCATTTATTTATAAATATTTTATTAAATTTTCAAATACATAATACAAGATCCCTACACCAAAAAGCCAGAACCAAAATGCCAAAGAGCCATATAGAAAGAAAGAAATAAAAAAGGAAAAAGAGAAAAATATAACCAACCATTCAGTACAACTTTTCTTATATAACTGATTGGACTTCCTCACATCTCCTTACCCTGCATTATTTATAATAAGAATGTCAGCAAATTATTACCTTGTTTCATACCTTATTTTGTACTTTCCAAATATTATACTTCTAAATTTAAAACAATTTTTATCAATTGCTCATACCTTAAAATTAAACGTAGTGTTGCCTTAAATTTCGACCTTTTCTTACTTATAACTTAATTTTCTATTTTACAAAGTCTATTTGCTGGAACTGATATTTTCTAAATCGTGCAAATACTTAACATTCATACAACTTATAATGTTTTTGTAAATAGTCCTTAAACTTCTTCCAGTCCTCTTCCATTGTTTCTTCTCCCAAGTCTCGGATTCTGCCAGTCATTTCAGCCAATTCCATATAGTCCATCAATTGCGTCTGCCACTCTTCCAGTGTGGGCAAGTCTTGTGTCTTCCAATACTTTGCAATAAGTATTCTTGCTGCTGTTGTCGCATACATAAAGAAACTTCTGTCCTTTTTTAACACTTTCTGGCCGACAATGCCCAAGAGGAAGGCCTCCGGTTTCTTAACAAAGGTATATTTAAATCAGTGGCGTAGCGTGGGGGGTGCAGGGGGGGCCAGCCGCACCGGGCGCAACATCTGGGGGTTAGGGTTAGGGGGCGCAAATCCACGGGTTAGGGGGCGCAAATTACTTGCCTTGCCCCGGGCGCTGACAACCCACGCTACGCCACTGCAACACACACACACAAACAAACAAACAAACAAACGTACATGTGCACCACATATTATTCTTATTCCATACCCATCACTTGTCCCGGGACATCCAATTTTTCTGTGCAAGAGCATGGAACCCAAAAACGTGTGGTTTTGAGCACCACAATCTCACATAATCTCACACCGTAAACTTACCCCAAAAGATGCACTTTTTGTGGGGCAGCGATCTCTCGTGGCGCCCCAAAATACGTGTTTTCGGGCACTGTGAGATCACTGTGCTTTGGGGGGGGCACAAGTTCACCCACGTCATGTGACTCACATGGGAGTGTGCCCTAGAAAATGAGCGTCCAGGTTTTTCGCCTCGACGTGGTGGAGTGTATGTTATTCTTATTCTTATAATAATTATTTATACCCTTGCCCTGTTCCCTGACATCAAGTCAAGGCAGCTTACATATAAAATAGGAAAAGCTAAAAGCGTTTGGGAGGGAAGCAATGATTAAAAAGAAATTAAACAGTATAGAATTAAGAGAATATATAAAATATCTATTAGAAACATAAAGATACTTACAGTAAAAACAGCATGGCACCAGCCCTTTCATTAAAAGCAGTCAGCTCCCAACAGCCTGTTTGAATAAGAGGCATTGAACCTGCCGGTGGAAGGACAAACATGAACACATGTATGACAAATCAATTCAAATCATGCAGATATCAGATGGGATAAAAGTCTCCACTTAGAAACCTTGTTGAAAGAAGAATATTTTCAGCAGGTGCCAAAAGGCCAATAGAGAATATGCCTGCATGATATATAACAGGAGTTACAAAGTGCAGTAATAATAATAATATTTATACCCCACCCATTTGGCTGGGTTTCCTCAGCCACTCTAGCGGCTTCCAGCAGAATATAAAAACAGAATAAAACATCAAATATTAAAAACTTCCCTAAACAGGGCTGCCTTCAGATGTCTTCTAAAAGTCAGATAGTTGTTTATTTCCTTGACATCTGATGGGAGGCCGTTCCACAGGGCGGGCGCCACTACCGAGAAGGCCCTCTGCCTGGTTCCCTGTAACCTCACTTCTCACAGAGAAGGAACCACCAGAAGGCCCTCAGAGCTGGACCTCAGTGTCTGGGCTAAATGATGGGGATAGATGCGCTCCTTCAGGTATACTGGGAGGAGGCCATTTAGGGCTTTAAAGGTCAGCACCAACACTTTGTGTTTTTTTTTAAAAAAAATATTTTTATTGGTTTTTACACATATCAAAGACAATACAAAACAAAACAAAACACAAACATAAAGAACATACAACATTAATTCGACTTCCCCATACCTTCCCTTCGCTACATCCTTATTTTACCATTTTTTTCGAGCAACTCATCAATCCATTTTTAATCAAATCCCTTTTAAATTTACTTAAAGTTTAAGATTTACAGCTGTAATTCTTTATTTCCTGCCCCTTGACATCTTATCAGTCCACAATTTTACAATGATTTTTAAGATATATTTTAAATTTCCTCCAGTCCTCTTCCACTGTCTCTTTCCTCTGGTCGCGGATTCTGCCGGTCATCTCTGCCAATCCCATATATTCCGTCACCTTCGACTGCCATTCTTCCAGAGTAGGTAATTCTTGCATCTTCCAATACTTTGCCAACAAGATTCTTGCTGCTGTGGTTGCGTACATAAAAAATGTCTTATCCTTCTTTGGTACCAATTGGCCGACCATGCCCAAGAGCAAAGCCTCCGGTTTCTTTACAAATGTCCACTTAAGGACTTTCTTAATTTCATTATAGATCATTTCCCAGTAGGCCTTAATCTTTGGGCAGGTCCACCAAAGATGATAAAAAGTACCTTCAGCCTCATTACATTTCCAACATTTGTTATTGGGCAAATGGTAGATCTTTGCAAGTTTGACTGGGGTCATGTACCACCTATAGATCATTTTCATTATGTTCTCTTTCAAGGCAGTACATGCCGTAAATTTAATACCGGTGGTCCATAACTGTTCCCAGTCAACAAACATAATATCATGACCGATGTCCTGTGCCCATTTAATCATAGCTGATTTCACCATTTCATCCTGTGTGTTCCATTTCAGCAGCAAATTATACATTTTAGATAAATTCTTAGTATTGGATTCTAACAATTCTGTTTCTAACTTTGACCTCTCCTTCTGAAAACCAAGTTTCCTGTCCTGCTTAAATGTCTCATTTATCTGACGGTAATGTAGCCAGTCTCGAACTTTATGCTTTAGCTTCTCAAAACTTTGAAGCTTCAGTTTTTCACCATCATATTCTAAAATTTCACAATATTTAGGCCAATTAGAGTCCATGTTAAGTTTTTTCACTGCTTTCGCTTCCATTGGTGACAACCACCTAGGGGTCTTACTTTCCAGTAAATCCTTATATCTATTCCAAACATTATACAATGCTTTCCTGACAATATGGTTCTTAAAGCTTTTATAGACCTTTACCTTGTCATACCACAGATATGCATGCCAACCAAAACTGTTGTCGTATCCTTCCAGATCAAGAATGTCTGTATCTTCAAGAAGTAGCCATTGCTTCAACCAGCAAAATGCTGCTGATTCATAATAAAGTCTTAGGTCTGGCAGGGCGAAGCCCCCTCTATCTTTTGCATCAGTTAAAATCTTAAATTTTATTCTGGGCTTTTTGCCCTGCCAGACAAATTTAGATATATCTTTCTGCCACTTCTTGAAGCAGTCCATTTTGTCCAGAATCTGCAATGACTGAAATAAGAATAACATTCTTGGCAATACATTCATCTTGATAACAGCAATTCGGCCTAACAAGGAAAGTTTCAGCCTAGACCATATATCTAGATCTTTCTTTACTTCTGACCAACATTTTTCGTAATTATCTTTAAATAGATTCACATTTTTAGATGTCAAATTTACCCCCAGGTACTTAACCTTTTTTGCTATTTCCAACCCGGTTTCACTCTGAAACCTATCTTTCTCCTCATTTGTTAAATTTTTTTCCAGCACCTTTGTTTTCTGTTTGTTTAATTTAAATCCTGCGACCTGGCCGAATACCTCCATTAATTCCAAAACTCTTTTGGTGCTAGCTTCTGGCTGTTGCAAGGTTAACACTAGATCATCTGCAAATGCCCTTAACTTATATTGTTTAGTTCCGACCTGTATTCCTTTTACCAGCTGGTCCTTCCTGATCATGTTTAATAAAACCTCCAGGACAGATATAAACAGTAAAGGGGATATAGGACATCCCTGTCGTGTACCTTTCTCTATTGGTATTTCATCCATTACCACATTATTCACAATTAGTTTAGCTCTTTGTTCAGAATATATTGCACCTATACCGTTTTCAAACCCTTGGCCTACCCCCATCCCATGGAGATTCTTCTTCATAAATTTCCAAGAAATGTTGTCAAAGGCTTTCTCCGCGTCCACAAAAATCAGAACTACCTTTCTGTTAATGTCCACATCTAGCAGCTCCAAAATGTCTATAATATTCCTCACATTATCTGACATGTGTCTCCCTGGGAGAAAGCCTGTTTGATTCTTGTGAATCTCCTCTGCCAGTACCCTCTTAAATCTTTTCGCTAAAACGTCTGCAAAAATTTTATAATCCACATTCAGGAGTGATATCGGGCGATAGTTCTTAACTTGATGTTTCTCAGTTTCTGTCTTCGGTATAAGTGAGATGAATGCTTCTTTCCACGATTCGGGAGCCTTTTTCCCCTCTAGTATCTGGTTGCATACTTCCTTCAATGGTTGTATTAACCATTCCTTAAGGGTTCCTTTGTAGTATTTCGCAGTTAAGCCGTCTGGTCCTGGTGATTTCCCCAATTTCATATTCTGAATGGCACCCTCTATTTCCTGTTCTGTAATTTTTTCATTCAAAATCCTTTTATTTTGTTCTGTAATTTTTGGTAATCCATACTTTCCAACAAATTCCTCCATTTCTTGTTCGCTTACAGGCCCTTGTGTATACAGTTTTTTAAAGAAGCTTTGAAAACAATTACTTATCTCATTCGGTTTGTTAACAAGCTTCCCATCTATTTCCAAGGATGTCACAGTATTTAACTTGTGTCTCTTTTTCAATTGCCATGATAGCAGCTTCCCACATTTATCTGCTGATTCAAAAGTCTTTTGTCTCATTTGCTTTATTTTCCATTCTATCTCTTGATTCATCAATTCCATATATTGTGTCTGATAATATTTTATTTCTCTTAAGATCTCCTGAGACTTTGGTTTAGATCTCAATTTCTTCTCTCCTTCTTTTATCTGTTTCAAAATCTTTTCCTTACTCTCATTTTGTTTTTTCCTCTTTATAGAGAATTCCCCCTCCCCGAAGATCCAACATGGCGGCGAAGGTAGTTTCCGGGTAATTTCGCTTACCCTTATCAAAGTTTTAAGTTGTTTTAAGCGGTTTTTATCCTCCCTTGTTTTTATCCGTGAGTTTTAATGATCTGCTGGCTGTGCTGGCTGTCTTTTAGTATCTCTTAGTATCCCGCTACTTGTTTTATCTTTGTTTTCTTTTATCTGGGTTGCTCCGACGCCCAGACTTGCTGCCACGGCTGCCGCCGCCTCCCTAACTGGGAGAGATAAGTGAAAGGTTCTCCTGGGCATAAATCCTCTGCCCTGTCGACCAGCTCTTTCCTTTAGCTTTTAGTTTATTGCATACTACGAAGTGAATTTTGCCCGACTGCTGGAACCGAGCTTTCTCGAAAACCCTAGGAACAAGGAAGAGGGGAAGGAAGAGGCTTGCACTGACTGCCTTACTGTGAGTAATTTTATGGCACCACTCTCCTGGAAGTGGTAGTATTCTTGTGAGGAAGACTAAAGGATTTAAGGAGCTCCCCAGCACAGTGCCCACGACAGTTCTCCTGCAAAATTGATTTATGGGTCATGGAAAACGTCCAAGAGACTCTGACGAGGCATTATCCTCTCCGAGGCCTAAGCAATTAAGAAAGGGCTCACCTAAAGGAGGGAGAGGCCCCGAGGAATGTACCTACTCAATAGCAACTCAAAATCGTTTCGATCCTCTAACTGCACTTCAAACAACATCAGAAGATGAGGCCCCTGAGACGTTACAAATTGGAAACGCTAATGGTAACACAAATGGGGATGGTCCCTATCCGAAGGAGGAGTTGGTAGCTGAATCGGACTGCACAGGATGCGAGCAACTCCATCTAATAATTAGAACTCTAAACTGTATATTTAAGAGAATTGACGGCCTATCCCTTCAGCTGCATAGCCTTCAGCAAAAACTGGATGACCTGCCGGCACAGACAGCCCAAGATGGGGCAGTAGATGTTCCATTGCGCCGGCAGAAAGCTCCACCAAACACTGATCGTATGAAGAACTGCAAATACAATCTTAACCCTGCACTGAATCGCCAATCCCTGATTCTACATCCAAGGAAGATTTCCTTAACCTTCCGGGAAAGGGACCTAAGTTGGACAACGCTACATGGGACTAAAGAGCACCTCAGATGGCTTCTAAAACTCGAGGCATCACAAATAGATCTTTGTGCTGTGCTTCCCTTAGTCCGCCAGAACAGATATCAGAGAATGATGCTGGCTTTCCACTCTGCAAAAATCCCCTCTCTTATTATTAAGCAAAAAGTTTTTTTGAATAATCTTGGTATTTTTCCAACGAGAGTTTTCATGGATTCCAAAATTAGACCCCTCCTATCAGAGGGATTAACCAAGGAGACGGTACAACCCTCCCGCCCTGAACCACAAAAGAGGGCTGAGCTGTACACCCCATGTCTGGGCCAGTCTCATAGTACCCCCACTCCTACAACTAAACACTACGAGTGTGCCAGTAACTCTTTGACACCCCAGGAGGAAAGAGAGCTTATCGCCTCCTTTGGAGAGTTACCAGCGATGGAGCAACAAGAAATTATAAATAGACTGGATTTACTTATGCTTCAGCTCCTAAGGATCGCCTGCAACGGAGTTCCTACGAATGATACCCACTCTAATTTAGCAGTGCCATGCCCAATGGAGGTGGAAACAACAATTCCCCAATACCCAGCATATAAGGTGCCTTCTGCAGTGGATGGGAAGGTCCCACTGCTGGAGGCAGACTCTTCTCCTCCCCTTCACGCTGGTAACTCATCCCTGCTTTTAATAGACTTATCTGTTCCCTCCGTGAATAACCAATCCAAGAATGGAACTCAGGATAACACCCCCCTGGATAAATCGTTGTCCCTTCACCCCTCCATGCCGGACTTGGAATCAACATACATCGAAGACCATCCACGTCCTGAGACGGCAGTGGCCACCTCAGGCCAGGCTTCTGCACCAAAAATCCAACAATCATGTGAGGAAGACACCACAATGCCGAGAGTCACCACAGAGTGGACTGAAGACCCAGCAGGACATATAAACCAAATGATCACAAGTGGATCGGTTAGATCCCCAAAGAGGACGGACCCAGTGGACTTGGCAGGAGCCTCTTCAGGGCCTAGTTGGGCCCGACAGCTAAAAACGTCAAATATTATCTCTATTCACAATAGCTCAAGAGGCACACCTGCGCCAAAAGGAGAGAAGTCATCTACCATTAGTCAAAGGAAAATTACTGACTTCTTTAAATTTGACAACCCACCAAGATCAGCGTTCCCCCCTTCTCCATTGTGACTACCCAAACCTCAGTCAAATCTTCCCCCGTTCTCCCTTCTAAGCTGGAATATAGCAGGTTGGAAGGGGAAAAAATCTGACCCGGACTTTGTAAAACTAATAAACTCACACCAAGTAATTCTCTTGCAGGAAACATGGGAAGAGGGGAGAGTAGATATTAATGGTTTTGATGTTACATCATTACCGGCATGCCCGTCTACTAAAGGAGGCCGGCCTAGTGGAGGATTAGTTACAGCAATTTCCTTGAAAATACAGGCAAAACTCACGCTTGTAAACGCTTCCACCTTTGCAATTACAGCCCTGGTTACGGGGGAAAACTTTGAACTTGTTATAACAAATGTTTATCTTCCTCCTGGAGGCAACATTGCAGACTTATACAATAAATGGGGAATCTTGGAGGAACATCTTACTCTTTGTCACTCCAAATACCCCAATATACCCAATGTTATAGCAGGGGATTTCAATGCTCGCATTGCAACCAACTGGGAGTCTTTAATCAAAGCCAAATGGTGGATAAGCCCAGAATTCATTAATGACCTCTCCCTCCATAATCAAAGACTTTCCAAAGACAAAAGGGTAAATGAAGCAGGAACCCTGCTTTACCAATTAGTACTACGTCTAAACCTAGTGATTCTAAACGGGAATTGCCCGCCTGACGTACCGGGTGAGTTTACACACATAAGCTCCTCTGCAAACAGTGTCCTGGATTATATGTTAGTATCTCATGATATATTCCCCAAATTTTCCCATTTTAAAGTTGAAAATATTCAATTGAGCGACCACCTACCGTTGGTCGCCATAATGACTATAGACTGGACCCCAGATGGAGACAGACACCCAACACATCTGATTACGAACTCAGTATTGCAAATCAAAAGTGTCAAATGGTCCGAACTACAGGCCCAAAAATACTCAGCATATTTTCAACAAGGACTAAAACAAGCATATTCAGGCTTAATCGAGGATTATGATGATTATGACCAAACTCTAAGACTATTCTCGAATTTGTCGGAAGATCTAAGGTCTTTTTTCTCTGTCCCGACGCATAAAATAAACCGAACACAAAGGAAGATAGGTGCATTGTGGTTTAACAGTGCTTGTAAACAGGCTAGACAACTTCTTGGTAACATCTACAAAGAGTATAAAGCCTCCGGGGCAACGGTCTTGCCAAAAGAATATTTCCAAGCAAAATCGGCCTACAAGCAAATTCAAAAGGAAGCCAGACAGGAATGGCAAGCGAATCAATGGCAGGCAATCATAGAAGCCTCATCATCACGGAACTCCAGACAATTTTGGCTCCTTGTAAATAAAAGAACTAAAAAATACCCTTTGACTATTATTCCTGCCCCAGTTTGGGAATCTTACTTAAAAAATTACTTTGCCACAACTGACTGTATTGCTAACACAAGAGATGAATTCCAAGATCAGCTTCCCCTCTGGCCCCCCACCGATCCGGAAGACATCCATGATCTGATCGTTAAACTCAAAACAGGGAAAGCACCTGGGCCAGACCTGATCCCGGCAGAAGCTATAAAATACCACGCGGACTGGTGGGCCAAAGTCCTGGCGACCATCTTCGATGCCGTTAACAACTCTGGAATGATCCCGGAAGTATGGAAGGACGCTGTTATCGTTCCAATCCACAAAAAGGGCTCACCAGATGACCCGGGGAATTACAGAAATATCAGTCTGCTCTCAATAGTGGGGAAACTGTATGCCCGCTTCCTGCTGAGCAGACTTATCCAGTGGTCCGAAGAGAAAAAATTAATTGGGCCCGAACAAGCTGGATTCCGCCCAAAACAGTCAACAATTAATCATATTCTAATTTTACAGCATCTTGCCTGGAAATATTCCACCCCAAAGGGTGGCCAACTCTGTGTGGCATTCATTGACCTAAGGGCAGCATTCGATAGTATCCCCAGGAACATCCTCTGGGAAAAACTCACCCGCTGGGGCATCGACAGAAGGCTTCTCTGGCTAATAATCAAACTCCATGAGAACTCAGCGGCTAGAGTGAGATTCACCCCGGAGGGTGATCTCACCAATTCAATTCCCATTAACAGAGGTGTCCGACAGGGTTGTATATTGGCTCCATTCCTGTTCAATTTGTTCATGAGCGACATGAGGACTCCCCTAATAGAGGCTCAAGAAAGGATTCATGCACCCCGCCTAGCACTTTATCGCTGCCCTTTGTTACTATATGCGGATGACGCAGTCATCCTTTCCTTTTCTAGAGTAGGTCTCAGAAGGGCCTTGAAAATTTTTGGATCATATTGTAACGCAAATTCCCTTACAATTAATTATGGGAAATCTAAGATACTAGTTTTCTCAAAGAGCCGGAAACTCCATAATTGGAAAATTGATGGGAGAGCCATCGAACAAGTCTATAAATTCCAATATTTGGGAGTTTGGTTACAACATAACCTTAGATGGAAGGCCCATGTAGCCTATGTTACAAATAGAGCCAAAGCTATCTCCTTGGCGATCTTGCGATTCTTCTTCACCGATGGGGCCCTTCATATCCCATCGGCGTTGAAAGTCTTCAAGGCCAAGGTGATTCCGACAATTGCTTATGCCATCTCAATTTGGGGGACTTTTGTCAATCTATCTCACCTAGAGGTTATTCAAAATCAGTTTTTAAGAGGGATATTGAAACTGCCCAACTGTGTAAGTAATACAGCGTTACACATGGAACTTAACACTGTATCCCTGGAAAACGCTCTGTGGAAGCACATACTTTGTCATTGGTTATCTCTATGGCACAATCTCCCAAACTTGTTGTCACGGCCACCCAGGACGGGTCCCAGCTCACAAGAGACCTCACTCCGTTGCAGTTTATTTACAGGAAAAGTTTATTGAAGATTTCTGCTTCTCGTACAGTTCAGCATCGTGGCCGTACGTCTGTCACGTTAGACCGCTGAAGTCCCCTCTGACTCCTCCCCTCTTCCACACCAACTCAATAGCCTGGCTCTAGACCACCTCTTCCTCTCCTTTCTTTTCCGCAGGGTCTTCCTGCCCCCCTGGGTTCCCTCTCTCCGTGACTCGCCTGAGGCTGAATCCTCTGCCGCCTCTTCCCCCCTCCTTCTGGCTTTAGGGCCGGGCTCCTCCCCTGAGCTCTCTCCACTTCCGCGCGCCTCTACGTTTGAACTTGGCGCGCGTACGTTGCTGCTGACCTTTCTTTCGACCGCTACACCACCCCTTGTTCTGCTCTCCACCCTTTCCGGCTGAACACCTTGCTCCAACCCCCTTTCTCTGTTCTCTCCTAATCCTGCTCCCTCCGAGAGGCTGACGACTCCACCCCCTTTTCTCCGTTCCGGCTGAGACGCCTCTTGCTGCGTCTGTCTTCCACTGGGCTCCTCTCCGCTTCTCCCTTCTCCTCCCTTTTGCTTGATTAAGGTAACCCCCTTTTGAGAGTCCTCTGACTCGCTGCTCAGACTCGTGGATTCCCTCAGAATTCCGTCATCTTCTTCCTCATCCTTCTGCCCCTCCTCCCACTCGCTCTCCGTCTCCTCTGTCATCTCCTCCTCTCTCCCAGAAACCCTGACATCCATCCCCCCCTCGAAGCCCCCCCTTCCCCCCTCCCGCTCGCCGGGTGCAGGTTGAGGAAAACGTGGTTCTTCCGGGGTTGGTTCAGGATACAAGTTGTCCACTTCAACGTTCTCCTCTGTCATCTCCGTATATGTGTGTTCGAACTCGGGTTCCCCACCCACAGACCTCACAGTCTCTTCCTCCATCACTGCTTCTCCTGGCGCTGCCTGCCAAGGACCTACCATCCATCTCTGACTCCATGCCTCCCTTGGCTGATCCACCCACCAACAAGGGCCTGTCTCCTCCCCCCCCAGTCTCGGATCCCTGGTCGGGCTTGTTTCGGGCGTATGGCCCTCGGGTGAGGAGAAACCCTCGAACGTGCTGTCTGACAAAGTGGGCGTGAAAAGCCAATCATCAAAATACTCCTCGGGCATGGGCTTGTGCGGAAAAAGTGCATGGAACTCCTCCTTCAACAGGGGTTCGTCCAACGCGTAACCCGGCACCCAGCTATTGGCAGAGGCCGGAGTGCCTTCCCTGGCTAGAAAATATTCAACTCCCTCCTCCCCCCATCTCGAGTCCAGTATCTCTGTGACCTCGTTAAGAGGTTCTGGTCTTGGCGATTCCCCCCCCTCAGGCGCCCTCCTACGTGGCTCTGGGAGTGCTCCTGACTCTTGAAACCTGTGTGGGGTTTTGTAGGGAGTGAGCACCGACCTATGAAAGACCGGGTGCACCCTGGAACCCTCCGGAAGGGCTAGACGAAAAGCCACCGGATTGATCTTAGCCTCAACTTGATATGGCCCTAGCTGCCTGTGTCCTAACTTCTTCTTGGCCAATGACCTGGCCGGCATCGCGTGGGCTGCTAACCACACCCAGTCCCCAATCTGGATGTCCTCTCCCGCCCTCCTGTGCTTATCGGCCTGCACCTTATACGCCTGTTTTGCCAGCTCCAAATGTCTCCGCAGCTCCTCGTGCACCTCTTGCAACTCCGCTGCAAACTGGTCGGCATCTTGAGGCCCCCCCCCTCCTGGTGCCGCAAATCTCGGGAAGGTTCTGGGATGACGGCCATTGTTCGCGAAGAAAGGCGTCACCCCGGTGGATGCGTGTTTCGTGTTGTTGTAGGCGAATTCAGCCATCGGCAGATAGTCCACCCACGCCGCAGGTCGCTGGTTGGCGTAGCACCGCAGGTACTGCTGCATGATCGCGTTGACCCTCTCCGCTTGACCGTTGGTTTGTGGATGTCTCGCCGATGTCAGGTTGATTTTGACGTGCAAGATGCCCAGAAGCTTTCGCCAGAAAGTGGAAACAAACTGGCGCCCCCTGTCGGACAAGACGGACTGCGGAAGTCCATGCACTCTGAAGACGTGATCGATGAAGAGCTTTGCGGTCTGTTCTGCCGTCGCCACCTTGGCACAAGGGATGAAATGCGCCATCTTGGTGAACAAGTCCACCACCACTAACACCGCCGTCTTACCTCTGGAGCTGGGCAGGTCCGTAACAAAGTCCAACGCTACCCTCTCCCACGGTTGCTGCGGTGTCTCCAGCGGTTCTAGCAATCCCGCCTGCTTCTGGTGCACTGGTTTGGACCTCTGGCAGATATCACACCTGGCGACGTAGTCCGCCACCTCTCCTCTCATCTGGGGCCACCAAAAGTCTCTAGCCACCAACTCCATCGTCTTCTCTTTGCCGAAATGGCCTGCACTAGGGGCGTCATGCAATTGTTGCAGAACCTTGGCTCGAAGATCGTCGGTGGGCACGTAAAGGGCACCCTTACGAGTCAAAAGTCCATCTTGCAATTGGAACTCATCGTTGTCTCGCGACCCTCCGCGTAGCTCCTCCATCTTGGACTGTGCAAACTGATCCCTTTGCAACGCGCGTCGCACCGCGTCCAGGTCGACTGCGATGGTAGCGCACGTCCACGCCTGCGGTGCGAAAATGTGCTTTGCTGCGATTGGAGCTGCTTCCTCCAAGTATTGCGGCTTTCGGGACAGCGCGTCTGCAATAACATTGGAGTCTCCTGGGATGTATTCTATTTTGAAGTCGAAATCCGCAAAGAACTCCGCCCAGCGCATGTGTCGCTGGGTCTGTAACTTAGCCGTCCGCCAATACTCTAAGTTCTTGTGATCCGTGCGGACTTGCACCGTGTGCTTGGCTCCTATTAAGAAGTGTCGCCACGCTTTGAAGGCTGCATGAATGGCCAACAACTCCCTGTCCCATATGGTATAATTGCGCTCCGTCTTGCTGAGCTTCCGGGAGTAGAACGCACCCGGTCTCCAGTTGCCTTGCGAATCCTCTTGCAAAAGAACGGCCCCAACCGCTCTGTCTGACGCATCGGTCTCTACCCGCATGGGTCTGCCGGGATTCACGTGGAGCAGCTGCTCTTCGGAGGCGAAAAGACCTTTAAGCGTCCGGAAGGACCGCTCCGCTTGTTCGGTCCAGACGAACTTCTTCTTCTTGGAACTGAGGGTGTCAGTGATAGCCGCCGTCGCGTTCGCAAAACCTTTAATAAACTTGCGGTAAAAATTGGCAAAGCCGATGAACCTCTGGACCTCTTTCCGATTTCGAGGGCTTTTCCAGTCCAACAGCGCTTGAACCTTAGCCCTGTCCATGGCCAGTCCCTCGTCGGACAACTTGTAGCCAAGGAAATCAACCTCTCTGACATCAAACTGGCATTTTTCCAACTTGGCGTACAGCCTGTGGTCCTTCAGCCTCTGCAGGACCTCCCTCACGTCCTTATCGTGATCCTCCGACGATTCCGAGAAAATCAGGATATCGTCGAGAAAGCAGACACACTTCTTGTAGAGGAGACCTGCTAGCACGTGGTGCATAAATGCTTGAAAAACGTGGCTGCCATTTTGGAGACCGAAAGGCATGACTCTGTATTCGTATGTGCCCAGAGGGGTGAACATGGCGGTCTTCCACTCATCTCCTTTCCGGATGCGGATGAGATTGTAAGCTCCACGTAGGTCCAGCTTGGTGAAAATCTTGCCCCTCCTGACGGTCGCTAAAAGGTCGTCAATCTTGGGCATGGGGAAAGCTTTGGGCTTAGTCAAGCTGTTTATGAACCTGTAATCCACTATAAGCCTTTTTTGGGGCGTGTTTTTCTTCTTCACAAAGAACACAGGGCTGCCACCCGCTGCTTTAGATTCCTGGATGAAACCTCGCTTGAGGTTATGGTCTATGAACTCCCGAAGCTCTTGCATCTCGTCTTCCGACATGGAGTACAGCTTGGCAGCAGGCAGTTGCGCCCCTGGCACTAAATCAATCGCGCAGTCGTAAGGTCTGTGAGGCGGCAACTTGTCAGCTTCCTTCTCACAGAAAACCTCCAAGAAGTCCTGGTACTTGTGAGGCACTGTTTGCACCATACCCAGATGCAACTGCTGCTCGGCTTCTCCTCCCTGATCGGTCTGAAAGCAATGCTGAGCACAATACGATGAACAAAAGGTGATCTGCCGCTGGTACCACGCAACCGCGGGACTGTGCCTCTCCAGCCAACTCATGCCTAACACGATGGGTGTGTCCGATAAGTGGGTGACATTGAAACTAATAAGTTCTCGATGGTTGCCAATCTGCATCATCATGGGAGGGGTTTGCTGCACCACTTGCCCCCCCAGCAACTTCCTGCCGTCTACCGTGACCACGTTTAGAGGCGTCGTTGCAGGCAGGAGCGCCATGTTGTGCTGCTTAACGAACTGCAGTCCCACGAAGTCGGCGTTGCTTCCCGAATCGATCGTTATTGGAACCTCGAGGAGTCTCCCATCAGGCAACTGGAGTGTTGCTGTGAGCAGAACTGCCGGTCTGGGAGGCAAAGGGTCCACGCTCTGCAGTGATGCTGGGGGCTTGTCTACAGATCCGCCTGGCTGAGCCCCAGTAGCTCTGCTTCCAGCCAGGCACTGTCGTTTCCCTGAAGCTGCTCCCCTGGTTGCACCTCTGCTGTTACAGTTGCCAGTGCTGCAGTGTGCTTCTGGAGCCTCTGGGGGCACTCTTTCGCCATATGGTGCGCACTGTCACAGATGTAACACTTCCTGGTTCCTCTAGGAGGCTTCGCTTTGGCTGCACCAGGGACAGGGCACTGGGATGGCTTCTGAGCCCTAGCACCACCAATCTCCATTGGCTCCTCGCTGTCCTTCCCCATTGGCGAGGGGTGCGCACGGCTGAAATCCCTGTGCACAAAAGGGAGAGTCCTCGCTTGCGCACGCGCTTGGGGCCCGTCCTCCTCGTGCCACGGACGTCCCTCATGTCGAATTCCAATAGCTAAAGCCCGTTGCACCACGTCTTCTAGGGTCTGGGGTCTGTCCCCCCTAGCGATCTCATCCTTGATGGGGGGGCTCAATCCCTCCCAAAAAAGATCTCTGACCGGCTTACTGTCCTTTGGCCAATCTAAGGCGGTGAGCAATGCAAAAAATTTAGAGTGGTATTGGCGCACAGTCGCTTTCCCCTGCCTCAGCCCGTGCATTTGACGGCGCGCAATGTCCACATCCACAGAGGATTGAAAACAAGAATCCATCGCTTTGAGGAACGCAGTTGAATTGCGACGGGCCGGTCCATCTTCGCGCCACAGATTGCGTAGCCAAGCCCTGGCCTCCCCATGCAGGTGCGAAACAATGAACCCCACTTTCTCCTCCTCATCTTTAAAATCGTGACGGAGTAAATGCAGTGCATATACGACGTCCGCTCTGAAATTGGGATAGTCTTGCAAGTTGCCATTAAAATGCGGAACCAGGGCACCCCCCCTCCGTCCAAGCGCAATGCCCTCCGCTCTGGAACCTGGGCCCCCCCCCCTGTCCGCGTGTTCCCACCTTGCCTGCAAATCCTGACACGTCTTCTCCAAGTCGTCATTCTTCTTCTGCGAAGCAATGACTGCCGATGTGAGAGCGGTAACCTGATCCCGCAGTGCAACCAGCTGCTCCTCAGCGCTCATGGCTGCTCCCGTTCGTGAGCTTCGCAAAAAAAATTTTTTGCTTTCAGAGAGGGGACTTACTGTCACGGCCACCCAGGACGGGTCCCAGCTCACAAGAGACCTCACTCCGTTGCAGTTTATTTACAGGAAAAGTTTATTGAAGATTTCTGCTTCTCGTACAGTTCAGCATCGTGGCCGTACGTCTGTCACGTTAGACCGCTGAAGTCCCCTCTGACTCCTCCCCTCTTCCACACCAACTCAATAGCCTGGCTCTAGACCACCTCTTCCTCTCCTTTCTTTTCCGCAGGGTCTTCCTGCCCCCCTGGGTTCCCTCTCTCCGTGACTCGCCTGAGGCTGAATCCTCTGCCGCCTCTTCCCCCCTCCTTCTGGCTTTAGGGCCGGGCTCCTCCCCTGAGCTCTCTCCACTTCCGCGCGCCTCTACGTTTGAACTTGGCGCGCGTACGTTGCTGCTGACCTTTCTTTCGACCGCTACACCACCCCTTGTTCTGCTCTCCACCCTTTCCGGCTGAACACCTTGCTCCAACCCCCTTTCTCTGTTCTCTCCTAATCCTGCTCCCTCCGAGAGGCTGACGACTCCACCCCCTTTTCTCCGTTCCGGCTGAGACGCCTCTTGCTGCGTCTGTCTTCCACTGGGCTCCTCTCCGCTTCTCCCTTCTCCTCCCTTTTGCTTGATTAAGGTAACCCCCTTTTGAGAGTCCTCTGACTCGCTGCTCAGACTCGTGGATTCCCTCAGAATTCCGTCATCTTCTTCCTCATCCTTCTGCCCCTCCTCCCACTCGCTCTCCGTCTCCTCTGTCATCTCCTCCTCTCTCCCAGAAACCCTGACACTTGTACTTGATACAATGTATGTGGAGAGATGATTTCCAGAGCCCATGGGTAAAAAAATTACAGCTGAAAATTACAGCATTGGGAATCTCCCCATCCAAATTACTAGAGCAGGACATAGTTCCAGCTAAAAGAACAGTAACCTGTAAACTAGAGGAGATGGACTTGCAGCAGAAAATGGTCTTGGGCAACGGTACCTGCTCACCTCTAAACCTTGGTTTATTACCCCTCTTAAGGCTCCCAAACTATTTGAATTCCTTAACTTCTTCGGCTCATAGATATGCCTTTGTAAAGGCAAGATTCAACACCTTCCCATCAAACGTGCTGAGAAATAGATTCTCCAATGGACAGATATCGCTCTTATGTGATTGTAATTGTGGGGCACCGGAATCGTTGCATCACATAATTCTTGATTGTGCTTTTCACTTATCGGCCAGGAGCAAGTTTCTTGCTCAATATCTTAAGGGAATTGCCGATGATACAACTGAAGCCAAACTGAGATATCTATTAAATGATGATGACCCCCTAAGATCACTCATGGTTGCCAGATTCTTGATCAGCGTCCTATCCCTAAAGAAGAGAAACAGACTCTTGTGTGGCTCGGATAATCCCTTTAAACCATGATCTATGTTTTAGGATGTAATTAGGTATTATCACCATTGATGTCTTCTATCAATTTATGAGCAGTGGGCGATGTTTATGTTACAAATTTTGTAATGTATGATGTTGGTCTTTTGTTTTTGTTTTGCTTTGGTTCTTGTCAGTTTTTTGTAAGTTTTGGAGGTTTTAAATTTGGAGGTTCAAGTACATTATGGTGGTATGGGAAACTGTCGTGTGATGGGCCAATGGCCGTAATAAAGATCAATCCAATCCAATCCTCTTTATAGAATTCTGCTGGATTAGGAAACCGCGCATCACGGCCTTACTAGCATCCCATATTATTCTTTTCTCCACCTCCGTTCTCAGATTTATCTCAAAATAGTCCTTCACTATTTTTGGGGCCTTTTGATAAATTTCTTCATCTCTGAATAGGGTGTCATTCATTCTCCATCTGAAGGTTCCAGCCGTTGTTAATTTCATTTCCATCTTAACTGCATTGTGGTCGGAGCAGGTTTTTGTGCAGATTTCTGTTTTTTTCACTCTTGGTGCCAGATTGCTAGAAATCCAAATTTGATCAATTCTAGTCCAGGTCATTTTTGCTTCAGAGAAGAAGGTTCCCTCTCTTTCCAGAGGGTTCCTTGTTCTCCAAATGTCAATCAAGTCCATGGTGTCAGTGAGTTCAAAGAAAGTCTTTGGTAGTCTCCCATCCTTGGATATTACTTGTCTTTGAGCTTTGTCCATATTTGTGGAGACAACTCCATTCAAGTCGCCCATCAATATGATTTTAAAGTCCATAAAGTCCATTAAAGTCTCATGCAACTTCTTAAAGAACTCTGCCTTCCCCTCATTAGGAGCATAAACCCCAACAATTAAAATCTTTTCCCCTTGAATTTGGATTTCTACTGCCAGGTATCTTCCTTCATCATCTTTGAAAATCATTTTTGGTTCCCATTTTTCCTTGGCATAAATCACCACTCCTCTTTTCTTAACTTTGTCTGAGGAAACAAATTCCAGTCCTAATCTCTTATTTATCAGAAGTTTCCTGTGTATCCTGGCAATATGGGTTTCTTGCAAACAGATTATATCTAGCTGTTCTTTCTTTAATATATGAAAAACTTGATCTCTTTTTCGGGGATGGTTTAGACCATTGCAGTTCCAGCTCAGAAGTTGCAGGGACATTTTGTTATTGTGTATTTTTCCCACCCACTGCTCCAAGTTCTTGTTCCTCGTCAGTCGGTGCTTGGTTCAATCCAAACGATAGGTTTGTAATGTCCAGTATTTCCCCCTCTCTCACGGTTCCTTTCTGAAAGTCCTCAAAGTTTCTCTCCAAAAAGTATTCTTTGTCTTGAATTGTTTTTATTTTGATTTTCTTCCCTTTGAAGTTGAAAGACAGCCCTTGTGGGAATTCCCACCTAAATTGAATGTTGTTTTGTTTCAATAGGTCAACTAAGTCTTTAAATTGTGTTCTCACCTCCAAAAAGTATCTGGGAATATCTTTAAAAATCTGTATTTGGGAATTTTTAATGACCAATGCCTTCCGGAAATGTAGGTTCAGTATCTTGTCTCTTTCTTCCTTTGATCTGAGGGTAATTAAGCAGTCCCTTGGTTTCTTACCTTGCTTTCTGCCAATCCGGAAGGCTGTAGTTATTGCAAAATCCTCTTCCCCTTCCTCCAATTCATCACTCCAGAATTCTTGGAACTTGTCTGTAAGAAATTCCCCAAGCTTGTCCTCTTCCTCTTCAGGTACCAGTCTCAGTTTCAAATTCTTGCCTTTCCTCTCCAATTCCATAAGGGCCAAGGCTGCATCATGTTCATATACTTTCTTTGCAATAGGAACAAATTTCCCTTTAGTTTCCTCGGCCCTCTCCTTGTCTCTGTACTTTCCTGAATTAAACGATTAATAGAATCTGTATTAGACGATATTGTCGTTGTGTTCAAATCCAATCTTGTTGTCAGTTCTGTCAATTTCTTAGAGTTCTCTGTAGATTGCTTGGTAAGTGCTTCTAAAGATTCATTTATCCTGAGTAGAGCCTGTGTCATAGAATCCATTGATACTGTTGTTGTTCTTTCCTGTGCAGCTGATGCTCCTGACAAGGAGCCTCTTTTCTTTTGAGCCTGAGCCTGCTTTGCTTTGGATCTTGTTGATATTTCATTCAGTGGGCCGCTCATACTCAAGGTCGTTCCCACAGGAACAGCTGCAAGTGGAAAATCCCACTGTTTCTGCCTCAATACAGCAACTGTTTCTCTTTTAGACCTCTAGAGGGAGTACATTATATCCAATACAGGAACAAAGAAACAGGGAAAGAAGTAGCCATACCAAGTTCCAAAAGTGAAAGTCCAAGTAAAAACCCTATTTTGTTGCGATTTTAAATGTTACAGTTTCTGTCCACTAAAGTCCCGTTATTTTACTTCAGATTAATCTTACTTTGTATCACATCTAGCTTGACAGTTGATTCCCCGGCGCTCGCTACCCCGGCAGCCTAGCCAAAGGTGTTGACAGCGGAAAACTTCCGTTTCCAAACTCCTCTCTTCCACCAAACAAAATTAAGTCAGTTTTTTTCTTCTCCCCCCTCTCCCACTCTCCGGGGGGGGGGGGAGGTCCTCTTTCGATGTCAGGTTAACGAAGTTGCAAAAGATAGATAAATCCCTTTAAATGCAGCTTATTCTTTTCGTTGCTCAGTCAAACATGTAGTTCCGGGAGGCTGACTTCCTTAATTTTTGCCTGACCCGTTTTCAGCCAAATCTTCTTAAGTTCTTAAATTTTAAAGCCCCGTTCCCTTTATTTGTCGATCTTACTCACGGGTATTTATTTCCAATCGGTAGTTTCAGGAAGGAATCGGCGCTCTCCGTCAATGGCGACGCGGCTTCGCTCCGTGGGCTGGGTTGCGATCCTCAGCACCGCGCTCACACCCGCTGCCGCTCCGGAGCCTTTAAAAAGGCTCTTTCGCGATACCGGGGGGCGCAAAGGTGCCCACCGAATCTCCTTGCTCACAGGCTTCAGCGCCTGTGATTTTAGGGGTCCCCCGCTCGCCGTAGCGGGTCAGACCCGAACTCACGGAGCAGTCCTGCTTCGGAGCTCGAAGCAAGGACCGCCATTAACGCTGGCGCCGACCGGAAGTCCAGCACCAACACTTTGAATTTGTGCTTGGAAATGTACTGGGACCCAGTGAAGATCCTTTAGGACCGATGTGGCCATTCCCAGTCCACTGCCACACTATAGGCTTTATTCTGACATCATGTGGAATGGTCCTCCCAATAGTATGTATGTATGTCAAGAAGATCAAACCGATCCATTCTAAAGGAAATCAGCCCTGAGTGCTCACAGGAAGGACAGATCCTGAAGCTGAGGCTTCAATACTTTGGCCACCTCATGAGAAGAGAAGACTCCCTGGAAAAGACCCTGATGTTGGGAAAGATGGAGGGCACAAGGAGACGGGGACGACAGAGGACGAGATGGTTGGACAGTGTTCTCGAAGCTACCAGCATGAGTTTGACCAAACTGCGGGAGGCAGCGGAAGACAGGAGTGCCTGGCGTGCTCTGGTCCATGGAGTCACGAAGAATCAGACTTGACTAAACAACAACAACAAATGTATGTATGTATGAATGAATGTAATAAAAAATTATACACCCCTTGATTGTAAAAGAAAGAAAAAATATCCCTTCAAAGCGGTTTACAAAAGGTAAAACAGTAAAACTGAGAGAGAGAAAATCACAACCCTACTTTAAAACATACAAAAGTTAAAATCCTAAAGCAGATTAAAATCTCTTCCACTTTCTAAGCTTCTGGTTAGGCTTGTCTACACAGGTGCAAAAAAGAGGACTGTGTAGGCACCTGCTTGATCTCAACAGGCAGGGAGTTCCAAAATGCCACACTAAATGATTGCATTCTTACAAATGCTGAGCGGGTATTATGGGGCACTAATTGCATTAATGCCAATTCTGCCAATCGAATTGTGGGGTAAGGAGATTTTGTAGGAGCACCAGCTGCAGTTTCTTGGGTACCCTTAAGTCCATGGCAGCGATTCAACCTGGAGTTTGCCAGAGGATGGGCGAGGGTGGTCCGGCTCCCCCACTCTAGAAACAGCTGTAGCTGCCAAACCAGCTGAAGCCGGTAAAAGGCACTCCTAACCCCTGAGGTTAAGGGACGCGGGTGGCGCTGTGGGTAAAAGCCTCAGCACCTAGGGCTTGCTGATCAAAAGGTCGGCGGTTCGAATCCCCGCGGCGGGGTGCGCTCCCGTCGTTCGGTCCCAGCGCCTGCCAACCTAGCAGTTCGAAAGCAACCCCGGGTGCAAGTAGATAAATAGGGACCGCTTACTGGCGGGAAGGTAAACGGCGTTTCCGTGTGCTGCGCTGGCTCACCAGATGCAGCTTTGTCACGCTGGCCACGTGACCTGGAAGTGTCTCCGGACAGCGCTGGCCCTCGGCCTCTTAAGTGAGATGGGCGCACAACCCTAGAGTCTGTCAAGACTGGCCCGTACGGGCAGGGGTACCTTTACCTTTACCTTAACCCCTGAGGTCACCTGGGCCAAAGCAACAGAGGTGGATTCCAGGATCCACTCCCAGACTATGAACGGACTTCTTTCAAGGGGAGCACCAGATCAGTTATCCGACCAATAAAACACACTTCTCCAGTCAAAGCTTTGAATGTTTCCTGTTTCATCTATTTTATTAATTAAGAATAAAGAGTATCAATCTATTGCACGAGTTCTCTATTTTGCAACCTCTCTGGAGGTTCACTAAGCAGCTCCCTGTTCATAGAACGGTGTATAAATGCTAAGAATAAAAATCAGAGTACGTCCCTGGGCTGCAGCTTAACGTAACGCATCTTAAGCTGGCAGGGTGTTGTTTACCATCTTTGCGGTTGCTAATCATCTCCTTCCTCGCACACTGCAATGCACGCCCGCTTATTTATTTATTTATTATAATTTTGCAGTCTGGTGTGTATTATGAGGCCTGTCAAAGAACTTTCTTCCTTTCACCCTACATGATTAACATTATATGTGTGTGTGTGTGTACACACACACACACACACAAAACACACTAATACCATCAAATCATGCTTGAATTGTCACAGAATACAAGATGGCAGGCCCTGCCCCAAAGAGCTTGTTGCAATTGTTTCAGTTACGTACATATCCTTAAGAATGGACCTAGCCTTTGATGCAGTCCCCAGTTGCTCTTGGACTACAACTCCCATCATACCCTGAGCATTGGTCATGACGGTTGGGGCTGATGGAAGCTGGAGTCCCGCAATAGCTGGAGGGCCACAGCTTCCTTAGCTCTGGTCTAGGCATTGAAGTACACTGGTAACCTAGCCTGCCCTCAGCCATCCAGTGGACCTTTGTGGACAGAAAGGATTGTGAGGGCTTCTAGTTTCCTGAGCTTTTGGTGTGATCTTGTGTGTATTCTGGGTTTGTCCTTTGGTCCCGACATCTGACCTTGGTCTGGATTGCTTCCTGGCCATGCTTCTTGTTTTACCCTCATCTCCAATGCCTGTTTGGTTTCTTTGGTCTGACTGAAGATTCCTGGCTTATTTTAGACCGCTGCCTTTGGTTCAGCCCTGACAATGACCCTTCCTGAGAAGTGGATGTGCCTGGTCCATTTCCAAATTGCTTTTTGTTGTTGATACTGGCCGGCCACCAACAATCCTCCAGTTGAATCCCTAGTGCAGGGTAGCCAATGTTATAGACTATAGTTCCAATCATCCCTGTCCATTGGCAGGCTGACCGGTGATGATATCTTTATTTAAAGATAAAGGACTTGAAGAAGGAAAAACGGGGGGCCTGAAGTTGCCCATCAACAATTAGCACCCGGGCAGTGGAATGGGGAGACATGCAGATCACCAGATCAGGGCTATCTGACATAAGAAAAGCCCTGCAGGATCAGGCCAATGGCCTATCCAGGCCAGCAACCTGTTCTGACAGTGGCCAACCAGATGTCTGTGGGAAGCTCACAAACAGGCCCTGATTGAGACGTATTCCATTTCTGTTTCAATTATAGTCATCATTTCTAAATTTGTATCTATGCATTGTAACATGCAAATGTTATGCAAATGTGTTTCCTCTTTTGCCCTCCTGCTTTTAAATGACACATTTCCTCTTTTTGTGGCATTGGGTAACTGACCGCCCTAGACATTTCCAAGGTAAAGGGTGGTTTCAAGGCAGTCCGGACAATTTCCTAGATCCACTAGATTCAATTTCCTAGATTCACTCTCAGCTTGTTCATGCCTGTGCAAGTTTTGCTCAGTCTCTTATCATTCCACTATAGCTGCCTACACACCATGCGTTTGAAGCACTTGCCTTGAAGAATCCTTGGAATGGTGGTTTGTTAAGGGTGCTGGGAACAGTAGTTTTGTGAGGGGTAAACTACAGTTCCCAGGATTCTTTGGGGGAAGTAATGCACTTTAAATGTAGGGTGTATATGCAACCTTAATGAGTCTTGGTCAGACATGAAAGCTTTAACCATGGAATCACATACCCTCCAACATTTATCTGATGAAAATAGGGATGTCCCATTCCATAATGATAATTTTACTATTTATACCCCACACATCTTACTGGGGTGGCCCAGCCAATCTAGGCAGCTTTCAACATATATAGAAACATAATAAAACATTAAACGGTTTTTTAAAAACTTCCCTGTACAGGATTGCCTTCAGGAGGCTCTGGGGGAGGGGTGTGTGTATTGGATAACTCCATACCCTCCAACATTTCTCCAATGAAAATAGGAACATCCTAAGGTTAAACCACAGAGCCTAGGACTTGCCGATCAGAGGGTCAGCGGTTTGAATCCCCACGACGGGGTGAGCTCCCGTTGCTCAGTCCCAGCTCCTGCCAACCTAGCAGTTTGAAAGCACATCAAAGTGCAAGTAGAAAAAAAGGTACCGCTCCAGCGGGAAGGTAAATGGCGTTTCCGTGCGCTGTTCTGGTTCGCCAGAAGCGGCTTAGTCATGCTGGCCACATGACCCGGAAGCTGTACGCCGGCTCCCTCGGCCAATAAAGCGGGATGAGTGCTGCAACCCCAGAGTCGGTCACGACTGGATCTAATGGTCAGGGGTCCCTTTACCTTTACCTTTAAGGAAACGTGGGACATTCTGTGATCAAATCAGAACCTGGGATGGCTTCTGTAAATCAGGGACGTCCCTGGAAAATAGGGACACTTGGAGGGTCTGGAATCAGGTGAGGTGAAAGTTCTATTTGCAGTAAATAATTGGAGCATCCTTCACACATGCAAATCACCAATCACAATCAGCCTGAGAAAAATGCATGTGAAATCTGCCCTGATGTGTCTCTCTGTCAGCATCGCCCTTGAGCCAGTGCCACCAACTGGACTCATCCACTTCAGCCCCGACTGGGCCAGGCGAGCTGGGGTAGCACTTCCAGAGACCACCTTCTGCACAGCAACAGGTCAAAGTGTTGTGGACTCACAGCTTAGAGTTGTGAGCACCGGATTCACTTCCACAAGAAGACAGTCATCGCACAGCAGAGTATAGCAGAGTACAGCAGAGCATAAACGACTCGGAGAGCAGCTCTGTAGAATATTTTCTTTATTCTATCTACAACTATAATACACAACTATATACAGAGCTAAATGAGGTCTAAACGAAAAATGCTGAACTGCACTGAGTGTCTGCAGCTGCTCTTAGCAGCAACCTTATCTCTACACATGATCTCTCTCTAACAGTCAGTCTCTCTCCCCGACACTTTGATGTGAGGCTGGAGCAGAATAAGTAGAGAGCAGAAACCGCCCCTCCTCTCTGGAGAATCAGCAGAGAACATCAGCAGATTCTTGGATATGGGAGGGGTGAAATATCCTCATCCTCACCGTGGCTCACAACAACTTACAGTTGTCAACAGGGCCAGCCCACCCATCAGGCTTGGTGAGGCAGTTGCCTCGGGTGGCAGCTGGGAAGAGCAGGCATGTGCTTGTTATGTACTGAGTTGAATAGGATTCAGAATGCAGCAGTCTGATTGGTTCTAGAACAATAGGATTCAGAATGCAGCAGTCTGATTGGTCCTAGAACAATAGGATTCAGAATGCAGCAGTCTGATTGGTCCACAGGAGACACCCAATCCAGCTCCAGGTGGAAGGGAATCCACAACCTGATTGGCCTACAGGAGAATCCCGGAATTAGCCAATTATGTGGGGCCAATTGTGTAAATAATGTATATAAGGCAGACATTCTGGGGGAACGTCCATTCCTCCTCACCGCTATGAGCTGAATAAAGAGCATGAAATCCACCCTCGACTCCGAGTATATTTCAGTGTTGCTCACCTCTGTCTCCCCCCCCCCGCCCCGCCTGCTCCTCTCTGCCCTGGGCTGCCTGTAGTTGCCTCAGACGGGGGGGGGGGAGGCAGCGGAGAAGGAGAAGGAGGCAGTGGGATGGCAGCATCTTCTGTTTTGCCTCATGCAGCAAAATGTCTTGGGCCAGTCGTGGTTGTCAGCTTCTGCCTCTGGCTGTTGAACGAGGGTTTAGTAAACCAACACTGTGTTTCTGAGAGCAAGACTTCTTACACGCGGGGTTTGCTGCTTACATAATTGCATGTAATTACTTCTCACCTAGAAATGCTAGCTGACGCTTGAGTTCAAATTCAAAAGGCTATCGAGTGCTCATATGGCTGTGGGGGGAAGGGGAGCTATGCTTTGAGCACTGTGCAGCGCTGCTTCAATAGGCCTTGCATATTACAAGACTGGATGCATTAAGGCTGCAACCCAAAACACACTTACTAGGGAGTAAACCCCACTGAACAGGGTGGACTTACTTCAGAGTATGTATGCATATTCCGTGCAGACTTATTTGGTAAGCAGCTACATTGAACGCAGTGGAACATTACCTCCATGTAACCAAGCCTAGGATTGGGCTGCTGGGCTTGCGATTAGTTAGAGGTGGAATGTGGAGTGGGGTAAACGACTGTGGAACATCAGTACATATTGGAGGGCATCCTGCGTGCTATACATTTTGGCCCCATTGAAATTCTTCAGGAGGAAACGCTTGAGTATGTACTGGTACACAGTCTTTAGTCCTGAGAGGGCACTTGTATGCTGAAGGGCCTTTTGCAGTTGTGTAGTGTGAGAGGGGGCCATAGGGGCAGTTGCCCCAGGTGGAAAATTGTTAGGGGCTGCAAAATTTCAACACCTGTGGCTTCCGTCGCTGGGCTCCATTGAAAATGGCTTCTCCATGCGAACCAGGAAGTGACTTCTCCAGACAGTAGAACAACTCTTTTCTTATCTTTGCAGCTGGGTGACATGGATGCCGTTAGGCAGTTGAATGTGCATGCGTACTCCATTTCCTTCCATCCTCCTCCGCCTGCGCAGCCCAGGGCACTGGCAATCCACGCTATGCCACTAGCCTTACGACCATAGTGTAGAATTCTGTGGAGCAGAAGCAATGCCACTGTCCCTTTCTTCTCAAATAGAATGAGATTTCTCCTGCTAGGTCCTTTGAGGTCCTTTGGGTAGGTACCACCAAGTCCAGAGGTCTTAAATGGATGCAGATCCCTTCTAGTGAGGAAAACAAACAAACAAAATAACGCACCATTGTTTTTGTTTGTTGTTGTGTTCTTGGCTTTCTAGATTTGTTGTAGAAGCTGAGTGTCATAATGATACGTTTCTGCCGTGCACTTAGAAAATGGCAGATGGTGTTTTAAGGCAGAACAACGCTGCACAGCATGCTTTGTTTGGTTTTCGGCGCACTTGTTGGCAGTTTTCTAACACGCCAAAGCCTTATCCCGGAGGAAAGATAATCTGTTTAGCTTAGTGGTGGCCTATCTGCTTCTCCCCATGGTACCCCATGCCGACGGTTTTTGCCAATTTGCAAAAGAAGGCAACACTGTCTGGGGTTCTTGAATGAGGGAAATCCGATGCTGCGGTGTGTGTTTGATTGACGCCAGGACTTGTGATGTCAGTCAAGATAACCGGTGGGAGAGCTCTTTCATAACAATTGGTTATTACATCACAAACCACTTAGAAACCTTTCCCCATCCTTTATTACTACCGTTCCTGTTATTTTAATTTACTACCCAACCACAACGATAAATGGGATGGAGAAGCTCTCCTGCAAGGTAAAGTTGCAGATTGGGACTTTTTACTTAGGAGTTTGTAAAATTCTGCATGGCTGTCTGATACTCCTCCCTCCCTCTCTCACGGCAGGCTGCCAGTAACGAAAAAACAAGAAGGTCTTACCATGGTATTTTAGTCAATATTCACAGAGAGGGACATAGGATGTTGCCTCTTGATAATGGCGTTGCTCCGAGTAAAGTCCCACCCCCCTCTCTCTCCTATTCTACATCATTCCTGCATTGGCTGATCTGTGCTTTCTGCCTCTGAACCTTCCGTTCTCCTACTTTCAATGCCCGCCTGGTCCTGGGAGGGGAGCGGGTTAGGAATGCTTTCTAAAGACGTGAGTCTGTCAGCTGTCTCCCCCCGGTGCTTCTTTCTCCTCCTGACCCTCTCCCAATATTTCCCAGCTTCTCCACTCTGTAGCCTCTGAATGATGACCTTCTGCAAACCACTGTTCTAAATCTATACAGTGATATCTCTGGTTGTGAACGGGATCCATTCCAGAGGCCCGTTCACAACATGAGCAGAACGCAACCCGCATGGGGTGTCTGCGCACGCGCGGGTTACAATTCGCCACTTCTGTGCATGCGCGTGACATCATTTTGCGCAAGCAGCGAAACCCGGAAGTAACCCTTTCCAATAATTCCGGGTCGCCGCGGGACGCAACCTGAAAAAACATATCATGAAGCAAACGTAACATGAGGTATGACTTCTCGGGAAGGTCCAAGAGAAGTGGGAGGCGGTCTCCACCATTCCTCCTCCGATGTCCAGTCCCTCATACAGAAGAGTTTTCCTTCCTTTCTCATAACACTAGAACTCGTGGTGATGACAGGCAGATCAAAGAAAGTACCGCTTCACCAAGCGTATTGTTGAACTGTGGAATTCACTCCCTCAGGAGGCAGTGAGGGCCACCAACTTGGATGGCTTTAGAAGAGAATTGGTCCAATTCATGGAGGAACAATTCTCTCCCCCCCCCCATTATTTTTATTATTTTTCCAAATTATTACAAATCAAACCAAATTACTTTAATTTACTAATTAAACAGACCTCCAGAACGAATTAAGTTCTTAACCTGAGGTACCACTGTAATGATAATAGTAGTAAAACAACAACACATTTCCTTTCCTACAGGGTTCCCCCAACCACCTTGGGATGGAGTGTGGGGAAAGATGAAGTTCTTTTGAACTAGAGTGGTACCTCTAGTTACGAACTTAATTCATTCTGGTGGTCTGTTCTTAACCTGAAACTGTTCTTAACTAGAAGCATGCTTTTGCTAATGGGGCCTCTTGCTGCCGCTGTGCCGCTGGCACACGATTTTCGTTCTCATCCTGGGGCAAAGTTCTCAACTCGAGGTAACACTTCCAGGTTAGCAGAGTTTGTAACCTGAGGCATTTTTTAACTCGAGGTACCACTGTATTTAATTGGAAAACTTGTGTCACTGGTGATAGCCGAAGACAACAAACTCAACAGACTTCCTTGTTTTCTGGATGCAGGTATAGGAAAGAAACATCAGCACATCTCTCTCTCTCCTCTGTCACAGTCACTGCACTCTATTTACTTGTTGGTTTGCATGGTGATGTGTGATGGTTCTGTTGCCACCTTAAGTGTATATTTTTTGATGCTGTGTCTGCTTGAATGCCTGACTTCAGGCATGTCTGCATGGAACATTTCCCACATTTTCCCCCCTGTTTGTTTCCTTGCTTGAAACAGAATGGATTTAACCCTAACCAGATTATTATTTGTCTGGGCATCAGCTGAACTTTCGTTTTTGAAAGTTCCCTTTGGCTGCCGGCCCAGAGATGTCAGTGCAATAATTTAGCTTTTGCTGATTTAGAAGGCCTAAAATACAGCTGGGTGTGAGTTTGAATAATGAGAGCTCATCTTGTAATTCATATTGTTCCCCATCCAAACTTGGACCACGTTGGCTCAGATTATTAACACACCCACCCCTGTCCTTTGGAAAGCACCAGGGCTGTTTCATAGTTCATATTATGTCTTGTTCATGCATGTATTTTAGAGGGGTGGTATTTATATCCTGCTTTTCACTGTAGGGCTGTGTTCCCATTACTGCCGTACAGTGAAGTTGTTTCCTACAGGGATGTCTTTACCCTATAATAATATAGGGCCCAATTTAAAGTGCTATTTTTGACATAAAGCCTTAAATGGCTCAGGACCGTAATACAGTGGTACCTCGGGTTAAGTACTTAATTCATTCCAGAGGTCTGTTCTTAACCTGAAACTGTTCTTAACCTGAAGCACCACTTTGGCTAATGGGGCCCCCTGCTGCTGCCACCCAATTTCTGTTCTCATCCTGAAGCAAAGTTCTTAACCTGAGGTACTATTTCTGGGTTAGCGGAGTCTGTAACCTGAAGTGTATGTAACCCGAGGTACCACTGTACCTCAAGGACTGCCTCTCTCCATATGAACCTGCCTGCACCCTGAGATCATCTTCTGAGGCCCTCCTTCATTTGCCTCCTCGACGAGAGGTCTGGAGAGTGGCAACATGAGAATGGGCCTTTTCTGCAGTGGCTGCCCATCTGTGGAATGATCTCCCCAGGGAGGTTCTTCTGGTGCCTTCATTATATATTTTTAGGCACCAGGCAAAAACTTTCCTCTTTAACCAGGCCTTTGGTTAAATCCAATGCCCTTTTAAAATGTGTTGGGAAGGGGGCAGGGACAATTGGGTTGTTTTTGTTTTTATTACAGTGGTACCTTGGGTTACATACACTTCAGGTTACATATGCTTCAGGTTACAGACTCCGCTAACCCAGAAATAGTACCTCGGGTTAAGAACTTTGCTTCAGAAATTGTGCTCCGGCAGCGGGAGGCCCCATTGACTAAAGTGGTGCTTCAGGTTAAGAACAGTTTCAGGTTAAGAACAGACCTCCGGAACAATTTCAGTACTTAACCTGAGGTACCACTGTATTTATTTTGTGTTTTCATATTGTCATTTTATGTTGAGAACCGCCCTGAGACCTGCATTTGTATAGGGCGGTATACAAATTAAATAATAATAATAATTATAATAAATTTATTTATTTATATGTCATCCATCTGACTGGGTTGCCCCTAGGTAAAGGTGTTCACACTTGGCCAGAGACAGGTGGCTTAAGGACTCCAATTGAGTGAGGCTGTTTTGAGAAGCAATACATCCAAGAAGAAGAATTTGGATTTGATATCCCGCTTTATCACTACCCTAAGGAGTCTCAAAGTGGCCAACAATCTCCTTTCCCTTCCTCCCCCACAACAAACACACTGAGGTGAGTTAGGCTGAGAGACCTCAGAGAAGTGTGACTGGCCCAAGGTCACCCAGCAGCTGCATGTGGAGGAGCGGGGAATCAAACTCAGTTCACCAGATTACGAGTCCACTCCTCTTAACCACTACACCACACAGTAGTATCTTACAACAAACTACAGGATAATGTAGTTCATCCAGCATGTGAACACGGATTAAAAACAGGCAATGGAAACTCAGTGAGAGCACAACAAATTGTGGAGTGTAAATGCAGCCTAAGGTTGTAGGCCAGCTTAACGTCGAAAGAGATAAAAACAAACGACAGGCAAAACACGAGGCGTGAACATTATCGTAACACATTTCTCATCTGATAAGAACCATTTTCTTCTTCTGCCACTTCCGAAAGGCTCGATGAAGATGATGTCTCATACTAAAATTGTGGTTCTGAAAGTTGCTATAGGATATTGAAACATCATAATTTGTTTTTAAAGGTTCTCGCTGGGGGTGGCCAGAAATTGGGCATCTTTCCACCAAATGTCTGGCTAGCTTCGGAAATGATGGAGCTGTGCTGGGTGCTCAAACACTCCCACTGTGGGTGCACCACAATTGGCACTGAGATTGACTGAAGCTAGGAAAAGCCATTCAAAAACATAAGGCATGAAGTTGTTTTCTAGCTATAGATGCTGCAGTGAACATTTCATTTCTTGCCACATTCGCAATGATGGGGTCCAAGTTTCTTCTCCACCTACCCATCTTCTCTGCCTCCTCCCACCCCCATTTCCAGCCCACCCAGTTACCTGTCTGCTACAACTGGTGTCCCAGTACTGGGTTCTCGATCAAGTAGTGGCCACTGCCAATGAAGCATGGCTTAAAATCATGATAATAGCATGAGCTTCATGCTCAAGCGGTGTACATAAATTTTATGAAATAAATAAATGGAGGGAGGCACCATGTATCTCCACAGGCAGGTTTCACAGACACATCATGCTCCATGCTGAAATCAAATCTCCTATCGTCATGGTGGTGGTGATAGGGAGAAACGTTCTGGGGGGAATATCAATATACGGTACATGAATATACAGTATTGACTTTTTCAGAGCAGTGCCACAACCCAGAAGTCAAGGGACAAGGACTAGATTTCTGTGAAACAAGAAGCCCATAGCCAAGGAACCAGCCCGTTTGTTTACACAGAAGATATTATTCAAACTATGGAATCTGTTCCACCAAGATGAAGCGATGGCCGTCAACTTGGGACAAATTCACAGAGGATAATATCATCAATGGGTACTAATTCTCATGGCCACGTTCTACCTTCAGCCTTCAATGCAGTAGGGCAGGGGTGTCCAACTTCCAAGAGACTGTGATCTACTCCCACTATAAATAAACTGGCAGTGATCTACCCATTGGATTGACCAGAGTTTTGGGGGAGGATCAGCCAAAGTTGTTGAGCTTTTTTGGGGGGAGAAGATCGACCAGGTACACCCCGCAATTGACAGGTAGATCGACCCATTGGACACCCCTGCATTAGGGCATCCGAACATCAGCTGCTGGGGATCACAAGTGGGTTTCCCTTAAGTATCTAGTTGACCACAGTGAGAACAGGGTGCTGGACCGCATGGGCCACTGGCCTCATCCAGCTAGCATCTTCTCCTGTTCTTAAATAAGCTTTTCAGCCCCCAGCTGCTTCCCTTTGCCTTATTATGTCATAGACGATAGGTCTAGTAACTGCTTCCTTTAACTACTTGTCAGACTTCCTAGCATTCTTGTCTCTCTCCCCTGACCTTCATTGCTATGATGTTTCGCCCCCACCCCAAGTTGCTTGCCCTTTTCCCCAAGCCACCTATCCTTCTATCAGGCTCTCTCTCAATCCATTAGCTTAGTCTGCACAGTCTATTAAGCTTACCTGCCTCTAGGATTCCTATCCTTAGCCTCTGGACATTCAGGACCTCTTTCCGATTCTTAGCTTGTCTGCATGTGAGATTTCAATCCCAGCCAAATCGACAATTTCCTCTTCCCTCACAGAAGCTGGTCTGCAAATGTGTTCTCCGAAGAATACTCTGCTTCACTCAGCCAATCACTGTTAGAGGTTTTACTGCCACAAGCACAATATACCGTATTTTTCGCCCTATAGGACGCACTTTTCCCCCTCCAAAAATGAAGGGGAAATGTGTGTGCGTCCTATGGGGCAAATGCAGGCTCCTTGGCTTCAGCAATAGCAACGCGAAGCCTCCGAAGCCTGCGCTCCGGAGGCTTCGCATTGCTTTCGCTGAAGCCAGGAGAGTCTGCTCTTTGAGGCTGGCGGTGGGGGAAAGCAGTGCTTCCCCCCAGCCCCACAAGCTGGGGGGCAGCGGGAAGGCACGCGACGCCTAGTAGCTGCTCCCCGACCCGGCTTTGAGGCTGGCAGTGGGGGAAAGCAGCGCTTTCCCCCACCGCCAGCCCCACAAGCTGGGTCGAGAAGCCCGCAGGAGCCGCTTGCTCTTTAAAGGGTGCGCGGCTTCTGCTGGCTTTTCTACGGGGGGGGGGGATTCCTCCCCTCGTAGAAAAGCCCACAGGAGCCACGCACCCTTTAAAGAGCACGCCGCTCTTGGGGGCTTTTCCCCGAGGAGGGACAAGGGACTGACTGGCCGTTTCAGTCCCTTCTCCCCCGTGGTCGAAAAGCCCGCAGGAGTCGCGCGCGGCTCCTGTAGGCTTTTGCGGGAGGTGGGGGAATTCCACCACCTCCTGCAAAAGCAGGGAGAAGGTCTTGGAGTAGTGCACAGGCTGTGTGCAGCCTATCCACTGCTCCCAGAGCTGCGGGGGGTGTGTGTCATATTTTCCCCCTTGATTTCCCCCCCTGAAAACTAGGTGCGCCCTATGGACCAGTGCGCCCTATAGGGCGAAAAATACGGTACTGTAGATAGTACCTAAAAAAAATAAATCTATAGGGGAATCTCTCATTTGTTCACTATTGTCAGCAGCTATCTTTCTTCTGAGATAATGGAAGAGTACACCTTTGGGAGTTAAGTCAAACTCTTGGAGAGTTACAGTGCCTGCTGTGGCTGTAGAGACTGTTACGGGAGAGACATGTTTTGTTGCAGCTGGGCAGATGAAGGCGTCCGGTTGTGTTGCTGCAGATGCAACATGGTGTTTCTGCTCTCTGGGCTCCTCCCAGCGGTCATTCCTCCTCTGGTCACAGCTGTGGGTACACAACCTGTCTGTATGTCTCCAGGCACTGTGGTCGTCTGCAAGGGATTTCCACATAGCTGGCTTGATGTTGCCAACCTTCATGTTTGCAGACACCTTTGGCGCCTGATGCCAGCTTCCCGTGGAGCACGTCCTTGGGGATCCTGCCATCCTCCATTCTGTGGACATGTCCAAGCCAGCAGAGACGTCGCTGAGACAGGAATGCGCAAACAGCTGGGGAAATGTGGGTTTGGGAGAGCGCATCTTTGCTTGAGACTGTCCTGCTAACAATACAATATTATACAAGCAATGTCACTTCTTCTTTATCTGCCAATATGCCATTTCGCTTTTGCATATCACTATACAGTAGTACCTTGGGTTACAGACGCTTCAGGTTACAGACTCTGCTAACCCAGAAATAGTACCTCGGGTTAAGAACTTTGCTTCAGGATGAGAACAGAAATCGTGCAGCAGCGGCGCGGCGGCAGCGGGAGCCCCATTAGCTAAAGTGGTGCATCAGGTTAAGAACAGTTTCAGGTTAAGAACAGACCTCTGGAACGAATTAAGTACTTACGGTAACCTGAGGTACCAATGTATTAGAAACTGATGCTGCTGAGTTAAACCACAGAGCCTAGGGCTTGCCGATCAGAAGGTCAGCGGTTCAAATCCCCGCGATGGGGTGAGCTCCTGTTGCTCGGTCCCTGCTCCTGCCAACCTAGCAGTTCGAAAGCACACAGTGCAAGTAGATAAACAGGTACCACTCCGGTGGGAAGGTAAATGGTGTTTCTTTGCGCTGCTCTGGTTCGCCAGAAGCGGCTTAGTCATGCTGGCCACGTGACCCAGAAGCTGTACGCTGGCTCCCTTGGCCAGTAAAGCAAAATGAACGCCGCAACCCCAGAGTCGTCTGTGACTGGACCTAACGATCAGGGGTCCCCTTTATATTAGAAACTGGCACCTTGTCAACCTAGACATCTCTCTCTTCTCAGTGAGTTTCGTTTAGCAAGGGTTGGTGCAGCATTTTTTTTATAAAATAAATAAATTAGTGTAGGCAACAAAGCCTTATATAATTTTGCACATTCCTCTTGGCTGAAGTAGTCCAGTATTATGCTAGTTTCTATGCAGAGAACTCTAGCTTGCAATTGACCTATCCCTGCCCTTTAGCTAAGCCAAGCAAGCTTATCCTCAGCTCTGCTCTATTTGCCTGTCATGAAATAACTTTTAAAAGTCCCCAGCAACCCAATGTTTTCCCTACAGGAAGTGTCCTTGCTCTGCTGGGGGTTAATGGCTCTTCCTGCGCTCCCCAATGTTCACCAGCGATCTGAGCTATCTTCTGTCTTCTCTCTGCCATAGCCCAGCAGCCAAATTCATTATCATCAACAGAACTGCTCTATTAGGACATAAAGAAGTGCCTTCTGGATCATGTCAATAACCCATCGAGTCCAGCATCCTGTTCTCACAGTGGTTGACCAGATGCTTGTAGAAAACTCACAAGGCAGATTCAGGCATTAATGCATTCCTCTTTCCTGCAGTTTCCAGCAATGGGCAAAGGGCATTTCCTTTGTTATGGGTTTATCACCACACTGCTAAGAAAACAAATGAATAACCCTCAATAACACACACACAAATATGACATGGCCAGCGGATAATATTTATTAGGCAAAAGAAAGTTATGTACTATACATGTTACCTAGCATTTGAGACAAAAGGTATTTGCTTATTGGTGGAGTTATGAAAGCCTATACAGTGGTACCTCGGGTTAAGTACTTAATTCGTTCTGGAGGTCCGTTCTTAACCTGAAACTGTTCTTAACCTGAAGCACCACTTTAGCCAATGGGGCCTCCTGCTGCCGCCGCACCGCCGGAGCACGATTTCTGTTCTCATCCTGAAGCAAAGTTCTTAACGTGAAGCACTATTTCTGGGTTAGCAGAGTCTGTAACCTGAAGCGTATGGAACCTGAAGCATATGTAACCAGAGGTACCACTGTATAGGATTTGGGTTCAGCAGCCACCAAGTGCCTTTTCTTCAACAGCTTTTTGACCTTCGACTGTAGGGTGAGATTGTTTCACTTCTTAATTCAGTGATCTAATCAGGGTTTGGATTCATGCTGTTCAGATCCCCGATTATCGTCTTCCAAAGCAACTACTCTATTCCCAACTTAAGAATGGAAAGCGAAATGCTGGTGGACTACAAAAGAAGTTTAAAGTCGCTCTCAAGGCAAACCTAAAAAAAGAAGTAGTATAAGCACTGATAACTGGCAAACACTGGCCTGCGAGCGCTCCAACTGGAAAACAGCCTTTACCAAAGGTGTTGTGGACTTTGAAGAAGCACAAACTCAGGGTGAAAAGGAGAAATGAGCTAAGAGGAAGGCACGTTTGGCAAAACCTCTCCGTGATCAACTCCCACCCGGAAACCTGTGTCTCATCAAGAGTCTCATCATCCTCTAGCAATTGAGCCATCTACCTATCACTTGTGGAAAGAAAATAACTGAATATGTTAACAAAGTGACTGTCTGCTGCTGAGGAAAAATCACAGTTTGGGTTTGATTATAGTTTGTAACAGGGCTTTTCTTCAGCCGGAACTTGTTTCCGGCACCTCTCAGTTGGGCGCCGTTGTCATTCTAAGAGAATCTGGGCGGTGTTCATGGTGAGTTCCGGCACCTCTTTTTCTAGAAAAATAGCAGATTTCTAGAAATAGTGATATGGGGAAAGGACACACTCTATGGTGCATACCATATTGTGGTGCATAACCAATTGTGGTTAGTTATGGCACTGTGTCCAACTATGTAACTACTCAGCGTAGGTCTGTTAAAACCAGTGGACCTGTTTGTCAAATCAATTTGTTTTGATTGGTCTACTAACAGTGGATATAATTCTTTCTCTTCATATACAGTGGTACCTCAGGTTAAGAACTTAATTCGTTCTGGAGGTCCGTTCTTAACCTGAAACTGTTCTTAACCTGAAGCACCTGCTGCCGCTGTGCCGCCACACGATTTCTGTTCTCATCTTGGGGCAAAGTTCTTAACCCGAGGTATTATTTCTGGGTTAGCGGAGTCTGTAACCTGAAGCGTCTGTAACCTGAAGCGTCTGTAACCCGAGGTACCACTGTGATTGATTCGTTTCAGTTACACACACACACACACACCAAATGACCCCTGGGTTGCTAATGAGTAACTTTGAACCCTGATTAGATCATGGTATCAAACACTTCCCAGCACTGGCTAAAGGCTAACTTTTTTCAGTGTGGTAATGACTCGTTTTCATTTTAGCTTTCATTTGCGATGCTCCTTCTTCCTCTTCTTGTCTGCATCTCCAGCGATTGCGTACAACTCGGCACATGAGGTGGAAAATCCCAAAGGGCTTCTTGCCTTGCGGAATACATTTGCCACCCTCTGATGACGCCCCACACATGCTGCAAAGCGATGCATGCCTCTGCCTCATTCTGCACAGAACCAGCCGTGCCGGACATTTTCTCTCATCATTCCCCAACCTGGTGCCATTCAGATGTTTCGGACTCCAAGTCCCATCAGCCCCAGGCATCATGACCAATGGTCAGGGGGGTTGGAAGTTGTAGTCCAAAACATCTAGAGGGCACCACATTGGAGAATGCTGTTCCTTCTTAGCCTTCTTTATCTGTACCTTACCCCATGTTCCTCCTTTTACAAAGATAGCAGAGTCCTTATAAATACCAGATAAAGTGATGACGATCCTGTTTCTGGACTATACTTTTCAAATTGCAGATTGAGACTCTTATGATTGAGTGGTCCTGCATATGAGAAGAAGAAGAAGAAGAAGAAGAAGAAGAAGAAGAAGAAGAGGAGGAGGAGGAGTTTGGATTTGATATCCCGCTTTATCACTACTCGAAGGAGTCTCCAAGAGGCTAACATTCTCCTTTCCCTTCCTTCCCCACAACAAACACTCTGTGAGGTGAGTGGGGCTGAGAGACTTCAAAGAAGTGTGACTAGTCCAAGGTCACCCAGCAGCTGCATGTGGAGGAGCGGAGATGCGAACCCAGTTCACCAGATTACGAGTCTACTGCTCTTAACCATTACACCACACTGGCTCTCAATATACACTGAGTATACTGGGAAGAAGGTTTGGCCAGAATATTCCCCCTTGACTTCTGTATTTCTGTAGGCGAAGAACCGTATGGCTTCGGAGTTTCTTCATATGGTAGAAGGCCTACATGAGACCTCTCCTGCAGGCTGAAATAGCATGAATCAAAACAAAGAGAACAAGGCCGAGGTCTCCCTCGATTCATTTTTTTCTAAATAGTAACATGCACTTCATTTATTTTTCATACGCACAATAATTCTACATATTAAGCTTACAGTCACCAGCGAATTTGCTAGCCATTAAGTCCAGCTGAGCTCACAATTTAACAGTCCCACAGTGATCGTGCACACATTGGTTTTCATGGCAGGGGGTGGCACGAGGAATGCGAACCAGAGATGGGAGCTCAGCATTGGCCTCAAGGCAACATCCACTCAAATGGGGACGCTAAGCCAAGCACCAAACGAAATCCAACTACCATTATAGGTACCTAGGAAGCCGGTCTGAAGTCAGACCATTGGTCTACCTAGCTCCATATTTCCTACACTGACTAGCAGTGGAACCTGCCTATGTTCTCAAGAAGTCCTGTTCTGCAGTAGGACTAGCATAATGCCCCCTTCAATGTGTTTCAGTTCAGTTTTGTGTGTTGCTGTGCACCTGGCCATGTTTCCATGTTGCCCCTTGCCTAGTGGGTGGAGATATATTTGTCCGCTTCGATTTGCCTGGCTGGTTACCCCCATCCCTCCACCCACCTCGTCTCCTTTCTTGAGCAAACTTTTGAAAAGCTAAGCCTACAGGCACTTGGAGCTAGGAAGCCAGAGCTTCATATTATGGGCAAGAACAGGGGTCGGCAACCTAAGGCCCATGGGCCACAAGCGGCCCATCGGGGTTGTTTAACTGGCCCATGGACCCCCACTGCCCGCTCCTGTGCACCACGTTAAACCGGCGTGGATCAGAGCAGGGACCGCCTTCCGCGATGCTGGCTGGCTTCCCATTGGCTCCTGCAGCCAAGTATAATAATAATAATAATAATAATAATAATAATAATAATAATATTATATTATTTATACCCTCCCATTTGGCTGGGCTTCCCCAGCCACTCTGGGCGGCTTCCAACCGAATATTAAAAACAATATAGCGTCAGACATTAAAAACTTCCCTAAACAGGGCCACCTTCAGTTGTCTTTTATAATAATAATAATAATAATAATAATAATAATAATAATAATAATAATAATTTATTTATACCCCGCCCATCTGGCTGGGCCTCCCCAGCCACTCTGGGCGGCTTCCATAAAAACCAAAAATACAGTAAAATATCACATGTTAAAAACTTCCCTGAACAGGGCTGCCTTAAGATGTCTTCTGAATGTCAGGTAGTTGTTTATCGCTTTGACATCTGCTGGAAGGGCGTTCCACAGGGTGGGCGCCACTACCGAGAAGGCCCTCTGCCTGGTTCCCTGTAGCTTCGCTTCTCGCAATGAGGGAGCCGCCAGAAGGCCCTCGGCGCTGGACCTCAGCGTCCGGGCAGAATGATGGGGGTGGAGACGCTCCTTCAGGTATACTGGACCGAGGCCGTTTAGGGCTTTAAAGGTCAGCACCAACACTTTGAATTGTGCTCGGAAACATACTGGGAGCCAATGTAGGTCTTTCAAGACCGGTGTTATATGGTCTCGGCGGCCGCTCCCAGTCACCAGTCTAGCTGCCGCATTCTGGATTAGTTGTAGTTTCCGAGTCACCTTCAAAGGTAGCCCCACGTAGAGTGCATTGCAGTAGTCCAAGCGGGAGATAACCAGAGCATGCACCACTCTGGCGAGACAGTCCGCAGGCAGATAGGGTCTCAGCCTACGTACCAGACGGAGCTGGTAAACAGCTGTCCTGGACACAGATTTAACCTGTGCTTCCATGGACAGATGTGAGTCCAAAATGACTCCCAATTTTACTTTTAAAAGTAAAATAGTTGTTTATTGCCTTGACATCTGCTGGGAGGGCATTCCACAGGGTAGGCACCTCTACCGAGAAGGCCGGTGTTATGTGGTCTTGGCGGCCACTCCCAGTCACCAGTCTAGCTGCCGCATTCTGGATTAATTGCAGTCTCCGAGTCACCTTCAAAGGTAGCCCCACGTAGAGCGCATTGCAGTAGTCCAAGCCAGAGATAACTAGAGCATGCACCACTCTGGCAAGTTGTGGCTGACCAGATCGCCTGCAGGAAAGCTGCAAGCAGGACCCGAGTGCAAGAGCACTCTTCCTGGATCCTGTGGTTTCCAGCAACTGGTGTTCAGAAGCATTGCAGCCTCCGACTGTGAACGCTAGGCATTAATAGCCTTGTCCTCCATGATGCCACCTTTATTTTCACTACCCAAGCTGTTGGAAAGGATTTAAAATTAAGCATCGCTTTCATCCTTCGGGAGGTTGTAGACTCTCCTTCCTTGGAGGTTTTTAAGCAGAGGTTGGATGGTGAACTGTCATGGATGCTGTAGTTGAGATTCCTGCATTACAGGGGGTTGGACTAGATGCCCCCCAGGGGTCCCTTCCAACCATACAATGCTATGATTCTATGATCTATGTATGTGCATAGAGGACACCCCACCTGCCATGGAAGAGAAAGTTGGTGTTGCACAAATTTGCAAATTATTCAGTCCAAATTTGGATTGAATAAGGCTACAGTCTGGACCGAAGCTAGCTGGTGTGTGTGTGGGGGGGAATGCATCAAACCACATATTTCACACAAAAAAAACCTACAGGATACCTCTGGTGCAGAACATGGTGGCTTGGCCACCCCTGGGGGCAAAGTGCCACCAGCAGATGACACCTTGCTTTCAGGATTTGCAGCAGCTACCCATCTGAAACCAGGCCAGGTTCCAGTTGTTGGCCCTATAATATGATGCCCTGTATAGCTCAGGGACAGGTTTCTTGAGAGATTGACTTTCCTCCTTATATACCCAAGTAGATTGCTGTGGTCTGAGGGAGAGATTCCCCTGCAAGATCCAAAGATCTCAGAAGTGTGTTCCGCAGTAATTCCGTGCAGGGCTTTTAATGTGGCGACCACCGTTTTGTGGAACAGCGTTCCTGTCAAGATTTGACAGGCAACCACCAGCAGCGTTTTCTGGAAACGATTCAGGACATTTTCGTTCTGACAGCCTCCCCCGTTGGATGAACGGGTCTTTATGTGGGTCCACTCGTTAGTCATATTTTAAATGCATCTGTTGCTCCTGTGTTTTTCACTGTTTCTAATCACCTTGTGTGTTAATCACTTTCAAGAGGGTGGTTTAGAAGACAGCTGATAAATAAATGGTAATAATAATAATAATGTATTCACAGGCTTGGTCTCTGCCTCCTTCCTTTACCTTTCACCTGCATCTCTGGAGGGTACCACACACTACTGGCAGAGCATCCTACACGACACAACACAACACAACACATGAGATGTGTGGGATGCAAGCCCAACAATGCGCATAAGCTTGTTGTACTTTTGCAACCCAACCGATCACAAAGTTACACGTCGTAAGAAAAATATTAGAGAGAGACATTGCGAACGAACGTGTACTTAATCAGTAGTCCCTGCCGTCACTGTCATGTAGTGAACTGCGGCAAAAATATATTTTTCAACCATTTGTTGGGTGGGTGGGGAACTAAACAAAACTCTCTACAGAAAAGGGGTTGGGAGTAGAGAAAGGAATTTCTTCAAAGTGTTCAGAAGGGGACTGTTGCTTACTGAACTTAATATTACATGGTGGCCAAGGGTTTTCTGTGCTCCTTCACTTTAACCCTTTTTTAAAAAAAAGTTCATTGCAGAGGGCGCAAGGCTCTTGGCTCAGCTTCTGGTTGGCCAAAGTTTCCAGAATGCTGTTGTTCCCAAAGTTGGGGCCGGCACATCCATGAGGCAAGGTTGAGGGGCGGATTCGCAGATCCCAATCAGATATTTATTCCTCCCTTGTCCCTGATGTAGATCTTAACTCACCCTTTCTTCTCTGTTGGGGAGAGGGCGCCGTTTTGTGGTTCACCTCGGGTGCCAATATGTCTTGGACCAACCCTGGCCAAGGCATTCTGGGAAGTGTCGCCAGGAGGAAGTGGTGCAAGGCACTCTCTGCTACTTCCTGCAAGCCACCGTTCCTGCTGAGACCTGGTAAACCAGGTTCCCTCCTTAAAAAATCAAGAGAAATTCTGCCATTGTCTTGAAAGCAGCAGCAGATTGGCCCAGTTTTTGCAAGAGGACAATATTTGGGAGTGGGATCTTGTGTGAGTGTGATTTCAGCCCAGCCATAAGTGTGACATTTTGGGTTGTTGCTTAGGCTGACTACACCACCTGAGACCCAGAACCGAAAATTCAGTGCTCAGTTCTGAAACATATTGTGTGCCATTGAGTAACGACTGCCTTGCTTCCACATAAGTCGACTGGAAAATAAGGAGCGATGAAACATTGGCTAGCCCAGCCTTTGCCAACCTGGTATCTCTGCCAGATGTTTTGGACCACAACTTCCATCACCATGGCTGTGGTGGTCTTAAACATCTGGAGGGCACCCGGTTGGCGAAGGTTGGGCTAGATTAGTAACTGGTGGAAAACTATTTTCGATACAAATTGCAAATGGCAAGTGTCGTCATAGAAGAGGCATGCCCTTTCTGGGTGAGAATGAAGGGACTTCTAAGTGGGTGCCTCTTATGAATCATGCTCGCATCACCCCAAAACTAATCATGTCTTTTCACTTTGGAACAACTGAACAACACACCGGCACGTTTATGCCTATTTAATCGTTTACAGCACACACCTATGTCTGCTTGTTCAGAACAGGTTCCACAATGTGCATTGGGGCTTAGTAAATTAAAAAGCACTTTAGTCCAAATTGAAGAATTGTGGTTTTGTACGTGTACGTGTGTTGTTGTGTTTTTTTTTTTAAAGGAGCATGCTCAAAGTTGTCCCTTCTTCGTCTCCTTGGCTAGTGGGTCACACCTACTAGTGCGAATGGAATGCAGCAGGATGCACACACACACACACACAAAAATACCTCCCAAACTGCGGAAAGCAGTTCCCCGTTTACCTTAAGGACCGGAAGACCAACGTGCAAGAGCAACACAGTGGAAGAGCAACGACTGGGTAGCGCTGGAAACCACCAGGCCTGCAAGGAACCGGGTCCCCAGTGCAAGGAGGGCGCAGCGCTCAGCACATGCTCAGAGATGCCACGCTCGCCATCGGCTCTCCACAGCACCAGGCTTAGAAATCCCGGCGGTGTGTGTGTGTGTGTGTGTGTGCAATAGAGGAAAAAGCGCAGCCCCTGAAGCCATTCCTGGCCTACTGCTGGCTGGGTGGGGAGCACCCTCTCCCGATGCCTCCCCGCGCGCTTGCTGCAAGAGAAAGGCGGGCCGGATCGTGCGAGACGGATTGAATGAAATCCCTCCGGGAAGAGCGGCTCGCCCCTCCCACTCCCCCCCCCACCCCCCGCTGCTTCTCTCTTTGCTTGGCAGGGCAGGCAGCCAGTCCGCTGCGCCGGCCGCCCAGAAAAGGGGCTGGCGCGCGCCTGCCGGAGTCCCTCCCCGCCTGGCTTGCGACGGCGAGCTGCTTGCCGCGCCTGCTGTCTGGCGCTTGTGCTGTAGCGAGAAGCCGGGCAGGGCGAGAGAGAGGGGAAGGGAACGCGGCGTGCCGGGGATTTCCAGCCTGGGCTTCGGGAGGGCGGGAGAGGAAGTGCGGGGCGGGGTGAGGGAGAGAAAGAGAGCCGGGGCAGCGCACCAGGGACTTTCCAGGCAGCCGGAGCGAGGCGGCGGCGGCTGCTGCGTTTGGCGGGGCTGCTGCTGGTGCAGCAGGAGGCGGCGGCGGCGGCGCTGGTAGCGACGGCTCTTTTCTCCTCCGTCTCCCCTTCCCTTCCCTTCCTCGCGCAGGGAGAGGAGAGAAGGAAGCAGGTAGGGCAGCCGGGCTGTTGCGCCCCTCGAGGCGCAGGCGGAATCCGGGGAGAGGAGGCGAGGGGGAGGCGGTGTGTGTGTGCGCGCGCGCAGGGGTGCGTGTGTGTTGTGTGTGTGAGGCGGGCGGGCGGGGGGCGCCTCTGGTCTGCTGGCTGCTCCCGCCGCCGCTGCTGCTGCATTTGCGCGCAGGCTGTGAGGGGAAGGAGGTGGTGGATGCCGGAGGTCCTTTCCGGAGCCTCCGCGGGGAAAAGGGAAGGGGGCGTGAGGGAGGAGGAGGAGGAGAGGGGCGGCTGGGTGGCCGGGCAGCCTTCATGGTGGCGCCGCCTCGGCTCCTGGGCTGGAGCTGCTGCTGCGAGGGGCTGGCAGGGCGAGAGCCGAGGAAGGTCGGCGGGCTGGGCTGCGCCGCGGCGGGCAGGAGCGCGCGAGGAGCCGTCGGGGCTGCCTGAGGGCGCGCGAGGGGACGCCCGCTTGCCCGCCCCCCTCTCCCGCTTCGCGGCTGTTGCTTCGCTCTCCCTCTCTGGCGCCCCCCCCCCAAACCACCACCCCCTCATTCCACTCGAGGCAGCTGCCCGCGAAGGGGGTCTGCGCCCGGGGACTATGCAGGGACCCGGTTGCTTCTGTTGCTCAGTCCCATTCGGTCTCCATGCTTTGACTGCCGGGGAAAAGGCTTCTGGGGCTCAGAGGTAGATTCCATTCGCTCGCTGCTACTGCTGCTGCTGCTGCTCTTGCTCTCGACGCCAGGAGCAAATGCTTGCTTCTGAGCCGCTGGCTTTGCTCAGATCTCCAGATCTCCCAAGTTCATCCTTCCAGCTGTTTGCTATTGCTGCTCGCCCCCCACCCCATCCCCGCCGCTTCAGTCTGCCCCGGTGCTTGCTTTAGAGACGGGGGCGCGCGCGCCTGGGTGTGCATTATTGCTCTTTGAAAGAGACTACTTTGGAAGGCCGAAAAAACACACACACCTTAACGTCTCGGTGTTGGAAAGTGGATCAGCGGAGTAAGTCTTTTTTAAAATAAATTAATAAATTCAGAATGGTTTATGTCTATATGTGGGTTGCTGGTGAAGGAAGCATGCTTCGGACCCCCCCTCCTCTTCCTCTCCCATTGCTGTGCCTTAAAGGTGTCTCTGCATGCATTTGATGTGCTGTTTGAATGCAGAATGCTCTCTTAATTTCTGACTCCCTCCATATGCAGTCCGTGTGGGCGGGCCGTAGGTATTTAAAGGGGAAGTGTCTTGCCTTGCAAACCTTTTATTGGGGTGGGGGGTTGTTTTAATTCACTTGTGGCAAACTCCTGTTGTATCCACTTTGCATGTTCCCACAGGCTAAACCTTTTTATTTCTTGGCTTGGTTGCTTCGCGGTGACTGCACTGATGCTTGCAGTAGGTTGCATGTTGAATTTCAATCAGTGGTAGCAGCCATGGAGGATAAGGGAACATTGCAGTTGCAAGTGGAGGGAGAGCTCTAGGACAAGATACAGGATAAATTATCTGTAATATGGGTGCGTGCATCCTCTCCTATTGAAAAAAACAAAACCCTTGTGTGTGTGTGTGTCTGTGTGCTCTTTCATAGGAATAGCCTTGTAGCCAGTGCGGAAGAAGGGAGCTCTTCTGTAAAGGACACAGAAAGAAAGGTATCTATTATGGCCTTTACACATTATGAATTGGTTAGCCGTTTGCAACCCACGGTGCTTTTTAGATGTGCATGGTTGTAACATGTGGGGAATGTTAACTTGTGTATGATTACGTCATGTCGTAGTGTAACGAAAGGGAATGGGGTTTTTAAAAGTTTTATCCTGAGTCATTCCTCTGCAGATGAAATCTTTTGTTAAAAGCAGTAACTGCTATGTTTTTGTCCCCGTCCCCCCGCAGTAAGGCAGGAAGGAAAAGCCAGTAACTGATCAGTCACAGAGATGTATATTTAGATAATGCTTGGAGGTATGATTAAACTTGGAAAATCGTAGTTCGCTTAGCATTCTGGTCATGTCTCCATAGTGTTGTACCAGGGTATTGCTGATAGAGGATTTGCATGGTCTTCCAGCTGCAGGAGTCCTTGCTTCCAGCTGTAGTTAAGCCTCTTTGCTCTTACCATTTCCCAGTAGCAGAATGGGAAGGATCCGCAACGCATCATCGGGGTGTTGTTTTTTTTAAAAGGATATTGAATGCTTGCGTATTTGTGTGTGTGTGTGTGTGTGTGTGTGTGTGTGTAAGGGTGAGGAGGGAAGAAGAGTTGTCAGTCTCTTGGCGATGGCTGAACGTTGTGCACTGTGATCAATGAGTTTACAGAAAAGCATTACGTGTTATACTACTTTTAAGAGATGCATCTGGGCTCTGTTTTGCTAGGTGACTGAATTTGACGTCTTTGAGGCTAGGATTGCACCAGTGGTATTGTAATCTTAAAGTACGGTCCATAAAGGGGTGTAGCTTCTATTCTAGCATATGCTGTTGAATTGCAGTACTATGAATGGCTTTCAACATGGATTCTGACCCTGGCTGTTTAGTGCAAAATGCTTATTTCAGATACTTACTTGGGGGGGGGGAATACGGTAGCTGAATTGCAACCTATGAATACATTTCCATCTACAGATGTCTTCCTCCCTCCCCACCTCACAATCTCGTTTAATCACTGAGGTCCAGCTTATGGTTTTGAATTGGCGTATGTTTAGCTCTTTAAAATAAGAGAAGGCAGTTTTTCAAAGTTACATTTTCTGGATTAAGATGCTTGTGAATATAGTATGCATGCATTTAGTTTAAAGTGTTTATAGGAAAGACATTAAGCGTATGAGGCAAAATCACTTTCGTGTTTGAACGTGTGGTTTCTTGGTCTTGTTGGGAAGCCCCTGAGAATACTGGTTAATAATGGAAACAGTGATCTTACTTGAGGTTAGGCAGCTAAAGTTATCTTCGTAGTTAGGATTTTGCACATGCTTCTAAATGCAAGCTGCGTTCATTGTTGTTGTATGGTACGTTAGTGAAATGCTTTTTGGTTCAGTAGCACCGAACATTTAACATGTTCTGCGTATGGTGGCAAAGGAGCCAATCCAGCATGTGGGTGAGGAAGGATACGGACATCCAGAGCTTTCCTGGAATACAGCAGTAAGGAAGGCTGATCTTTTGTGACAGCTGGACACAGACATTCTGGAAGTGAAATAGGCATACGATTTGGGATTGCCGTACACGAGACATTTCAGTTGAATTAATGTGTATGTTATTGCCATCTAGTCATCAGTGGGTATGAAACACATCACGGGGTTAAAAGCAAGGAATTCTGTAGTAATTGTCAGCGTGTAGTAAGACACCTAAGAACTGGGCTGGATCCAGCCGAAGGCCTATCCAGCGCAGCATCCCTTTTTTACACAAGTGGTCAAGACAAGAAGATGCTTCTGAAAGCTTCGCAAGCAGGACATGGAGACGTTAATTCTCTCTTCCGTTGTTGTTTCCCAGCAACGGGCATTCAGATGCATGCTTCCTCTGATCTGGAGGAAATATATACCCATTGTGAGTAGTAGCCATTGAGAGCTGTATCCTTCAATGACCAGGGATGAATTTGTAGAGAAGAGCATCAATGAAAATTCCGAAACAACCGGCAGGGATTTGTTAAAGGAAACGGGTTCTGTGCTGAGGATGCATTTCAGAATGCCTGAATGCATGCGAATTATTTCCATGCCCTCAAGTGACTTTTACATCGCAGTGCATACAGACGAGGCGAGATGGAAAAGAGGCTGTAGGTTAAAGGAAAGGGTATGATGCAGTGGAGCGGTTGGAATATTCACGCTGGAATTAAATAGCACAATGTGCTCTTAAGTTTTGTTTTCCCTTTATGGGTTTCTTTAAATAATAATAATATAGGCTTGGATCCCAGTTATTCTTAAAATCAATGCAAGTCTACATAAGCAGCAGCAGACGACAACAACAACAAAACTAGAGTTGCAAAGCCGGCTGCTGGCAAATTGCCTCCTGAAATGTTTTGACATGACCTTTCGTGACTCAGTGCCTTGACTCAGTGGCGCTCTCCACGCTCTTTTCAACAGGCTTCTTTTAGCCTAGTCAATTTCTTAGCCAGTGGAAAGTGGGATTGTTGTCCTCACTGTCCGTGGCTGTAGCCATTGGGTCAGTCTGCATGGACTTCCCTGCAAGCAGAAGAAGGCTGTGGCTTTCTGCTTTTCCCAGCGCGCACACCTGTTCCACCTCCAGGCGCAGTAGACACCCACATGTGGGCATAAAATAGGACCTCTGCATGTATAAAATAAAAAAAGGGTAATGTACAAAATAGAATGCATGCGGTCCTGATCTGTGCAATCAGCTGGAATTTTATGGATGTGGTCATTTAGCAAGTGCCAGAGTGTGACCTTGCTTCCCCTTCTCCAGTGGTGGTGAAATAAGCTTGAGCTAGCCCATTGGGTAGCAGTAGTCAATGGGAGGTTTGGTTCTCTGAAATGCACCTATAAAATGGGTATAAAGTTTTCTTTTGCAGTCAAGTGGTTTATTTTTTAAAATAAGGATTTCTTCATTACGGGAAACCCTAAAGTACTTCAGTCTGGGGGTTCTGACTGGGGGTCCCCCCCCAACATTAGAATAGTTATATCTGATTTTACTTCCATCATGGTAAATTCATTGGTAGCCTTTTAAGGTGTGTGGTTTTGTCTGCATGCACATATATGGTATTATTGTTTCAGTAATAATTTCATGCCAGTGCCTTTTCTTCTGGGATTTACTGTTTTATGCCTCTTGGGATTGTAGAAGGTAGTAATAGTGTCAGCCTTGTTTGACAGAGCCGTTCTAGCTAGCAATTTATATTGTGTGTAGAATTCTGGAGTGGTCCTTCCTTGCTTTCGAAAGAATCTCCTAAGGATGCTCAGAGCTAATTCTGGATCTTACTGCAGACTCTACTCCATATGGCTGGATTTGGTAGGAAAGCACAGAAGTGTTGCTGCCTTTCCTCAAACGAAACTTAAAATGTTGCTGCAGCAAAAACAATCAATGTTTAGGGTACAACCAGGACTGTACCTTGAGTTTATAGCTCCACCCCACTAGCGGAAAGTATTGCACGTATTCAAAGAGACTTTGTGTAAATGCCGCATGGCAGGCGCGAGAGAATTGCCAACATGAAACTTTCATTGGGTCCTTGTGGATTCGTTTTTGAAAACAAACCCTGAAACGCAGGTACCTACCATTTACTCAAGAGCATCATTTTAGATCCCTGTACAGCCTTTTAAAAACGGAGAGTTAATTTGTATTAATTTTAAACTCCCTCATCCCAATGTATTTGAAGCTAGGGTTAAAAATAGTAGGAACAACCAGTTATCCACAATTTGTTCCAAACCCCTACAAAGATACAAGTTTTTTGCCCATACACTAGTGCCCTCACTAGTGTCCTTTTTTGCCCTCACTAGTGAGGAAGTGCTCTGAATCTCACTTAGGAAGGAACTACCCAGCCTACAAACCACTATTGAGATGGCCTTGCTTTCTGTCCCCAAACCTACGTATCTTGCCCTGTGTCCTTTCATGCACTGCGGTGGAGGAAGAAAGCCTGCAGGTCCCACCAGGAAGTTCTTGAAGATGACCAGCAATATCTTCCAGGGGGCTTCCCCTCTAAGAAGAAGCAGAACTACCTCCACAATCTTTGCAGATCCTTGCAGTCAGCTGATTTATCTCCATACTGCAGAGTTAACTACTCATCCCAGAGCCTTCTTGGAGGAAGTGGAATTTTGGCTGGGAGATCAACCCTTAAAACTGAGGTTGGGGAGAGAATGTGAATGAACACAGGTCCATTGATTTGGAGCTGTTGCTGGAAGCCACTGGTAACTCCAGGTGACATTTATTTTGATTTATTTATTTTGATTTTTGTATCAGCTGTTCCTTCAGGAAACTTGGATCAGCAACTCACCACTGTGGTTGGAGGGAAAAAGAGAGAGAGAGAGACAGCAACTTGTTCAAGGTTTCTTGGAGCAGGAATTTCAACACGGGTTTCCTATTTTCAAGCTCAAAACTCTAGCCGTTGTACCACACTAGTTTTGATGCTGTACTTGAAACAGCTGTTTCAAATGCAATTAATAAATACATTGCAAAGTAAAGCTTGCCTGCTTTTCTAGATTCCCAGTGCCGACAGCAGTGAGAAACCTGTGGTTCTCCAGGTGTTTTGGGTCTCTAACTCTCATCAGCTCCAGCCAGCATGACTAGTGGTTAGGGATTGGGGAGCTGTGGTCCCACAAGAACTGCAGGGCTACAGGCTCCTGATCCTGGCTCTGTCACTTGGAACTCCCGCTGACTGCTGTCGTCATCATACAGGCTGCGTAGATGCACCAGTTCTTCTTTGAATAAGATTTGATGAAAGGAGCCAGTCTCCGAAATTAATGTGTCTGGATTAATAACTTTCAAAATACCAGCAGACATTGATCTTGTTGAAACTATTTTTCTGTGTTACTCTGTTAAATATGGTTTATACCCAGTTCTGATGATGGTGAGAGGCAGTCATCCATCTTTCTAGTGTCATGGTTAGTTTACCTTACACATAAGGAACCCTTTCCTTCAAGATCTTTAGAAGGACACCTCTGTTCCAATACATAAACTTATTATCACTTTGAAAACCAGACCTTCAGCCAGGAATAACAAGAGACTCAGATCACCCACCAGTTATAAGTCTTCGTTCTGTGGCTAACAATGGTATTAACCAGTAAAATGGTAATACTGCACAAAATTGAGAAAACCCATATTTGAATACTACCCCTCCCCCAAAAAACTCCACGTTTCCTGCCTTACTTGAATCCATGGTGTAACTCTTGAGTATGTAGTGGCAAAGGAAGCATTGAAGTTCCCGGTGTTGTGTCATTAGACCTACCCAAGAAACACTTGCTTTCAGAAAGAGACCAAGTCAGGGTTCCTATACTAGGCGATACAAGACAGGTTCTGATGTGCCTGTTCAGTGGTTGCTTGGGATAAAATCTGGACGATCAAGGATTGTTAGTTATTATATGTTGATCCTGGAGCACCATTGATTGTGTGCTATTGTGAGTGCCATAAAGGAGATACTTTCCTCTCCACAGACCACAGGCAGATATATATTGTAGTGAGTTTGTGGGTGCCCGACTCTCCTGTGCTATGTGTTTCAGACTCCCCCATGTTAAGAGTTTCTGGGTGGCACACACTCCTGGATTCAACAAATGTTAAAATGTAAGCTTGACCCTTTTCCTGAGGTGGTGATGGAGCATCAGAATAACATAGTAAAGGTGACAAGCCATTAGGAAAGCCAAGGTGAGAGGGCTCTGTGACAGAGGGCAAGTGGGTGGGGGCACCTCCTTCAGCTCTTAGAAGACAAAGGCAGAATTTGGAGTAGAATTTTAGAGTTGGCCGTGATGTGCTCTAGAGCAGTGTTTCCCAACCTTGGGTCTCCAGCTGCTGTTGGACTACAATTCCCATCATCCCTGACCATTGGTCTTGCTAGCAAGGGATGATGGGAGTTGTAGTCCAAAAACAGCTGGAGAACCAAGGTTGGGAAACACTGCTCTAGAGGACAAAAAGGGTTTCAGACTGGTAAAGGCGGCAAGCTGGAATGAGGTTCAGAGCACGATGGTTGATTTATCTTTGAATCCAAGGCAGATGTTGTAGAAGAGTCAAGACCCGCTTGGGGTGTTGATGCTGTGAACCACTTCGCCGTAGGCTCAGGTTGTATATACAGTGGTACCTCAGGTTACATACGCTTCAGGTTACAGACTCCACTAACCCAGAAATAATACCTTGGGTTAAGAACTTTGCTTCAGGATGAGAACAGAAATCGTGCTCTGGTGGCACGGCAGCAGCAGCAGGCCCTATTATCTAAAGTGGTGCTTCAGGTTAAGAACAGTTTCAGGTTAAGAACAGACCTCCAGAACGAATTAAGTTCTTAATCCGAGGTACCACTGTATGTGTAAGTAAACCACCCCAGTCTCTGCTGTGCCTCATTTCCAAATGGAAATGTGAACCCCAGGTTAAGTGCCTGGAACCCTTGGAATTTTGCACACAATTTTCTGTCTGCCTGCATTGCAGACCTAGATTGTGTGACCTCAAGTCACGCTGAATGCTAGTGATACTGGGTGCTTCCTTGGTCTGGTCTTGTTTTCATGGACCATGGTTTATTAGTACCTGTGCTGGAGTAGAAAGAAGGTCAGGCAGTGAGACTGGGAAGGATCCATTCTCAAGACCCTGGGGAAATGTTGTCGGAGATGGAAACACTGAGCTGGGTGTAGCAGTGATATAAGGCAGGGAATAGGAATCCTGAAGCCTTCCAGATGTTATCTCCTCCTCCCACCATGAGACCATTAATCTCAGGGTTGCGAGTTCAAGCCTCATGTTGGGCAAAAGATTCCTGCATTGCAAGGAGTTTTACTAGATGACCCTCATGGTTCTTCCAGCTCTATGATTCTGTGAACCCTGACTTGTGCTGATGGGAGCAGGCATTGAGCAACATCTAGAGCAGCCCAGATGTTGTTGGACTGCAACACCCATCATCCCTGACCACTGGTCCTGCTAGCTAGGGATGATGGGAGTTGTAGTCCAACAACAGCTTGGAGACCCAGGGTTGAGAAAGGCTGATCTGTAGGGCCACAAACACCACACACCTCTGCATCTTTATCATATGATGAAGTGAGAATAATGCCAAAATGAGGAAGAAGAAAACGCTAACAGCTGATACTACAAAGGCACTAAAGCAAAATAAAAGAAGCTTTAAACTTAATCCAGGAGGGAAGAGGGAGGCAATGTAGAGATGTTTTCAAAGGACAGAGACTTTCTCGGTGAGGGGAGAGAGAAATTAGATGAAGGGAAGAGTTTGACAGATGCTGAAGGCGAAAGAGGAGGCTTCCGTTGTGTGGCAATACATCCTTTGTGGAGCAACAGCTGAAACTTTCTGGCTTCATGAATTTAATAGAGTTGCATATTTCAGAGTTCTGCCATAAAATCCAGGAGACATTAAAATATAATCTCCCTTGGGGCGTGCCTCATGTAAGCCTTGCTGAAGACATGCATTGCTATCTATAGAATCTTCTTTAAAAAATAATGTAAAAGTGGTATTTTTAAATAGTTTTAAAGCTTCCTGGTGTCTGAGCCTTTGGCTTTGTTAAGGGCACTTAATCGAAGGGCTTTTGATCTAGCAGACACATTTGAGAATCAAAGAGGAAGAGAAGCGGTTTTTGCACCCAAGATAGGTCTTGACTGCCAGGGAACCCTACAGAACACCGTGGGATGTGGTGGTGGGGTGTTGCAATAGAATAGAAAATAGGCCAAAAACAAAACAAAACAAACAAACAAAAAAACCCCACCCCAAACCCCTTCATTCTCATTAGCAGAGACATCTGCTGGCCACAGTGCGATGGTCACCTCCAGGCTTGACCACTGTAATTTGCTCTAAGCGGGGCTGCCCTTGAAGCTGTCCCAGAAACTCCAGCGGGTGCAGAATGCTGCAGCGAGGCTCCTCGCGGGGTCTCTGTCATGGGAGCATATTCACCCAGTGCTTTTCAAACTGCACTGCCTCCCAGTAGAGTACAGGGTCAGATTTAAGGTGCTGCTTTTGACCTTTAAAGCCCTTCATGGCCTAGGACCCTCGTACCTACGGGACCGCATCTCCTGGTATGCCCCACGGAAGCCTCAAGGTCCATAAATAGCAACACCCTAGTGGTCCCGGGCCCTAAGGAAGTTAGATTAGCTTCAACCAGAGCCAGGGCCTTTTCAACACTGGCTCTGGCCTGGGGGAACGCTCTGCCTCATGAGACCAGGGCCCTGCAGGATCTGATTTCTTTCTGCAGGGCCTGTAAGACAGAGTTGTTCTGCCTGGCCTTTGGCTTGGAGCCAATTTGATTCTTTTCTTTTCTCCTCCTGCGATGAGGCTACATTTTAATATTTTAATGTATCAATATTTTAATGTTGTATTTTAATTTTGTTTTTAAGTTGCATTCATTCAACTTATTTTTATTATTTCTTGTTAGCCGCCCTGAGCCCGGCCTTGGCTGGGGAGGGCGGGGTATAAATAAAAATTATTCTTATTCTTATTCTTATTATTTATTATTAAAGTGCTTGCATGAGCACAGTGGCACCAGTTGGATTCCATCCAACACTAGATCACAGCTCCCAATCCTTTCATACAAAAATCCATTCCAGGTTTTCCCTAAAAGCTTTCTTTGTGTCAGTAGCCTTTTTTTTTTTGTGGGGTGGGGGACGACTTTCGGTGTTGCTGTTATTCAACAATTGATAAATGGAAACCCTTGTTGATTTATTGCACATCTCCCCAATAGACATGATAGAAAAGGAGAGAGAGGAGGGTGCTGCAAATCACCCAGAGATTTACTAGTAGATTTCTTGCTTTCTTTGGTTATACGTGGGTAGTAGTTGCAATGCCGTTTTCATGGTGCTGCTTAAAACGATGGAAGCGGTTGTTGAGAGGCTTAAGTACGTTGCAAGTAATTCAGCCACTTTCTACCTTCTCAGAATGATTCATTGCACTCAGAATAGGGGTTGAAAGGCTATTTACTTTCGATATAGAGTGGCAGAATTTCTCTTGGGTCCATGTAGAAGTGGGGCATAGTTTAGTTCAAGTATTTGCCGTACGTATGTCCCATCTTTTTGAGTAATGTGAGTTATTTCGGGTGAAAACTCCGCCTTTATTTAACTTAGCAGACTACCTAGAACTTGGTTAGCACGAGCCACCAAAATTTGAGTCTCAACCAACACCACATGAGCGCAATACATTTAGAGCATATTCGTGCTACTTTAACAGCCACAGCTTCCCTAAAGCATCGTAGCTTAACCTCTCAGGGAACTACAATTCCCAGCATGCTTACCAAACTGCAGTTCCCAGGGCACATAGTGGAAAGCTATGTGCCTTAAGTGTGTATTGTGAACGAAACCCAAAGCTGTGTGAGATTTCTATGTGTTTTCAGCATAGCCATCATGCCTACCAGGCTCTGTTGTTTCCTAGATATGGGATGAGGACTCTGTTGTCTTCCAGATGTAGTAGGACCACAACTCCCATCACCCCTGACTGTTGCCCATGCTGGCTGGGGCTGATGGGATCTGGAGTCCAGCAACAGCTTGAAGGGCTTACCCATGTCTTAAGACGAGAAATCACTAGCTGTGGTTCTGGCACTGTCCTTGCTACCCATGCGTTTCTCATGAAGACTTAATCCTATAAGTCATTATTATTTACTGGGGCTTAATTCTCTTGCAGTCTGTAAATCTTTGGGCTGTGTTTCTTGTAACTACTGATGGGGAATTGACTGATTTTAAAACAAACCTTAGTCTTTGTTATTTTAACATGGTTTTAAATAAATCTTACGTCTATATCGTAAACCGCTTTGAGATTCATTTCTTTAAAATATGAAGTGGTCTAGAAATAAGTAATAATAAAAATTATAAATAATGATGTTCTCTTGGTGTGGCTCTAAGGTGAGCTGTAAGCTGTTTTATTCCATCCACACCAGGGAAGGCCTTGTGGTGGTGTGGGACTTCTGTTGTTTTCATTATTGGAATTTGTGTATACAATGGTTTTGATTTTGCAACGTGTAATCAATAGACTAACATATACATTTAATAAAAAGTTTGGCATGTAGGAAGCTGCTTTGTGCCACATCAGACTTTTGTCAGTTTAGCCTGTTGTTCTCTGGCTGGCAGTGGTTTTTCCAGGATCTTGGGCAGATATTCGTCCCCATCACCTGTTACCTGGTCCTTTTAACCAGGAGGTGCCTGAACCTGGGAACCTCTGTATATAAAGTGTGTGCTCTCTTCAACTCATATGACCTTCCTTCTGAGTTTTGCGTTTGGCGAAGGAGATAAAAGCAATTTCAGGTTTGTTTCCCCCCCCCCCTGAAAGTAATTCTGCAGAGGCAGACGTGGGTGGCAATAACCTGTGATAATGGAGCCCAAAATGCTCCTTGGGGCCTATTCAGTGCAGCCAGAGGAGGACTCTGTGCATGCCACCTGAAATGTGTGACGCCAGACACCACTGAGAACGATTTGGGAAGGAAGGTAAGAAAGAAAGAAGCAAACAAACCATACTTGGTGGATGGTTCAAGTGTCAGTCTAAATTATGTCAGGATTTGGACTCTGCGGTGTTGGTGGGAATTTCCATTTTTGAAATTTGTGTTTGTTCATGTGACCAGCCTAATGGCATGAAGGTTATTAATGACCTAGATTGGGACAAAAGACTATATTTTTAAATTTAATTTGGACTGGAGGAATGTACTTGCTTTATTAGGCTCATTTGTACACCATTCTTAATTTAGAAAAATCACAAAGGTTCTAATGAAGGTAGGTGGATGGGTACCCCCTCTGTTGAAAGAGTGGAGGGTCGTGAGACACGGGGTGAATCCTTCTCAGTATTGGTACCAAGGCCATTGAACCTGCTCCTCATGCAGCCTTGTTCCTCCCTTATTCCTTTCAATAGGCACCAGCTCAACAGAGGTTGTTTTTTTAAAGAAATATAATAGAGTGTTTAGGGTTCATTGAACCTTGGTTTACCGATTGTTCTTCAGTGGTGTACATAAGAATAACTCTTCTGGATCAGGTAAAAAGCTTGAATAGTCCAACATCCCATTCTCGCCATGGCCAACCAGATGACTATGGGACACCCCCCCCCACAGGACACAAACACAACAACACTCTCCCCACTTGTGGTTGCCAGAAACTGGTATACAGAGCCATAACACCTCCCAATACTTTAGATAGTATGCACCTAGTGACCATCAATAGCTTTACCCTTCAAGAATTTGTCAGAACCCCATTTTAAATTACTTTATACCCCTTTATGGCTTTTTTTTGGTGGGGTGTCTCTATTTATTTTAAAATAAAGAGTATAATGTATATTTTTCCTAAACTTGAAAGTCCCTGAAAGGAGCCCCAACCTTTTTCTAGGCCTGCTTAGATTCAACATGATTGGATGAAGGCCTTATGTTCCTTTATCCAATCCCTCTTTCTCAGTGTTATAAACTCAGATGTATAAACTAGGTGTCAAATGGCTTCCTTAAACCAGGGTTACAGTCGCCAAAACAGAATGTCTAGTTGCCATTTTTGGGCAAGATGGCTCTAAAGCCTTATTTTTCAAATAACGGACTGACTGATTGATTCTCAGTTAAACATCTGGCTAGTTCAGATGACCACCTTGAAGCTAGGTTAAGAGCATTGAGAACTTAAAGAAGAAAAGTCCCTTGACCATGTGCATTGGCCTGTTCTGATCTCTTTTTCTTAGTGGTGACTGTTCCTTCTCAGGCTGCACAGAAAAATCAGTTTGGTTCCAGAAATTCATCCCTATTGTTCAGATAAAATATAATGGATAGAATTCTGCAGGATGGGGTTTTAGAGTGTGAAAACAGCCCAGATCCAATGATCCCCAGATGGTGGAGATGTCAGGTGCCAACCTGGCGCCCAGGAATCTTCACTTGGTCGCAAGTGGTTGAAAGCTAGGTGCAAAACGCGCCTGGCACCTGGCTAATTTCGAACATTGCCTCTTCTAGTAACTCCCAACCTAGTGTTGAATTAAACATTACACTATTAAGACCATTCAGTCAGGTCAAGCATTTCTGGTTGTCAGATGGAATGAAACCTCTCCTTCCCCTGTATGCTGTTCTGGGGGGCTTTCCTGATCCCTAAGAGCAGATACGGGCCAGGGAGGACAGCCCCATTGCACTAGTGCTACTACAGTGGTGCCTCGCTAGACGAAAAGAATTCGTTCCGCGATTCTCTTCGTCTAGCGGTTTTTCCGTCTTGCGAAGCAAGCCCATTGACAGCTTAGCGGATTAGTGCTAGAGCTGTCAAGCGGCTTCCAGCGATCAGCTGTTAAGCGGCTTATCAGCGGAACAGCTGATAAGCGGCTTAGCGGCTTAGGAAAAGGGCAAAAAAACAAAAAAAAAAAAACCGCCGGGGGACGCAAGATTTTTTCGTCTTGTGAAGCAACCCCATAGAGAAATTCGTTTTGCGAAGCGCCTCCAAAACGGAAAACCCTTTCGTCTAGCGGGTTTTTCGTCTTGCGAAGCATTCGTCTTGCGGGGCACCACTGTATATGCAACATACAACTGTGTGTAACATACAGTTACACCACGAATCCACATTCTTTTCCTCAGCAATTATGGCCAGTTCAGATTGTATCAGACTCAGGTGCTTGGGTATTAGTGTGCATTATTCATTTTGGCTCTTATTTATGTGTTCATTGCCTGTTTTCTCAGTTTAGATAGGTCTTCCTGGAGTTTTTCACAGTCTCCTAATACAGGTCCTTGAGGGGATTTCATTGCTTGTATGCCCTTTGTACTTCTTCCTACTGTTTGCTTCCTGTTGTTCAGCCACTTGTTGATCCCCAAGATGTTTCCATTTGCCTAACTTGGGCATAGCTTTCCAATGTGCTTGTGAATGATGTTTCCTTGACATCATTGGGGGCAGCTGATCAGCCAAGCATCTTCAGCCGGTTCTTTTAAGAAGACACCTTTTCCTGCAGTCTAGAGAGGCTGTGGCTCTGTAAGCAAATCAGCAGGTACCACGAAAGTTTTTCTCCCCCCCCCTTTTTAAAGGAAAGTTAAGGATGTGGTGGTGCTTAAATGCCCTGCAATTGAACCAGATCAATGGCCAGTCCGGAGGGTGCTTCTTCCTATCGGCCTCTTAAACTCTTACATACTGTGATTTCGATTAAGTGGTTCAGTTGCTTCTCTTGCTTCTACTCTCCAGTGACAATTCGGTGTTGGGAGGGAGGGAGCTCGTTCCTCAAACATACGTTTTCACCATTGAACTTTGCAGCAGCAACAACAACAAAATTCTTGGAAAATAACACTAAACTTTGCAGAACTGGCTCCTGCAGGAACCAAGAAGAGCATTTCTCAATAAATACGTTAAATCTTTAAGGTGGTAGCTTTTAGAGAGTTCAGCCCATGTGGCCTCTCTTCCTCGATACCACCCTCTTCTTCCGCCCCGGATTGTTCATCACTTTGCAGAAGAGGAACAAACAGACCTGAAAACTGCAGACACAGCGAGTCCCTGATCTGGATTGGAACCATGGTGGGTGGAGGTAGAGTGGCTTTAATCCACCCTCCCCTGCTCATGCCAGAGCCTTGGTCCAAATCAAGCTCCGGCACCTGCAACTTGTATGAGGAAAAAAGCTCCCATTTGCTTTAATTGGAGTTCCGCCACCCCAATGTAAATTGCAGATGTGTGTGTGTTTCTGAACAACTAGCTTCAGGGGTGAGGAACTGGTGGTTCTCCAGATGCAGATTGACTCCAACTCCCATAAGTAGCGTTAGAAACTCAGATATATCAGCTAGGTACCAAAATGGCACCCTAAACCAAGGTTTTTGTTTCGTTGTTTAGTCGTGTCCGACTCTTCGTGACCCCATAGACCAGAGCACGCCAGGCACTCCTGCCTCCTGCAATTTGGTCAGACTCATGCTGGTAGCTTTGAGAACACTGCCCAACCATCAGGGTCTTTTCCAGGGAGTCTTCTCTTCTCATGAGGTGGCCATAGTATTGGAGCCTCAGCCTATAAGTTAAATAAGCAGGGAGACAATATATAGCCTTGTCGTACTCCTTTCCCAATTTTGAACCAATCAGTTATTCCATGTCCAGTTCTAACTGTAGCTTCTTGTCCCAAATAGAGATTTTTCAGGAGACATGTGAGGCATGCCCATTTCTCTAAGAACTTGCCATAGTTTGCTGTGGTCGACACAGTCAAATGCTTTTGCGTAGTCACTGAGGCAGAAGTAGATGTTTTTCTGGAACTCTCTAGCTTTCTTCATAATTCAGCACATGTTTGCAATTTGGTCTCTGGCTCCTCTGCCCCTTCGAAATCCAGCTTGCATTTCTGGGAGTTCTCGGTCCACATACTGCTTAAGCCTGCCTTGTAGAAATTTAAGCATAACCTCGCTAGTATGTGAAATGAGCGCAATTGTGCGGTAGTTGGAGCATTCTTTGGCACTGCCCTTCTTTGGGTTTGGGATGTAGACTGATCTTCTCTAATCCTCTGGCCACTGCTGAGTTTTCCAAACTTGCTGGCATATTGAGTGTAGCACCTTAACAGCATCATCTTTTAAAATTTTAAATAGTTCACCTGGGATATCTTCACTTCCACTGGCCTTGTTATTAGCAGTGTTTTCTAAGGCCCATTTGATTTCACTCTTCAGGATGTCTGGCTCAAGGTCAGCAACCACACTACCTGGGGTGTACTAAACCAAGGTTAGAGATGCCAAAATGGAATGTCTAGTTTTTACATTTTGGGGCAAGATGGCTCTTAAGTCTTCCCCCCCCCCCCAAATAAACATCAGTTAAACATCTGACTAGTTCAGATGACCACCTTCAGCTAACTTAAGAGCTTTGAGAACTTAAATAAGAAAAGTCCCTTGATCCAGGGACGGTCCACGCATATTTTGGCTTATTCTGACTTCTTTTTCTTAAGTGTGACTGCTCCCGCTCAGAAAAAATCATTTTGGTTCCAGAAATTCATTCCAATTGTGCAGATGAAATATAACAGGTAGAATTCCATGAAAACAGTTCAGATCCAAGGATTTCCAGGCATGCACCTCCAGATGGTGGAGATGTCAGGTGCCATCCTGGCGTCCAGGCACCTTCACTTGGTCGCAAGTGGCTAAAAGCCAGGTGCAAAATGCTCCTGGCGCCTTGCTAATTTCGAACACTACCCATCAGCCCAAGGTGACATGGCCAGTGGCCAAGGATAATGAGAATTGTCCACAAGACATGAAGAACCACATTTTTCCTCCACCTGTGTCCTAAAGGCACCGTCCCAGAGGTGGTGTGTTCTGCATCAGTTGTTGCTTTAACACCAGAGTGGTGGGTGAAGAAATTCTTTGTGTTAATGCTTTTTGCTACAAGAGCAAACTAACTCCATTACAGTCTGCACCGTTCTTGAAGCTTGATCCCTGATTCCTTGCTGCTGAGAGATCCACAGCGTGGAGAAGATAATGAAGGTGTTTTTCAAGCCTGGAGTACCAGCGAGCACTGTAGTCTCTGAACTGAAATCTTCTTGTTCGTTCTGAAGAACCTCTTGACGATTCACTTAGCTTGCACCTGAGGACAAATATGTGTTCTGAAGCACGAGCTGAAGGAGTTTATACCTTGACATTCATCACCTTCCTAAATATATAACAGCGCCTAATTAGGAATTAATGCCTAATGAGGAATTCGTGTTTCTGGTGGTTGGGATGGGGGTGGGGTGGGAATCAAGCAGGAAGTTTTCAGATACAATTAGCATTTACGGTCCCTCAAGGTTGACACAGATACATGTAAGAAGAAAGGAAAGCACCAGTTTATGGAAATCTAGAAACAAGAGGTACCAATATCCAAACGGGATAGAATCGCTGTAACACTTGACGCAGGCGAGCCTTTGAAGAGCTAAGTCACTTGAATGAATGAACCAAATTCAGAGCCTGGAAGAAGCCCCCTTGAAGTGTTTTGTAAGCTCCATCTGTTCAACATACATCTGCTCCAGACCCTTCAAATTGGGCAAGTGACTGAATAGTTTGCTGGTAGGTTTCCATTTTAATCTATTAAAAGGAACGGAAGAGGATGTGCAATTCAGCAAGAGGCGAGCGATATGCCCCTGCCTGCTTTCTCTGATGTCGTCTGAGATTAGGTTGGTATCAGCCATGTTTAGGTCTTTCTCTGCTGTGGAGTCTGCTCTGTGGAATCGCCTGCCAAGCAAAAACACTTGCAGATGGATAGTTATACCTGTCCCAGCTTACATTTTGTGATGATTTGATGGCTGTCCTGGAATTGTTCTATTTGTTCAGAGTTTGTTGTCATTATTTTTGATTATGTACTTAGCTTCAGTTTGGGGATTAAACACACACACACACACACACACACACACACACACACACTCTGTGTTAATGATTAGTTGGCCGCCTTGAGTTTCATTGCAAAAAATTGGAAATAAGATAGTATCTTTTACGATAATGCAATTAACAACGCAAATTGGCAATCCAGATTATAATTCCTCTAAAGGAATGCTGAAACCCCACCAGCAATCACATTGTTTCAATAGATACTCAAGTGTGTAAGTTAAACAACTATTGTAGGGAAATCTTAAGCCTTTTCTGTTTACGGAGGTCTAGATGGTGGTGGTGATTATGTGGGGCAGTTGATTTCTCTCCCTATGAAATACTTCCATCCAATATCTATATGGCACCAAGCCCTTCCTTACTTAAAACAATTAAAATAAGCAATTTATGTTTTAAAGAAACAGTTGTTTAATTTTTCCACAATCCAGAGATAAAGCTGAAAACAGCAGTACTTAAAAAACAGTATGCATCCTGCTCACAGAGTTCATAATAAAAAAATATTGAAATAAACTTTTAAGGTTTGTATAAAACTAATAAAGATGGAGCCCAGCTCCACCCATCCATTGGAAGAGCCCCTCAGGTAGAGCCTTTTCAGTGCTGGCTCCATATCTCGATTGTCGAAGTTTGATGGAGGGCCTTGAAGCAAGTAAGGATGCACATTCTTGGTAGGTCTCCACTACGATCAAACAAAGGATATCAAAATAATACTGAATAACTGTAGCTGGCTGTTGCTAAGTGACTGACCCTCAGTTTCTCTAGCTGCAAGGGAAGAAAATAATGGGTCTCTTAGGTACATTGAATTGGACCCATTAGCATGTCTGGCTCAATATTGTCCACACTTTTTGGCAGTGGCTCTCCAGGGTTTCAGGCACTGGGGACCCATCCGTACCTGTGTATGCCAGCTTACATGGTCGTGGTGGAGCCAGAATTTCATTTATAAGTTTATAAAAAAATTTTTTAAAAAAAATCAGTTTGCATTCTCTACCAGGAGGCCAGAATGTGTTCTAATAAATATTTCAGAATGACTAATTGCTGCAATGTTTTTATCACTCTGAGCCCGGCTTCGGCTGGGGAGGGCAGGATATATATATAAATTATTTTTATTATTATTATTTTTAAAAATTCTGCGTAAAGTTTATCCCATTATTAAAATGAAAATACTTAAATGATTGCCAAGGAGAAAAAAAAAGTGACTGCTTGAATGTTTATTGGATTCAGAGTCCTGGCAAAATGTAGAGCCCAGATTGTTCAACGTTCCTGCAAGCACTATTTTCGCTCGGTTTGGATGACCACAGACTAACCACAGGCAATGATCAGGAGGCAAAGTAGAATTATATCTACTTGCCTACTAGACCATTCTGTTGACACCACCTTTGGGCTTCCTGTATATCTATGTCTAAACGTAATATTTTCGTAAGCCCCATATAATTGACAGTGGAATGGACTCTCCGCTGGAGATTTTAAAGCAGAGGTTGGATGGCCATCTGCCATGGATGCTTTAGTTGAGATTACTGCATTGCAGGGGGTTGGACTAGATGACCCTAAGCACCCTTTCCAACACTACAATTCTATAGTTCTGTGATAATCAGATGTGTAGCTCAAAACTATGCTGTCAATTGTCTGTAGACGCTTTGGTATTGGAGCAAAATATTCTCCCCTATGTTTCATTGGATTCGACCCGTGTAGGTAGTAGCAGTCAGAAGAGAGAAATGTTTATAGGGAATGTAGTCTCAATATTTGTGTACACACTTTGGAAAGATGCGGCGTATGCCCAAATTTCTATTTATTGTCTGCCTTTGAGGCTTGCTAATTTATAGCTTGTGCATATTAATAGCAGGCAGTTAAAACGAGCTTTGCGGGTTCGTCTCCCAGCAGGAAACCCCAGGGTGTTTAAATTTCCAATAGAAACAGGACCAAGTAGTATATAATGTATTTATCACTCGGAAACGTGGAGTGGAGCCTTGCATCATGCTTTGCCACTCTGCAGTAATGGATAGCCTCTTCTAGTGCGGGTGGAAGGTCCTAGTACCTTTTCAAGCCCATTGTTTGTTTACGTTATGGCAATCGGGGAACCTCAGTGCAGGCAAACTACCTTCCTTCTGTAGCAGCTGAGCACTACTTTACTCTTCCAGTAGTACAGTCTTATGAAAAGAGAATGACGTGTGTTCAACAAGAAGTCCAGTTTACTATATTTGTGGAGCTGAATGGCCTATACAGTGGTAACTCTGGTTACAAACTTAATTCGTTCCGGAGGTTCACTTGCCTTGTCTCTGCTTCTCAATTTAAATTGTATTATTTTATGTACTGTGGCTTGCCGTTGTTTTATTGATTATAGTTTAGAAATTATTTATTGTAACTGTTGAGTGGATTTCTGTTTAACTTTTATATGTTATTATTTAATACTATTCTAATGATTGTTGAATGTTACTTTTTTGATGTAGGTTGCCTATTTTAAAGTTTTATTGTCACATTTTTGTATTGCATTAGATTGATATAAGATGTACATTTTTTGTTTCTTCAGTTTGTAAACTGCCTTGAGTATTGTAAGATAGAAAGACGTTATACAAATTAAAAAATGATGATGGTGATGAGGTCCGTTCTTAACCTGAAACCGTTCTTAACCTGAGGTACCACTTTAGCTAATGGGGCCTCCCGCTACCGCCATTCTGCCGGTGCGCGATTTCTGTTCTCATCCTGAGGTAAAGTTCTTAACCCGAGGTACTACTTCCAGGTTAGCGGAGTCTAACCCGAGGTGTTTGTAACCCGAGGTACCACTGTATAGCTCAGTGCTTCTGACTGGCAGCAGCCCTCCAAGGATTCAGGCAGGAGGGTCTAACCCACCCTTAACTTGAGATGTTGAGGATTGAACGAAGCACATACTGTTACCATTGAGCCATGGCCCTTCTGGAAGGCAGGAAGAATGGAGTTAGGACTGTGGCAGAATTTCCAAGTCTGCAAGACTTCTAAGTGTCTTAAAAGGCAGAGTTGGATGTTACAAATGGCACATTGCTACCCCCTGCCAAATGATGAAATCCATGTTGAATTCCTGACTTCCTTGCCTGCTGTCTCCATGTAAAGCATGGCATTGGCTTAGTGTTACGTGCAAACCAGGTCAAACAAGGAAGCATGCTGGGGAAACTGTGGCTGCTTTGCTCCTTTCCCTTGCTGCTGATGCCACGCTCCTGGGAGCTAAGCCGTTGTTTGGCCTAGTGTTTACATTGGAACCCAGTCTTGTAATACTACTCCTACTCCTACTACTAATACACCGCCCATCTGGCTGGGTTTCCCCAGCCACTCAGGGCGGCTTCCAACAGAATATTAAAATACAATAAAACATCAGACATTAAAAACTCTCCTAAACAGGTCTGCCTTCAGATGTCTTCTAAAAGTCAGATAGTTGTTTATTTCCTTGACATCTGATGGGAGGCCATTCCACAGGGCGGGCGCCACTACCAAGAAGATCCTCTGCCTGGTTCCCTGTAACTTCGCTTCTCACAGTGAGGGAACTGCCAGAAGGCCCTCGGAGCTGGACCTCAGTGTGTGGGCTGAACGATGGGGGTGGAGATGCTCCTTCAGGTATACTGATCCGAGGCCGTTTAGGGCTTTATAGGTCAGCACCAACACTTTGAATTGTCCTTGGAAATGTACTAGGAGTCTTTCAAGACTGATGTTATGTAGTCTCAGCAACCGCTCCCAGTCAACAGTCTAGCTGCCGTATTCTGGATTAGATGTAGTTTCTGGGTCACCTTCAAAGGGAGCCCCACATAGAGCGCATTGCAGTAGTCCAAGCGGGAGATAACCAGAGCATGCACCACTCTGGCAAGACAGGGTCTCAGCCTGCGTACCAGATGGAGCTGGTAGACAGCTGCCCTGGGCACAGAATTGACCTGCACCTCCATGGACAGCTGTGAGTCCAAAATGACTCCCAGGCTGCGCACCTGGTCCTTCAGGGGCACGGTTGCCCCATTCAGGACCAGGGAGTCCCCCACACCCGCCAGCCCCCTGTCCCCCAAAAACAGTACTTCTGTCTTGTCAGAATTCAACTCCAATCTGTTAGCCGCCATCCATCCTCCAACCGCCTCCAGACACTCACACAGGACCTTCACTGGTTCTGATTTAAAAGAGAGGTAACGTTACCTAGTCCAAGCCCATTCAGTGCAGGAATATTTGTCCAACAGGGGGCTCAAACCCATGACTCTGAGATAAAGAATCTCATGCTCCACCGAGTCGTCTAACTCAGCAAACCAGATGTCACCAAGGTTTGCTTTTGGCTGGGAGGTGATGTGTGTGTGTGGAGATTAGCCACCCCTGTTGAAGAACCTAGGTAAAGGTAAAGGGATCTCTGACCATTAGGTCCAGTCGTGGCTGACTCTGGGGTTGCGGCGCTCATCTCGCTTTATTGGCCGAGGGAGCCGGCGTACAGCTTCTGGGTCATGTGGCCAGCATGACTAAGCCGCTTCTGGCCAACCAGAGCAGCGCACGGAAACGCCATTTACCTTCCCGCCAGAGTGTCCCTATTTATCTACTTGTACTGGCGTGCTTTCGAACTGCTAGGTTGGCAGGAGCAGGGACCGAGCAACAGGAGCTCACCCCGTCGCGCAGATTCGAACTGCTGTCCTTCTGATCGGCAAGTCCTAGGCTCTGTGGTTTAACCCACAGCACCACCCATGTCCCTTATTGGAGAGCCTAGCCCTGTCTTAAAAACTGCTCTCTTAAACTTCAGGCTGTGCTAAGATCGGATCGTTTCAAAGTATAAAATTCATCTTATTCTCTTGTGCATGGTCCCATGTGAGGGCGAGGGCCTGGAAGCTGGCCAGTAAATACTTGAATAAAAGATACACACACATATATATGTATATATATTTAAACAACCACTTTTTTCTTCTTCGCCAAGCAACTTTGTGGAATATGTGATTGGTGAGAGAACTGTAGTGTAAACTATTCCATCTGGCTGCTAATTAAAAATGTTCCTACGAGGTTAACTATGTCCCGGTGAATGAAGCTTGCTGAGGGTTTCTCATTTGGAATCAGAGTTGCCCCAGGCTGTCAATCTCATCCCCCATTATCACCTTAGGCACTATATGGCTTCAAGTATTCAGCAAATGCATCACACTTCATCTGGTTGTGCCAGGAGGTGCCCAAAGGCTCTTGTTTGGACATTTTGATATAATATCTCCTTTGTTTGCTTGCCACAGACAAAACATTTATTTCTGTTTTTATTTTTATTTTGCCTGCTAATATGAAGAGTTTTATTTGGCTGTAAAAACCAAGTGTCGGTGTAGTTTTTCAACAGGTTAAACCAGAGCTTTTCATGTTGGCGACACACTTTTTAGACATGCATCATTTCGTGACACAGTAATTCACTTTTACTAGTAAACCAGAGGTTAAACACAAACCTCTCTCCCGCCCCGGGAGGAGCGCACACACGACACACCTACACACTGCAGGTGACACACTAACATGTTGTGACACACAGTTTGGAAAGCTCTGGGTTAAACTTTTAAGGTGGCATTCAGCATTTGCCAAGAGCAGTCTTTCTCAGTCTTGGGCTCCCAAATATTTCTGGACTACGATTTCCATAATGCATAACCATTGTCTAGGGTGGTTGTGGATAATGGGAGTTGTTTGCTGGATTTCTCTTCATTGCCCTTATAGTTCAGGAGCGCCAACATGGTGCTAGCAGGCACCTATGTACTTGCAGCCATCTCCCCTGGTTGACCACAGAATCTCCTGCCCCTGCTAAAATTGGGCATGAATTCAGCGTATAAAACAGGTACAAATTTTGTGATGCCTCCAACCAAAAGGGACATACAAAGAATGCACATATTAGGGGAAAGTATGCATGTATTAGCACATGTGTAAGTGAAAATAACAAATAACAAAAACATTATTTGGAATGCTTGCAAAAATGCGGAGGAGGAACATGCAATAAAATGCAAGCGAATTTTCATGAGGACCTTCAGAGTGGTGTGGAATTATGGCAAACCAAATTTAAGGCTGGAAAAATGAGAAAGTGAAACTGACATATTAGTCTCTACATTGTAATGTGTTGTGTTGATCTGGGCACTAGTTGGCAGCATAGTACATGCTCTGCTGGAAGTAAACGGTGATGAGCTTTGTGCTTCTACAGTTATACGCCTGGGAATTCTGATGGATGCCTGCCTTCAATGTGGTGAAATCCTCCCTACCTCTTGGCAAAGCAATAGCAATTCAGATGATCTGCTTCGCAAATGATTTTCGGGCACATTGTGGTAGGGATCATCCACCTCGGATTGTGGCACGTGAACAGTGCTGTCAAAATGCTTCTGGGTTCAAGAAGCACGTGCACGAAGTTCCTGTTACGCAGATGTGGATGTAATATGGAAGGGAAGCGCCACCGCTCGGTGTAGGACATTTGCTTTGCATGCAGAAGGTCCGGGTTCAATCCCTGGCATCTTCCAGGTAGGGCTGGGAATATCCCCTGCTTGAAATCCTGTTGCCAGTCAGTGTGCTATAGAAGAAGAAGAAGAAGGAGAAGAGGAGTTTGGATTTGATATCCCGCTTTATCACTACCGTAAGGAGTCTCTGAAAAGGGACGCGGGTGGCGCTGTGGGTTAAATCACAGAGCCTAGGACTTGCCTATCAGAAAGTCGGCGGTTCAAATCCCCGCGATGGGGTGAGCTGCCGTTGCTCAGTCCCTGCTCCTGTCAACCTAGCAGTTCAAAAGCACAAAGTGCAAGTAGATAAATAGGTACTTCTCCAGCGGGAAGGTAAACAGCGTTTCCGTGCGCTGCTCTGGTTTGCCAGAAGTGGCTTAGTCATGCTGGCCACATGACCCGGAAGCTGTACGCCGGCTCCCTCGGCCAATAAAGCGAGATGAGTGCCGCAACCCCACAGTCGGTCACAACTGGACCTAATGGTCAGCAGTCCCTTTACCTTTAAGGAGTCTCCAAGCGGCTAACAATCTCCTTTCCCTTCATCCCTCACAACAAACACTCTGTGAGGTGAGTGAGGCTGAGAGACTTCAAAGAAGTGTGACTAGCCCAAGGTCACCCAGCAGCTGCATGTGGAGGAGTGGAAACGCGAACCTGGTTCACCAGATTACGAGTCTACCGCTCTTAACCACTACACCACACTGGCTCTCAGGCTTTACTGAGCTAGTCATTGGATTTGGAATAAGGCACCTTCCCATGTTTCCTATGGCAAAATGAACGTGTCAGTAGTGGAAAAGCAGTGTGATGGAATTCAGAATTGGTGGTTCTGCTGTGTTCAGTGGAATCGTCTTAAAAATCCATTTAGCCCAGGCTGATCTCAAAGTGGTTACCCCCACATTTTGCTATGTTCTATATTTAATTAACACAGTAGTGGGTGTCACTGCATTCGCAAAGCTGAACATTGTCATAACTACCCCTGTTTTAAAAGTATTGGCCAATACCAGATAATGGACCTTTTGCTTTGCTGCAACATGGAATACCGGGTCAAATTCTTTGCTTGCTGACGAATGTCTTATATAGCACTATTTTGTGCGAGAGAGAGAGAGAGAGAAACGTGTTAGAGTGAAAAGAAAGAAAGAAAATCTGCTTGGAGCTAAGTAGCGATAAAAATCTGGTTTTTCCTCTTCACAAATTCCGCTTTGGTCATGCGAAATAGGTATTCCATGAAAAATTCAGTGATGAAACACTTCCTGGAGCAGCAAAAAGAGGCTTGGAGGAAGGAATAGAGAGAGGTCAGGCCATGAAGATTCCACCCTACTTTGGTAACCTCTGTCCTGACTCAATTTGCAATGCCTTGAAGGTAATCTGCTTAATTATATGGCTCCTGCAAAAGCAGTTTACTGTATACTTGTGTTCCTAAAGCTCTTTCCCATGCTGACTTGATTGTATAGCCATCAAGGAAGACTGCAATGCAGTAATTGGTGTGAGCTAGTATTAGACAGTGAAAAGTGCAAGTCTATGGTAACATTTCTCTACTCCTCTGCCTGCCCCTTCCCACTTGCAAAGGAGGGGCAGGCAGGTGTGCAGTTCATGAGTCAGAAAGGTAGCGTCTTGTGTTATGTGCAGGGGAATTTTTGAGGCTTGACTGTTAGGCAAGAAAGTAGAAATATGCTTTTTTCTGTGAAGTTTTGCTACTGCATATCAGGGGCTGTGTATCTCTCTGGGTCTATTTCAGTGCACTGGACTTAAATTCAGCATATGGGCCTTCGCCATATTTTGTACCAGAACGGTACTGTTAAACAGTTATGCTTTCTTTTCAGGCCATTTATTGGATTAAGGTAAGATTTGTTCTCTTAGCTGCAGATGATTCCAACTAATGCAAACCAGTTTCACGCTATAGATAGTGTTGCTCCTCTTGATTTGGGATTTGGGATATTATTGCTAGGAACTATAGCATGGGTAGGCAAACTAAGGCCCGGGGGCCAGATCCGGCCCAATCGCCTACTAAATCTGGCCTACGGACAGTCCGGGAATCAGCGTGTTTTTACATTAGTAGAATGTGCCCTTTTATTTAAAATGCATCTCTGGGTTATTTGTGGGGCATAGAAATCCGTTCATCCCCCCCCCCATAGTCCGGCCCCCCACAAGGTCTGAGGGACAGTGGACCGGCCCCCTGCTGAAAAAGTTTGCTGACCTCTGAACTATAGCTATAAAATGGAGGGATATAGCAACTGCAGATCCATATATTACCTGTTGCTTGTTTTCCCCAATCATTTACCTTTCAAATACCTGTTTCACAACTTGAGTTGGTCAGAATTCTGAATTTAAACTGAATTGGCCACATGGATGTGAATGGTGCAAACAGAACTTAAAATACTTGGGTGCAGTTTATGTTAATTGTGCTAGGAAATGTGAAGCAAACAGTACCTCGGGAAGATTGTGTTTAGGCATGTTAATAAAGATGTTTCCAATGCCTGTGATTTCTGCCTTTGATTTTTATTTTGTGTGCACCTTTGCATTATATACACGTGTCCCCTTCCCCCCACTTACGTGGGGGTTATGCCCCGGGCCCCTGCGTGTGTAAGTGAAATTGCTTAAAGTGGAGACTACCCTTCAAATGCCCTCCCTGGTGCTCTCTCGCCAATCCCAAACAAAAACACCGTATCTAAAATACCTACAGTTAGCATTGAAGCTCTGGGTCTAGCTGGAGGATGTGTGAGAAGCGGCTGCTGCGCAACCCCACACACTAGCTGTTCGCCGGGGAGGCTGAGCAGCCTCAACAAAGTGCTGCTGCATCTCTGGTCCTTTGGGGATCCCTCTGCCCTCATCAACACCCTCTCTGGGTTCCAGGGAGGTTCTCCTTGCAAGCCACGAGGACTCTCCCTCTCTTTCCCAGCGTTTCCAAGTTTGAATTGAATTATTTATTTCCTGGCACTGTGCATTTATACGGCCGCTCATACTTGCGTACATGGGGGGATGCTTGTACTTCATTGGACAGTATATAGCCTTGTGCTCAGAAACAGGAAGGCAAAAAGTGAGTTTTACTGACTCGCCTTTCTCCTACAACCCTCCACACCCGGTTCTGGAGGGTCCCCCAACTCTCTGGAGCTCATATTTTGGGTGGTGGTGCTGAGATCACTCTTTAATCTTGAGTCTAAATGGAGGCAGTGTCAAAAGTGTACCGAAGGAGGGTTCTCCATTGTGTTATCCTTCTCTGACTGCGACAGCTTCTGGTGGAGACTGTGCCTCTAGCAGGATTTGTACAGGGGGCATCTTGAAATGTTTTTGAAAGCATAGCATGTTTTATTTATTTTGGATTTAGAAATCTGATTCCTCCCTCAAAAACCTTTGGGGAAAACAGCAACTTCTTTATGTCAGGGTTGGGTAATCTCCCCCCCCCTCTCTATTGAGGGCCACATTCTGTGTTGTCCACTGCCCTGGGATCTATGGGCATAGGGCGGTATACAAATTTAATTAGTAGTACAGTGGTACCTCGGGTTACAAACCTAGACAGCATCTTAAAAAGCAGGGATATTACCTTGCCAACAAAGGTCCGTATAGTGAAAGCTATGGTTTTCCCAGTAGTGATGTATGGAAGTGAGAGCTGGACCAGAAAGAAGGCTGATCGCCGAAGAATTTATGCTTTTGAATTGTGGTGCTGGAGGAGACTCTTGAGAGTCCCATGGACTGCAAGAAGATCAAACCAATCCATTCTTAAGGAAATCAGCCCTGAGTGCTCACTGGAAGGACAGATTCTGAAGCTGAGGATCCAATACTTTGGCCACCTCATGAGAAGAGAAGACTCCCTGGAAAAGACCCTGATGTTGGGAAAGATTGAGGTCACAAGGAGAAGGGGACGACAGAGTCCGAGATGGTTGGACAGTGTTCTCGAAGCTACCAGCATGAGTTTGACCAAACTGCGGGAGGCAGTGGAAGACAGGAGTGCCTGGCATGCTCTGGTCCATGGGGTCACGAAAAGTCGGACACGACTAAATGCTTCAGGTTACAGACACTTCAGGTTACAGACTCCACTAACCCAGAAATAGTACCTCGGGTTAAGAACTTTACCTCAGGATGAGAACAGAAAACACGCGGCAGTGGGAGGTCCTATTAGCTAAAGTGGTACCTCATGTTAAGAACAGTTACAGGTTAAGAACGGACCTCCAGAATGAATTAAGTTCTTAACTCGAGGTACCACTGTAATAATAAATTAATTTAGGATAATCTGTTGGGGAGCAACTTACTACCACCCATTTATCTGTGTACCAGACACTTTTCTCTCCTTATCTCCTCACTGAGTGTACCAGACACTTTTCTCTCCTTATCTCCTCACTGAGTGGGCTGCCAAGGGACATACAAGTCTCTCTTGCAGATGTTTGTCCTCTGATTTCTTACCAAGGAGTTCTCCCCTTCCATTGCACCATTTGTTCCGCCCTCTCCCACATTTTGTTCTCCTCTTGTCCCGCGTCTCTTCCTCTAGTCACCCACACGTGCGCGAAATTAGGCTGAAGGCCACAGCTTGCCCACCCTTGCTCCATGACGGCACCAGGGAAATCCACACAGGAAGTATATTAATATAATTTATTTCACGACAGCTACACCTCCTTTGGCAATTAACTTGTCTTTTAACACTGTCTCATTTAGTAATTATGGAAACGTTAACAGAAATTGCTGATTTGTATGGGTGAAATAGCCCTGCAGATTTTCTGCGAGATTCAGCCTGTTAACGTTTTACCGAGGGAATAATTGCTTCACACACGTTTCTTAAGATTTGAAGAGCAGGTTCAGGGAAAGGAGGAGGAGGTTACCTGATAACGTTGGATCATTAGGCAATGGGGTGAAGCTGGATTACTTCTCAAGCAATGGAACTGGGGCTGACTAGTTCGGGATCTCCAACCCAGCCTCCTTGCTTATTCGCTTATACAAAAAAATTAATCTTGGTTATTTGAAGAAATCCTGATTACCACCAGCTAAAATAGACTTAGCTGCTGAGGCAGTGCATTTATTACCATCTATTTCCATAGCCTCTACTATGCTGTAATGACTTGCAGGATAAAAAATGGCGGGTGTCCTCTGGGTACCTTTTGATCTGGCAGCTTCCCAGTTAGAAGCTGCTACTTATATGCATCCCAAATATCTTTAGCGTCCTTGTACAGCTTCTTGTAATACCACCAGACAAATCGCTGTCAGTAGAAATCCCTGTGGACCCTCCAGTGATTCTAACTATATTGCAAGAGCAGCTTACGTAGGGCTTCATGTCTTAATTTATTTCTTTTTCTTTTTTTAAAAAAACCTTATTAAATGCCAAACGGCTATTAATGCATTTTATCTTAAAGTTCCTTGGCTTCAAAAACCAGTTGGCAACTGATTCCATTATCCCATTAGTGTTTGCCAGCAGCGACTTCTGGATCTGAAGATGGCAAAGGATTTCTATAAATAAAACTTAAGTTTTCTGACTTGGTGACATGGTCAGAGCAATCCGACCTTCCTGAGTAGGGGAGATTGGTTGTGGAGCTACTGTCATGTCTAGAGCCTTGTTCACTGGCACAGCTCGTGTAGGTTGGGGGCTGGAAGGAGAAGGGCGTGTGTCAGTGGATTTGCCACCCAATTCTATTGGGCTTTCTTGAAATTTCCTACCTGTCCATTTCTTGCTGTTCTTCGCATGAACTACTAGCAGCCTTGTTACCTGGCATTTCTCAGGAATTCTGAGACACCGAAAAACCAGGGCAGTTATGAAAAGTTCAGTCCGCCATCTTGGTTCAAAATGGTGCCCAGTGGTGTTCATAGATGAAAACCTGCTCCTTGATCTCAGGAGCAGTTCTGCAAAATTTGGGTACAACATCTTAAAAGGTGACCAATGCATAGCCAGCAGACAAAAGACTTCACGAAATCTGCTATTTCTCTTCTTTTTTGGATGTGTGAAGAGGTACCATTGGGAAAACTGAGAGTGGAAGATAATATATCATATCCTTCCATCTGGCAGAGAGCCTCTAAAAGGTCACACACCCCAAACTACATAGAGGAACGTGGTGTTCTCCTTCTTAAAGGAGCCATAGCTGCCTTGGTGCCATCGGGAGCAAATAATTTTAATAATTCAGTTTCTAGTCCACTGTTCATTGATACACAATCCCACAGTGGGTTGCATCATGGAACCTACGCAAAGGATTACAACCACAAAGAGCATTGCAGTGTAAAAGTTAAAACATCAGATTTTGTAAACACCATGAGTAATACTACAGGCAGTCTATTGGTTTACAACTGGCTGCATTGCATTAACCCCCTGCAAAGACTTGAACTCTTTGCTTACAATCCAGCGTCAGCTAATTCTGTTGCCACCTATATCTTTGAGGGGAGGGCATTCCATAGCTGGGCTGCTGCTTCACCTCAAATCTATTTGCATGTCTAGCAACCAACTCGCTTCATGTTAAGAAGAGGTGCAGGAACCACCATACTTGATTGTTTGAAAGGGATAGAAGTTGAAAGCCAAGAGTGAACAGGGACTTAAACAGAGAGGAGCAATAGCCGGGACAACTCCTTCATACGAAATTCCCTTTTTGATTAATATTTTGCTAGTTGATAAGTGTGAAATATACTGTGAAATGCAGATTTCAAGATAGATTAATTAATTCAACTATATAATTCATTCAGAGGTGCAAATTAGGGCTCTTTCCCCCACCCCACCCCTACGATAACGTGCTATGTGAAACTCTTTATAATAACCTCCATGTGAGTTTGAAATAAAGAATCATGTAATGTATAGAAAGATAGTTTTTGAAGTTATGGCAGAAAAGCTGTATTAGAGCAGCCTTCCAAGGTGCCTTTCAGATGCTTTGGCCATGGTGAGTGGAGCTGATGAGAGCTGTGGTTCTTGAGGGCACATGTTTGGAGAACGCTGTAATAGAGGACAATCTTCTCTTGTATCTGCCTTTAAAAGGCTTCTACATTTGTCACTCTTGTGTCCCTAGACAAGACGTTCTTCTTTTCTGGAACAGGGGTTTTGCAAATTTCATAAGGTCAATTAGATTTGTTCCTTGACATTTAAATTATTTTCTGTAATGGATGGGTTTGTTCTACAATACATGGCCCTTGTTGATCCCCGCGACACATAGGTTTATGTGTGTTACAATGCAAAGGTGTTCTAAATTCAGATTGACAACCCTTACAGCACAATCCTGTACAGCTCTACTCAGTAGTAAGTCCCATTGAGTTCATTGGTAAGACTGAAATGTTCCACTTTACTTCTGAACTAACCACAGTTGCCTGTGGTGTCTGAACTCTGGGAACCATCATTTGTTTAAACTATGTTTATTGAAAAGTCAGTAAAAAGAAGAAGAAGAAGAAGAAGAGTAGTTTGGATTTGATATCCCACTTTATCACTACCCGAAGGAGTCTCAAAGCGGCTAACATTCTCCTTTCCTTTCCTCCCCCACAACAAACACTCTGTGAGGTGAGTGAGGCTGAGAGACTTCAGAGAAGTGTGACTAGCCCAAGGTCACCCAGCAGCTGCATGTGGAGGAGCAGAGACGCGAACCCGGTTCACCAGATTACGAGTCTACCGCTCTTAACCACTACACCACACTGGCGTAAAAAGGGATTTAGATCTTGCCTTGTTCTCACTAAACCCTAGTTTAAACAAACCACAGTTCAGAGAGTTTGGAAGTCGGGGAACCACCATTTGTTCAAACTTTGTTTACTGCGTAGTCAGTAAAAATTGCATTTAGATCTTGCCTTGTTCTCACTAAACCCTAGTTTAAACAAACCACAGTTCACAGAGCTTGGAGGTCACCGGGAACTGTGGTCTGTTTGAAACTGAAAATAGAACCTTTCAATCTCTCTCTGATTCATGAAAAAGGAGAGTGGAGCACACAAGCTGTAGGTTCTGGCCACCTCACCTCCGCAAGGATATTGTAGAGCTGGAAAAGGTTTAGAAAAGTGCCATCAAGAATAATCAAGAGGATGAAGAAAGGTTGCAGCGTTTGGGACTATTTAGTTTAAAGAAAAGGCAAGTAAGAAGCAACATGATACGAGTTTATAAAAACTTATAATGACATGAAGAAAATTTAATAGAGAAAGGTTTTTCTCATAGCAGTAGAACTTGTGGACATCCAATGAAGTTGAACATCAGAAGATTAAGGGGAGTTGAAAGAAAGTACCTCCTCATAGTCATAGTCATACTATGAAATGTGCTCCCCAGGAGACAGTCATGGCCACCAACTTGGATGGCATTAAAAGAGGATTGGACAAATTCATGGAGGAGGAGTGGGCTATCAATGGTTATACTCTACCACCCCAGTTGGAGGCAGCAATGCTTCTGAACACCCGTTGCTGGAAACCACAGGAGGGGAGAATTCTCTTGTGCTCATGTTCTGCTCACTTGTTTCCTGCAGGCATCTGGTTGACCACTGTAAGAACAGGGTGTTGGACTAGATGGGTCACTGGCTTGATCCAGCAGGCTGTTCTTACGTTTCTGCAGAAGCATTCGTAGAGCAACAATACTTCTCAGTTGGGCTTCATAGAATTATAGTGTTGGAAGGTGCCCAAGGGTCATCTTGTCCAACCCCCTGCAATGCACAAATCTCAGCTATAGCATCCATGACAAATGACCACCTAGCCTCTGCTTAGAAACCTCCAGGGGTCCACCGCATCTCATGGGCAGTCTGTTCCGCTTCCGAACTGCTCTTACTGTCTGTAATTTCCCCCCAAATGTTTTGTGGGAATCTTCTTTCTTGTAACGAAGCCATTGCCTCATGTCCTACCCTCAAGAGCAGGAGAAAACAAGCCTGCTCCATCTTCCATAAAGGTATTTGAAGATGGCCATCATATCTCTTCTCAGTCACCTCCTCTCCAGGCTAAACATTCCCTTCAACCATTCCTCATAAGGCTTGGTTTCCAGACCTTGGTCATCTTGGTTGCCTTCCTCTGCACACGTTCCTGGGTATAACAACAACAACAACAACAACAACAACAACAACAACAATTTATACCTCGCCCATCTGACTGGGTTTCCCCAGCCACTATGGGCAGCTTCCAACAGAATATTAAAATACAGTAGTCTGTTAAACATTAAAAGCTTCCCTAAACAGGGCTGCCTTCAGATGTATTCTTAAAGCCTGGTAGTTGTTTATCTCTTTGACATCTGGTGGGGGGACGTTCCACAGGGTGGGTGCCACTACTAAGAAGGCCCTCTGCCTGGTTCCCTGTAACTTGGCTTCTCACAGCGAGGGAATCACCAGAAGGCCCTCGGCACTGGACCTCAGTGTCCGGGCCGAACGATGGGGGTGGAGACTCTTTCGGGTAGAAATATCAGTTGAGATATATACTCCCTGAATTTATTTTTTTAAAGGAAATATGCAGTGAATGGGAATGTAGCTTTCCGTTCAGCAGCAGAAGCAGCTGATCATATATTCCTGCATTGCAGGGGGTGGGACTAGCTGACCCTTCTATGATTCTGTCTAGGGTTTACTAAGACCCAATCAATCACAGGTACTCTTACTGCTTCTAGGCCACATTTAAGCAAACTATGGTAAAGGCCTTCCAGGTCTAGGTTAAGTGAAATAAATACCTCTTCTTGTCAGAGCAAGTGGAAATATACGTGTGCTATCTCCGCTGTGCTGCTGTCACTGATATATATTTGTTTTAAAGTACACTTTTCAATAGTAGTACTGCAAGTTTAGTCTAAACCAGTGGAAGGGATCAAGGTTCTCTTTGAAACATTTCAGATGTTTTGCTCGCTAGAACGTACTCTTTTCAGTCGAAAAGCTTTGTTCTTTGCAGCCAAAATATTGAAAGGCATCTTGCTGGGAAGGCTGGGTAGAAACATTACTGCATCCCTTGGAATGAACTATAACCTAAAATGTTGAAGGCAAGGATTTCAAGCTGGGCAATTTATACTTACTAGAAAGTCACCACTGTACCTGCAGCACTAGAGAAACTTATTGCAGGACTAAGTACAAGGAGGCAGCCCAGTTTTTCCCCGTAACACGATTTAAGCGTCTTTCAGAAGTAGTCATTAAACACACACAGAAACCTACAGTATTGTTTTGCTCTTGGCACTGTCTGCTACAAAAAATGCATTTTTTTGTTTGATGTATCCTTCAAAGGTCATTTAGAATCCCTGGTGCAAAGCCTATGTTATTAAGTCATTTCTGTTGGGGTTTCTGGGACCGAGGGTCCCATTCCTTGCAGGAAATGCCACTTCGCTAGGGTTTTGGGGAGTGCTCACTGCTGCTCTCTAACCTGCCCTACCCATCTCTTCTCTGCCCCAAAGATAGTTTTCTGGGACCTCGTAGCAGGAAGAGATGGGAAAGTGGAGAGTGGTTTGTTCGCGCCCTCCAAGATGTTTTGAAAGCATTCAAACAAGACTTGTTGAGAAAGCTTAGGCTTTTAAACCTGCATTTCAGTTGAAAGCTGGCAAAGGCTGGATCCTTACCTGGGCAAGCAGAGGTGTGTTCGTGCACCCGCAAACATAACAATGTCCTTTCGATTAGGCTTGCAACATTGCAAATGCTAGCCAGGGCCGGATTTAGGTTTGATGAGGCCCTAAGCTACTGAAGGTAAATGGGGCCCTTTATATGTCCAGGTGTCCTTTGTCAACAACAAATTGCTGCTGTTTTTTGTGTTGAATATATGCTATATGGTAACTTATGGACCTAATAGGTATCTAAAGCCATTTGCACATGCAGAATGTAGGCACCCTATATATAGAAAAGAGCAAAGCAGTGATATTTTAGGGAGCAGGCTAGCAGGCGGGGCCCATGACTTACATCATAGGAGCATACACAACACAAAACACTGTTGCTGTACGTAGGTTTTATTTTATTTGTTTTTTATCTTATATTTTGGAAATGTACATCCAGGGTTTTATCCCCTTTAAGTTTTTTGGGTCCGCCCAAGAGAGTGAGGCCCTAAGCTATAGCTTGTTTAGCTTATATGCAAATCTGGCACTGCTGCTATCCCGATTTACTCACATACATTAGAGTGGAGCACGGAAGATGCATTTCTTGTGACAATTCAAATTCTTCCCCTCTCAGAAAAGCAATTCTGACAGAACGTGGGGGGAAAAGGGAGGTGAGATCGTGAATATGTTATTCACAAGTGAGACCTTTTGAACTCTTGGTTCTTCCTGCGTAAGGTGTAGCTGCTGCTTCTGTTTTATAACTAGGAGGTGTCGATTTTGCCGTTGTGTTTCAGGATGCCCGGGCATGTCTTCGTCATGGGGCTCCACGAAGGATAATGTGAGCCAGATATGCAAAGCTGCAAGGCTACATGATTCATTGGTCCTGTGACCTGCTTTCCTAAACGACATTCATAAAGCACCCACCTAAACCTATCAGTCTTGATCGAGATCTGTAACTGTGCTGGAAGTAGCACTGCTTGTGATCAATAAAAATCTGTTCTCCTGCTTGCCAAGTACAAAGTATGCTTGGGCATCTGATTGAAAAGTATCAGGGGTTTTTTGTTGTTGTTTCGTTTTTGCAAGACATTGTCCTTTTATGTTCTGCTAGGATGTTTGTCATCAATAAATCTATGCAATGACATTGTGTGGGGAGGGCCAGAGGCTTGGTGGCCCCAGGCGCATTTGTTAGGGGGCACATTTTGCTCCTCGCCGCCTTGCCTGCCCTTTTGAAGCTCTGGGGAAATTGCTTGCAAAAACACGTGCCTTAGTTAAAAATGTGTATGCAGTTTTCATGGGGATTTTAAAAAATAAAATGCTGATTGCTATGGAAATGTGGGAAACTGGATTTTTAAGCGTGGAAAAATGAGAAATTAAGACAACCAAATTTCACAAGGTCCTTCTATCCCTACTTTCCAGAAGTTTTTGTGATTTTAAATGCAATCTCAATTTTGCACTTGGACTTAAATTGCGTTTTCTTCTGTCTCTTAAGTTACAGGAGTCAACATTTGACGGTATCAACTGGGAAACGGATTCACAGTTCATTTTTTGTTGCCTTTTCTTCTCTGTTCGAACGTAGATGTCCTTGCCCCTTTTGTCTGCCATTATACAGGTAAGTTGTTGGGCTCCTTTTGGGGAGAAATGGTGGTATACAAATTTAATGGATAAATTTTGTGTAGGGAAACAAGAATATTGGTGGTATAGCGACATACTGCTGTTGTTTAGCTGTTTAGTCGTGTCTGACTCTCCGTGACTCTATGGACCAGAGCACGCCAGGCACTCCTGTCTTCCACTGCCTCCCGCAGTTTGATCAAACTCATGCTGGTAGCTTCGAGAACACTGTCCAACCATATCTTCCTCTGTCTTCCCCTTCTCCCTGTGCCCTCCATCTTTCCCAACATCAGGGTCTTTTCCAGGGAGTCTTCTCTTCTCATGAGGTGGCCAAAGTATTGGAGCCTCAAATTCAGGATCTGTCCTTCTAGTGAGCACTCAGGGTTGATTTCCTTCAGAATGGAGAGGTTTGATCTTCTTGCAGTCCATGGGACTCTCAAGTCTCCTCCAGCACCATAATTCAAAAGCATCAATTCTTTGGCGATCAGCCTTCTTTATGGTCCAACTTTCACTTCCATACTACGGACCAATATGAGTGCAAATTTTTCATTTTCTGGATTAATTTTTTTGTAAGTGTAGTGTTCAAATTATACTGAATTGTTTATTCATATTTTTAGTTGGTTCCGAATTTTGTGGACAATCTCACCCTTATGTTCCCATCGCACCCAAGAATCCAGGGTGGCACCTGGGTGAAGTTCTCTTCCTCCTGGGCACCTTGCATTACTTTTCTGCCTCCTGTCAAAGTCTTTAGTATGTCAGCACTACTTCCTGCTGAGATATAGCTTACTGGTGCATTTTTTCTGGCTGTTTTCTGGAAATCGATAGCCAATATATGCTGTTTCATAAAATGGAACCCTGAGGAGCCATGTCTTGAGTTCATAGGAAACATGATTTGCCAGCTGACAATCAAGCTGCCTAAAGCTTACAGAAAGCCCTCGTAGGCTGCTCTTTCTGAATTTGGTTCTGAGCCTCTGTGAATAGACACTTATAAAAAATATAGCAGCAAAAAACTATTCCAAATAGCAGTGTTTTACCACTTTCCTTTTTGTATCAAGTTGTTCAGTTCCATATGACAAAATACTGCTATTTGGGAGGGTTTTTTTGGGGGGGGGGTCTGTGCTATTTTCCTGTTTCTTCTTTTGATTGCTGCGTGTCTATTAAACATTGAATGGCTGTCTTCTTTCTGCCCCTGACATCCTGCGCTCTCTGTAATTCTCCTCAAATTGTAAAACCATTTCTTCATCGCCTTCTCTAGTCACCTTCTCTTCCCCAATTTATGCTTTATTCAGGAGTGGAGAAACTTGTTAAGCCCACGCTTATTTCTCTTGGTGATCTCATCTGCTCAGGTGAATTCTTAACAACCTCTTCTGATGAGTCCCTAAATCAGCCGCTGACCTGCCCACCTCTTCTCAGGGCCAAACCATACACGATGCACAGTTCCTGATCTCTTTCCTACTGATCTCAATTTCCTTTATTTTATTTTTTAAATGAAAGGCAAGCTCGAAGGATTGCAGTTGGGAGTGGAAAATGGGAAGGAGAGGGACAGCTTTTGTCCTGTCTACTGTTCTTCTTGAAATTTTGGGTATTATTATTTTTTACAGACAAGTAGATGTTGCAAAACCAAGGGGTGGCAGAAGTCGTGAGGAGGACTAGAGGAAACTGAATATATATGCTTTCTCCAGTTTTCTTGCTTTGGTTTGGTTTTGTAAAAGTGCTTCATGTCTGCTAATATCCTGCTATAGATGGGATAGGTGATCGAGAGGGCAGATTATGAGGCAGCTTCATTTAAGCACAGCTATTTAAGCATGAGAGGTCTGGAGGGTGGCAGCACGAGAATGGGCATTTTCTGCAGTGGCTCCCCATTTGTGGAATGCTCTCCCCAGGAAGGCATACCTGGCACCTTCATTATATTTTAGGCGCCTGGCAAAAACTTTCCTCTTGAACCAGGCCTCTGGCTGATTGACATCTGATGCCCTTTGAAAATGTGCTGAGGATGGAGGAATTACAGTGGTACCTCTGGTTGCGAACGGGATCTGTTCTGGAGGCCCATTCGCAACATGAAAAGAGCGCAACCCGCAGCGGCGCATTTGCGCAAGCACGGGTTGCGATTCGGCGCTACTGCGCATGTGTGTGATGTCATTTTGTGTGCATGGGCGAGCAGCGGAACCCGGAAGTAGCCCTTTCTGGTACTTCCGGGTCACCACGGAACGTAACCTGAAAGAACGTAACATGAAGCAAATGTAACATGAGGTATGACTGTATTGGGTTGTTCTTGTTTTTATTTTTTACCACATATTTTATGCTTCTACAGTGGTACCTCTGGTTAAGTACTTAATTCGTTCTGGAGGTCCGTACTTAACCTGAAAATGTTCTTAACCTAAAGCACCACTAATGGGGACTCCTGCTGCTGCCGTGCTGCGGGAGCACGATTTCTGTTCTCATCCTGAAGCAAAGTTCTGAACCTGAAGCACTATTTCTGGGTTAGCAGAGTCCGTAACCTGAAGCGTATGTAACCTGAAGCGTATGTAACCCAAGGTACCACTGTATATTGCGGTTTTATGCTGTGAACTGCCCTGAGACCTGCGTGCATTGGGCAGTATACAAATCTAATAAATAATAATACTCCTTTCTTCCATAAAAAGGGACTAGAAATAAATAATTTTATTTTCTTTGAAATGTAAGTTATACACTGCCTGTTAACTTGTAAGACAGGAGTGCGGTACCTTTGGCCTGCTGGCCTGTCCTGCCCATTTGGCCCACCAGGGAAACATGGCCACAAGCCTTACACCTGATGCCCTATGTGAGGTCAGGTGTGGAACAGGTAAAATCGTGGCTGGGCTAGAAAGTCTGCACGCCTCTTTGCAAGGCTCCTTGAAGAGCCTTGCTGATTGTCAGAGCTTTAAGAGAGACCTGCACAGCCAAAGCTGCCCAAATCAGCTGGGATAAACTGCTCTAATCCTCTGGAAACTCCCTAGCATAGCGGGGGCTGGAGGAAGCGACTTGCATTCATGGTGCTTCCTTCAGAGCTTTGAATACAAACTGCAACCTTTGGAAAGAAAAGGAAAACAGCATCTTTTTCTTTCTTCCCAGAGGAAGGAGTTTGTATTCCAGGCACTGGAGGAAGTCCATTAAATACAAACCACTTTCTCAGCAGAGGAGAAAATATTCCTTTTTCAATAAGCTTTTCCCTGTCTCCATTGACTTCCAAGTTGCGATCAGCCAGTGGGCAATTGCAGGGAGCATCTCGGAAGGAGGTTGCTGTAACCCCTCCTCCTCTGAACTTTTGACAGGTGTCAGTCAGGGGTTTGTCAGAGTTTGAGGAAATAAGGATCCGGCCCTGTGATCGGATCTGTTTCTCCGCCCTGGCTCTAAGGCAACATACGACTATTAATCGGATTCAACTCAAATGAGCAATTGTCTGGGGGGTGCACTTGTGTTAAAATGAAATTGCCCCACCAAAAAACAGATACCGCCGAATCAGGAGCCTCAGAGGCAAAGAGTGACATAAGCTGAACGTGCGGCGGATCACAGTTGCCTTCTCAGTGACCAGTGCTTGGGTTTTCTCCCGTTTTCTGCAGAAATACCCACACTTCAAATGCCACATGAATTCTGCATGAGGCAGATGTAGTATTTAATCCAAGCACTGTGTAACAACCCAGTTTCATTTGCTTTTAATTCTCTAGAGAGCCAGTGTGGTGTAGTGGTTAAGAGCGGTAGTCTCATAATCTGGGGAACCGGGTTCGCGTCTCCGCTCCTCCACATGCAGCTGCTGGGTGACCTTGGGCCAGTCACACTTCTCTGAAGTCTCTCAGCCCCACTCACCTCACAGAGTGTTTGTTGTGGGGGACGAAGGGAAAGGAGAATGTTGGCCGCTTTGAGACTCCTAAAGGGGAGTGAAAGGCGGGATATCAAATCTAAACTCTTCTTCTTCTTCTAGCAGAGTAGTCCTGATTTAAACACATTCGATGAAAAAAACTAATCTTAAACAAGGTTAGCCATTGAAAGGCAACCCAAGCAAAGCATGGGAAGCTTCTGTATGAATGGGATATTGATGGATTCTTATATTACCAGAAATGGGTTTGGGTGTATATTGACTGAACAAGCATTAGCAAAATGTGGCGCTGTGGTCTAAACCACTGAGCCTAGGGCTTGCTGATCAGAAGGTTGGTGGTTCGAATCCCTGTGACAGGGTGAGCTCCCATTGCTCAGTCCCAGCTCCTGCCAACCTAGCAGTTCAAAAGCACGTCAAAGTGCAAGTAGATAAATAGGTACTGCTCCGGCGGGAAGGTAAACGGCATTTCCGTGCGCTGCTCTGGTTTCGCCAGAAGCGGCTTAGTCATGCTGGCCACATGACCCGGAAAAACTGTCTGCGGACAAACGTCGGATCCCTCGGCCAGTAAAGCGAGATGAGCGCCACAACCCCAGAGCCTTTTGCGACTGGACTTAACTGTCAGGGCTCCTTTACCTTTAAGAATGAGAGAGCAGAGGATTTGAAGAGAGTATATCTGGATAGATAGTGAGTACTTCCATTTGGTGTAGAAAGCCTGCTTCTCTAATGGAGAGTTTGCTGTTTGTTTCCATAATCTATCACCTATATTTATTTATTTTGCATAGTTTCTATCCTGCCTTTTTGTTTAAAGTTCCCATAACATTTTACATTCTGTGAAGTCTTTGTAATTTCTTTAAAAACCAATTATTTTTTAATAATTTTTTTCAAATGAAAATACACAAAAGTAATAACAATACTATGTTTATTATTTTTTTAAAAAAAGTTCTCTTCCCTCTCCTTTTTCCTTTGAATTTGCAAACGAATTAAAAAGAAGCGGTAATATTAATTTTAAAAAAATTAAAAGAAGCGAGAAAAAGTAGCTATTCAAGTCAGCAGCAGCAGCAGCCTCTTTGGGAAGCAGTTAACATAGCCAAAGCCCTGATTAAAATAAGTTAGCAAGCATTAAACGTCTTGGGAAACAAAATGGCCGTGCACCCTCGGATTTGGCATGAGGGGAAGGGAATTCTATAACGGCTTTTAATATAAGCTTTGATTTTTTGCAGTGTGTAACTGTTTGCTACTGTTCATTGCTTAACACCAAGGGCATGCTAAGTTATGTCTAGGGACTAGCGTCAAGAGCGGCTCACAATAATTTAAACAGAGGGAATATAAATGGCTCCAAGAAGGTTGTAGCCATTGAGGTGCAGTGGAGATGTACGTTGGTTCTTTTACCCTTCTCGGCTCGAAATGTGATTTTTCTTCGCCCTCCGGGAATGCTTAGTAGGCTGGAGTCAGGAGGGAAGGCATTCTGGTGACAGCGCAGACTGTTGGGAAGGCTGCGATGGCAGGAAATTTAATTTATGCCCTCTAGCTGTCAGTTGTAAGAAGATCTCGTTACATTGCCTCTGAGGAACTGGCCGACCTTGATCTAAGAGCAAGGCATTCTGAGTTGACTGAAGTGTGGAACTGGGACAGAAGGGGAAGGCCAGGGAGAGAGATAAACAACAGGTAACCAGGTCAGATGTTTCTGCAGTAGTATGTTGACAGCTACTATATTTCAGTCTCCTAACACCGTATTCTTGGGCAGAATACGGCTAGAGGCAATGGAGGCTGCAGAGTAGATAGCCTACTGCTTCTATTGTTCTTTGCTGTCTTCGCAATGACCCTAACTCTTTGGGGCTGTGAATGAGCTTAAGGAGAATATTGGCTACTCCTTGTGGTTTTTAGTGTTGCCAGCTTCATTGAGGGTCTTGCCAATTGGGCCCCAGCAGACCCAGCACTCTAGGCCTTTTGAAAATGTCGGAGAACCCATCTTTCCTCTCTGGCTTTCCACAGAAGGTGTTTTAGTTTAGGGTTTTGGCTATCGTTGGGGGTTTTTTTGGTCATATTTTAGTAGTTTTGGGATGATGCTGATGATTATTACCTGCCCTTCGCCAGCAGGTCCTGGGGCATATGACAGGAGTTTAAAATTCTGAATTATAAATACGGTTGAAATGCAGTACAGACACAGGAATAGGATGGGCCCTGAGGACACACACATCTCGGGTAGTCAAAGAGGTGCCTCTTCAGCATTTGCCAAAAGTTGAATATGTCAAGACACACCTCTATGGGAAGAGAATTCTAAAACTCAGGGGCTGCAACAGGTAATGCCCTCTTCATGGCCACCCTTCCTGAACTTCTGAGGGATATGGGACTACCCAGAAGACCCCCTCTGTTGACCTTACAACCTGAGAGGGTTTGTAGGGAAGGAGCTGTCCGTTCAAATATCTGAGGTCTGTTGTTGTTTAGTCGTCCCCTTCTCCTTGTGCCCTCCATCTTTCCCAACATCAAGGTCTTTTCCAGGGAGTTTTCTCTTCTCATGAGGTGGTCAAAGTATTGGAGCCTCAGCTTCACGATCTGTCCTTCCAGTCAGCAATCAGGGCTGATTTCCTTCAGAATGGATAGGTTTGATCTTCTTGCAGTCCATGGGACTTTCAAGAGTCTCCTCCAGCACCATAATTCAAAAATTGGAGGCCTAAGTCGTATTAATCGCTGACCTGTTAATATTTTATTGCGCCTGTATTGTTAATTGGCATTTTTTTTGGAAGCCACCTTGAACGAGTCTGCTTCTAAGGGTGGCGTATAAATATTTTAGATAAAATAAGTATATTAATCGGTTCTTACTACTTTCAGACTAGGCAACTATATCAAATTCCAACATCTTCAGTGTAAGTTCGGGTGGAGTGGAGGCACAGGATCTGGTTGGTGGGCTTCATCCTGGCCATCCACCTGTCTGTACCTTTGCATCACCTTGAGGTCAGGTGATGCATTTCTTTGGCCAGCGTAGTTTGGAATAAAAGGAATGGCTTTGCAGTTGCCTTCAAACCTTCCTTTCGGCAGGGAGCTGCGTCTTTATCTGCACCACACCTTAACATAATACCTGATGTCAGGTGTAGGGCAGGTGACTGTGGCTTCAGGTAAGCGGTCTGATGGACCTAATCAGGGCTGCAGGATCCCCACCAAAGACACAAGTTGGTGACTTTTCATTTGGTCGTTTGCAACTGAATGCTGGAACAACCTCATTGGAGAAGCATTGTGTTTGAGGCGATAGATGATATGGGAATTTTGTCTGAAGCTGTTTTTCCATGCATGCAAATCACCACTTGCTGCTGCAGCTCTTGAGTAGGGAATCTGCATGTGTGTACTTTCTCTTCAAAGGAAGGAGAGGGAAGTGCTTTTGCGTATTTCTGTATACTCAATATGTTCCAATGCTCATGGTGTTGGAGGAACGTTAGACAAATGTTTGCATGAAATACGCACTTGTTTCTCATCTGAATTGTGTGGGTACAAGACTCTCTCTTCATGCATGTGTGGATATGTTTTTTCTTTTAGTAATATTTATCAACTGCAACATGGACGCAAGCAAGAAAGCAGATCCCCCGGTGTCAGTGGAACTGGTCCAAAAGGCAAATCCCGACCGCAGCCCAGTGCCATCCATTTATGTGCCCGAACAAGGTGGCTACAAAGAGAAATTTGTGAACGCAGTGGAGGACAAGTACAAATGCGAAAAGTGCCACCTCATACTGTGCAATCCAAAGCAGACAGAATGTGGGCATCGGTACTGTGAGACCTGTATGAATGCTTTGCTAAGGTTAGTGTTTCTTGGTATTGTTTCAATGGGGTAAAACAGTACTGAAGGCAAAGTGCTGGCTTTCTAACCTAAATCCTTTCATGGTCAAGTTCTAGGCATGAAGTAACTTTGCATGTTGAATATATATATGCATAAAGTAAAGAGCAAACACCTGGACTAGTTTCATATCTAGCAATCCACAAATGAGCTCACCAGTCATTTTTTAATTGGGTCAAGGTGGGCTCCCCTGTGACCTCACTCTGGACTTCACAGGCATTCCAGAAAATAGTGCTCCATGTGACACCAGGTATGAGATTCTGCCCCCCACCTCACTTAGGGGAACCATACATTTTGGTTGACCATGGAAGGCCAACCAAAACTCCTTTGCTCCTTAGTTAGTGCTTGATACATGTCACTGAGAGTGAAGACAGACTGGATAGGTCAGACCATGCTAGACCATGAGACTCTTAATTACAGGGCTGTGGGTTCAAGTCTCACATTAGGCAAAAAAATCCTGCATTGCAAGGGGATTTGGACTAGATGACTCCCACAGTCCCTTCCAACACTACAATTCTGTGGTTTTATGACAGACAGATAGTTGGAAAGAATGGGATTATATTTTCCCCAGAGACCAAAGAAAGAGTTTTGAAACACCTGAGAGAGTAGCTAATTTTAAACTGCATCTCTTGTAAGTTGATGCTGATAACATTAGCATAAATTATTTGCCGGTTCAGAAATAGTCCAGAGAAACGAAGGAGTTGACATTTTCGTATTTTGCCGGATAGATATGAAACATCCACGTCAACAATGATATAGCTGTAGAAGACAACAGGGAAGTGAAGAAGTCACCAAGCCCTAGGGCCTTCCTAGTGGCTCTGAGCTTTTGGAATGATGGGCTGCAATATTGTTTTAGGCAGTTGTTAATTGCTCGCTACTGCTGTTAAGCTCATTGCGCAGCACCTAGGTTTCTTGTCCTTCTTGATCCATCACTAAATATACAGGCATCAGAAACAAATCTTACTGAGTCCTACAAAAGTGCTGTTTTATTGCAAATATAGGATAAAGTCTAGTTATTTCTTCCTGGATATATGTATAATGGAATCATAGGTCTGGAAGGGAACTCAAAGGCCCATCCAGTCCAATCCCTTCAATGCAGGATATATTAGAGATGAAAGTTGTTTGTGTATATTGGGTGTGTGGCACTGTGGTCTAAACCACAGAGCCTGGGGCTTGCCGATCAGAAGGTCAGTGGTTCGAATCCCCGCAACGGGGTGAGCTCCCACTGTTCAGTTCCTGCTCCTGCCAACCTAGCAGTTCGAAAGCACATCAAAGTGCAAGTGGATAAATAGGTACCGCTCCGGCGGGAAGGTAAACAGCATTTCCGTTCGCTACTCTGGTTCACCAGAAGCGGCTTAGTCATGCTGGCCACATGACCCGGAAGCTGTACGCCGGCTCCCTCGGCCAGTAAAGCGAGATGAGTGCCGCAACCCGAGAGTCGTTAGTGACTGGACTTAATGGTCAGGGGTCCCTTTACACACACACACACACACACACACACACACAATTTCCGTAGTAGAATGCTGTCATCTCACGCTGTTAACAGCTGATAAGAGGGAGGCAAAATAATTAATAACAATTAGATGAGGTAAAGTGAAAGATGGGGGGGGGGGGAGGTTCCTGTTATGGTGAAATCAACTTGGGAAGAATGAGACTTGTGATCCAAAATGCTAAGTTGGTGGGCATCTACTTCCCTAAGATGTTTAGATATGTGATTGAATGTTAATTGTGTTTTCTGTGCTGTACCAAGCAAATGGCCTTCTGAAAGTGTGTGTGTGTGTGTGTGAATGAAATAATAATATGAATTTCAAATAACCTGAAAGCTGCAAAGAGTAAATGGCTTTGTGGTGTTTCGCTCCTCGTGCATTGTTGTTTGCATACCATTACCCCTTTCTGTATAATTCTTCTAGAATCATTGTTTGCAGTGATTGTGTGGGCTCCGCTTCCATCTCCAACTCCCGACTGTTAAAATGAATGGAGAGCGTGCCACCGCATTGGGTTTGGAGCTGTGGGTGGAAAGCAATTCCATTCTCGGTTCTCGTGTACTTGTTAGAATATAACGATTATGCCGTGGAGCCTTTAGCACTCTCTCTCTCTCTGGGTCATCTGAGGATAGAGAGACAAGAACCACTGAAGACAGCCCAGTGAAGATTACTGCTCAGTATGCAGCAGTAGTTTAAAAGAGCAAACAGAATGCTTGAGTGCATTCAATAAGGACTAGGAGACAATAGCACAGTATCAGATGAATGGTATTTGTTCTAATGCAGAACACAAGTTTCCTGCATTATCCTCATCTCAAAGGGACGGAAAATTAGAGAGGAAAGAAATGAAGAGAGTCAGTGGAGATCGTAGAACCGTACAAGGGACCCTGAGGGTCATCTAGTCCAACACAGGAATCTCAACTAAAGCATCCATGACAGATGGCCATCCAACCTCTGCTTAGAAACCTCCAAGGAAGGAGAACCCACCACCTTCCGAAGGAGTCCGTTCTGCTGTCTTAAGAGCTCTTACCATCTGAAAGTACTTCCTGATGTTTAGTTGGAATTTGCTTTCTTGTAACTTGGTTCATTGGTTCGGGTCCCATCCTCCAGAGCAGGAGAAAACTAGTTTGCTCCATCTTCCATTTGACAGCCCTTTAGCTATTTGGAAATGGCTATCACATCTCATCTTAAGTCTCCACTTACCCAGGTTAAACATACCCACCTCCTTCAACCGCTCTTCATAAGGCTTGGTTTCCAGACCCTTGATCATCTTGGTAGCCCTCCTCTGCACACGCTCCAACTTGTCAAAACTGGACACCAGGTGTGGTCTGACCAGGTCAGAACAGAGTGGGACTATTCCCTTGATCTGAACACTGTACTTCTGTTGATGTAGCCTAGAATAGCAGGTGGCGCTGTGGGTTAAACCACAGAGCCTAGGACTTGCCGATCAGAAGGCCGGCAGTTCGAATCCCTGCGACAGGGTGAGCTCCCGTTGCTCGGTCCCTGCTCCTGCCCACCTAGCAGTTTGAAAGCACGTCAAAGTGCAAGTAGATAAATAGGTACCGCTCCGGCGGAAAGGTAAACGGCGTTTCTGTACGCTGCTCTGGTTCTCCAGAAGTGGCTTAGTCATGCTGGCCACATGACCCGGAAGCTGTACGCCAACTCCCTCGGCCAATAAAGTGAGATGAGCACCGCAACCCCAGAGTCGGTCACGACTGGACCTAATGGTCAGGGGTCCCTTTACCTTTAGAATAGCATTAGCTTTCTTTTCTTTTTGCTGCTGCATCACTCTGTTAACTCATGTTAAGCTTGTGGGCCTACTAAGACGTTAGGAAGTGTGTTGCTGTTAGCATGACAGCATTTAAAAGATGAGGATTAAATTGACTAGAGTAATCAAGGGCTACAATTGAAGTAGCTAATATAGGTGATGCAAGGGCACCGTCTAGAACAGCAATTGCCGCTGCATTTTGCACAACTGAATTGCTAGCATCCTACTCATCCATTGAGCGGCAGACAATCTGGGCTGAAACTTTAGCACACATACAGATTATGCACTGGAGCTTTGGAGAAGAGCAGAGATGTTGGACCTCTTTGGGAGATGCCAGCAGGTGCCCTTAGGAAGGTTTACCCCCCCAACTTTATCGCTGTGCTACCACTGTGCATGTCCAGCTGTCAGGGGGGCATAGTGAGCTCTACGGGAGTGGACCCCCCGCCACTCATGAAGAACTGTGTGTGCACACAGTGTGTCTGAAGGCATCAGCTGTGAAGCAACCTTATCTCCCAGCATTGTTGCTGTCAGTAAGAAAGGAAGCTTTCACTCTCTTATGCTCTTAAGGTAATCTTCTTGTTGCATCAAAGCCGACAAGTGATTGTGAATGGAGCATTGCAATAGCATTATGATTCTTTTGCAAGAGCTTTGGCTCAGTGTTGCAGGTAGACAGTCTTACGGCGCAAGTAGTTTTTTTTTTTTTTAAAAAAAACTGTTTATAGCCATGCTTTTAAAAGTTGACCCGGAACAGTAAGCTTGCTACATCATTAAGAAAGTTATGGTTTCCCATTTTTAAAATATAGAATTTTAGAGATGGAAGGGGACCCCTTGCAATGCAGGAATATGCAGCTGGATTGAACCTGCAGCCTTGGCGCTATCGGCACCACGCTCTAATCAACTGAGCTGTCCAGGCATTTAATGTCATAAACTTTCATAATAGCCTTAAATAGTGTAACCCAGCCTCCTCCGACCTGGTGTCCTCCAGTTGTTTAGGACTGCAACTCCCATCATCCCTGACCAAGAAGCACCTGGTTAAGAGAAGCTGGCACAACCTCTCTTGGGAGTCTTCGCTGAGCTAATAATAATAATAATAATAATAATAAAATTATTTATACCCTGCCCTCCCCGGCCAGAGCCAGGCTCAGGGCAGCTAACTCCAATAAAATCACAGTAAAAACATAATGGGGTGAACAAGAAAACCAATTTAAAATACAGGTTAAAATGCAATTTAAAATGCAGCGTCATTTTAAAAGTAGCCAATAAATCAAGACCATAAGGGGAGGGAAACATAAAGGTCAGACTGAGTCCAAACCAAAGGCCGGGCGGAACAGCTCTGTCTTGCAGGCCCTGGGGGAAAATGTCAAGTCCCGCAGGGCCCTAGTCTCTTGTGACAGAGCGTTCCACCAAGTCGGGGCCAGTACTGAAAAGGCCCTGGCCCTAGTTGAGACCAATCTAACCACCTTGCAACCTGCGACCTCCAAAATGTTGTCATTTGTGGACCTTAAGGTCCTCTGCGGGGCATACCAGGAGATTAATACCAGGAGATTCATGCAGATTAAACAAAACAAACAAACAAAAAGGAAGGGGAAATAATAAAATTCTGCTTGAAGGAAAGGTGCTGTGAACATCACAGGGCTGGGCCCAGACTTGCGCTGAGCAGAGCTCTCCTTGTCCTGGAAGGATGGGATGTGAGGCTGAGCCCCCTGAGATGCTCAGCCCAGAGGGTTGAGGGGGTCGTAGAATCATAGAACTGTGGAGTTGGAAGGGACCCCTAGAGTCATCTAGTCCAACCACCTGCAATGCAGGAATCTCAGCTAAAGCATCCATGATGGACAGCCATCCAACCTCTGGTTAAAAACCTCCGAGGAAGGAGAGTCCACCACCTCTCGTGGGAGACTATTTTCTGGAACAGCATAGGTGCTTGTGCTGGGGGTTGCAGTGGAAAGGGGAAACCAATAGAAATTGCCACTCTGCTCCCTTTCACTAGTGGGGAGCCTCTGTTGGATCAACGTTTCCTTTGCCCTTTCATACAGGAGAAAGTTTTGGATTCAACTTATAAGGTGCATTTTGATTTGATTGTTTGTATTCTGCCTGCTTTTTGTGTGTATGTGTGTCATTTAACCTCTGTGACCAGTGCGGTCCCAAACTTTGCCTAGTTTTCTTTTTTTTTTCCTTTTAAATGTACTGACCTCTGTTTAAATTTATTGTCAACATATATGAAATGCTACATGTATGCAAACAAAGTTTTGGTGTAAGATCAGTTGTTGTTGTTGTTTTTCTTTTCTAGCTCTGCAATTCCAAAATGTACAGCATGTCAAGAAACAATAGTGAAAGATAAGGTATAGTTCCATCTCCCCACCCCCTCCCCAAAAAACCAAAAACGAACCACCTTATTGTGCATCTTAAACTAGGTTGCTTTGCTTATCTCAGACAAGGAATTGGCCTTTACTTTCTGCAGTGTAAATGCATTTCTAGCTTTCTTTCTCTTGCTCCAGAATTTTTCATGAGTGCAGTTCTTGTATGGGTTGTCCTTTTCAAAAACAGGGCCCACCTGACCCCCAGGAAAGCAGGTAGAGCAGGATTCTTATAGCTGATCTTCTGACTCCTGATAGCAGACAGCTAATGATGAACTGTCTCGCCATTCACACATAACTGCAGTTCATCCCTGAGGAATCAGCCTAGGTGCGTGTAGCCAACAATCCATAACAGGCGGATAGAGATGTAGTTATCTTGCACAAGTTCTGTTATAACAAGGCAAGCATGACAAGATAGTTCTGCAGTAGGGAGTTTGCAAACAATACACCACAGGTAGCTAACATGGTGTCCTCCAGATGCTGTTAGACTGCAACTACCATCAGCCCCAGCCAGTGGAGACGATGGCCAAGGATGATGGGAGTTGTAGTCCCACATCTTCTGGAGAACCCCACCACATTGGCTACCCCTGCAGTTCTCCCCAAGAATGTAGGAGCTAGTAGCGTTGAGGATCATGGGTTGTATTCCCCAGAGTGCTACGGGGAATGTTTCATCAGTGCAATGATTTCTCTTCATGCATCAGAACGTTCTTCACCCCATTCACCCCCTAAACCTATTGTGGAGGTGCCCACAACACTCTGGAGCAGATTTGGGGGTTGTGGGGGAAAGAGGAGGGGGGAGAGGAGGAAGTCCCTTGGCACAAGTGGAAATCGTTTTGCTTGTGCAGTTGAATAGAGCCTCATGGATGTGGATCCATGCAAGAAAGGGAAGCTGTAGAAGGTTTATAGAGTCATGGTCAATTCACCAGAGAAGCAGATAGTTGCCCCATGGCAGCATCAATGTTAAAAACTAGAATGACTTGTCTCTTCACATTTTACTAGTGTGGAGTTTGGGGGAAAGTAGATGAAGTTGCATCCAGCGATGAAAGAGCAGGTATTCCTCTCAAGTACAAGTATTGACTCGTCTTGTAGCAAAGCCAGCAGGTGATGCTTGGCAGCGATCATCTGATGGAGATTTGTCAGTAGGCAAAAGTTGGCGGGATGGTTGAGGCTGCCGTGAAAACCCTGCTTCTGGTCCTGCTGCACCAGTTAGTGGCTCTGCGTTGACACTCAAGCTGGGCAGGTGCTTGGAAGACAGCTGTCTGAAGGAAAACACGCAGAGCATGTCCCAGAAGCCCTAGAAGGTTAGATGCTCCCTATGCAGAAAGTGTGCTGGTGCGCATTGTCCCTGATCAGGAGACACATAGCCGTGGTGTAATCTGCTTTGATTCGTAAGGACAGCTCCTCTGCTGCTACTGGGATGAGGCTAATGAATGACAGGCAGGTAGGAACTCGAGCCTTAACGATATATACAGCCAGGTAGTCAACAGCATGCGGTCTCTGAGAACAATGCTGCATTCCGCAGTCCCAGAGAGGTGCAGCCATGCAGATAGAGGCTAACAAAGGGCTGTGGAGACGTGGGCTGCTGATGAAGTTCACTTGAAGGCGAATCAAATCGGAGGGATGCTGAGGAGCATGCAGACAGCGCAGAAGGAGTAGAAGAAAGCCTGCTGTGCAAATAAGGCATTCATAGCAGAAGGCTAGATGTTGTGGTATGGATCACAGACCCAAACACTCCTTGCGAAGGCCGCACGCTCCAGGACTGAAGCCAGGTTACAAGGCTACAGGTTTTTTGGTGCAAGTCTGCACAGCAGGGGTAGGGAGCAATTTTGGCCCCTAGAGCTGCCTTTGCTCATGGACAGGCTTCTGGGGACCAGATGCCAGCGGCATGTGGGGCCAGACTTAAAGCTGCATGCAACTCTTGACGATTGTGCAAAAGCCAGAGGTTTTGTAGACACACATACCTGCCTCCCATCATGGCAAGCAAAAAAATTTGTTGACATTTTAGTTAGGCAAGAGCACTCCAGGAAGGCACTAAGCAGGGCTGGTGACAGGTGAGACCCCCGAAGGACCAGATGGAGATGCAAGGAGGGCCACATTTTAAGGTTCCTCTCACCTTACAGCATACACTTTGTGCTAGAACTTGTTGGGAACCCAGATCATTCAGGGAAAAGCAGTTATGTACCCAGAAAACGTGGCGCCTATCTTGTTGAGTGCATTTCAACTGTATGTGCTTTACGCCAAGGGTTGCCAAGTGGGCTTTGGCTGGGACTGCCTCTGTAATGAGCACCAAGTCATAGGCCAGATGTCAAGGCCACCAGTGGCCACTAGGTCTTGAAGTAGGTTGGTGGTTCATGCCCACCCAGGGACACCATCGTAGGTGTCAAGGCCATCTGTACCAAAGAAGATGCCCACATTGAGCCCATAAAATGTAGAGGATGCGAGGTTCCAAGGCTGAGTCCGGGTCCTAGAGCGACCAGTAATGAGAAGACAGGAGATACTGAAGCTTGAACGCCCTTTGTACAGAGAACACGCGATGCCGAGGATAGAGTTGTATATCAGGGGCAAAGGATGGGACTTGCCACTGAAACCATCATTGCTGAGAAATGTTAGGTACCGAAATTGGAATGTAAGCAGAGAAACTTTGCATTAAAAAACTCCAATAACTGAGACTTGAGCTGGGATTCAAACCTGTCAGGACACAGAGAGAGGCTAGATATTGGGACTAGCACTAGGCATGAGTTGGTGCTGAGGAACCGAAAGACCAGAATACAAGTCAAACATCAAGACTGCCAGTTGAGAGAAACACTCTAGGTACCAAGGCATGTGCTTGGCTACTGAGACTTCCAGATCCAAGGGATGCCAGGTGTTTAGGCTTGAACTGGAGCCGGCCAAGAAATGCTCTAGGTACTACAGCTTTAGCAGGATACTGAGACTGTTCATACGAAGGTAATCCTGGTATCCAGACTGGAGCTGGACACCAAGACTGCAGTAGTTGTATTTGAAACATGCAGGGTAGGAGAAAGGACGGCTGTTGATACCAGTCCCATGTCTCCGTTGCATTGTTGTGAGAATTGGGTCATTTGAAAACCCAACAGGACTGAATCCTTAAAACCAGGTGGTCTATGAATCAGTGTCAAGATCAAGGCTTTATGGTCAATGATCTGTGATCAAGACCAGTGTGGGATCAGAGGTAGGTGGCACAAGGCACACCTCACGTTCCAAAACCATACCCAAGCAAGTTAATACAAGCACCTGGGCCAAATGTTGGACACTTAGGGAGGATATAACAATAGCATTGACGTCAGACTGGGCATTGGTCCAGAGAATCGAAGGTGCCTGCTCAAGGGCAATTAATGCCCATAGAGGCACATAAACGTGAATCCCAACATAATGCAGGAAAATGGTGAAACACAAGGTGAGCAACAGCTCAGGTAGGCCCTGTTGCTCAAGCAAATATCCACTAAGGCAGCTATCCCTCTTGTATTCTGCCATCCCCAGGAGCAACCAAAGGCCAGTCTGGAATTTTCTTCCTCAAGAAGCTGTAGAGAGATGGTTTGCCACATGGAGCAGTGGTCAGCAGTTGTTGACGACATCATCCAGGAAGACTCCCCCTACTTCCTTATTGGAGTGGAGGGCGGGAAGGGAGGTGGGAATTGATAATGCGTCACCATGCCAAAGCTAGTTGAGCTGGAGGCTTCTCAGAAGTGTTGACTCTTCTCCAGTGCCTAGTAAAGACAAATCTTAACTGTTGTTTTGTGGTTGTTTTCATATTTCTTCACTCCATCATGGGTTTGGCCACCTGATCCCTTCTCTCATTCTCTGTTCCTTTGCTGCTACTGCAGCTGAGCTTGTTGCATTTTGGCTACAGAGCGTTATTGGTGCACACTCTTCACTGTCCTATTGCGTTTCTCTCCTCCCTGGTTGCTCATGGCGGATTTCTATAACCCAGTGTAGGCTTTTGTTTCATCATAAAGCCGATTTCCTTTCCCATGGGCCGTCTGTCCTATCTTCAGATGTTCTAAACTTGGGTCTGTGTGGTCTGCGGAAAAGAGAGTTGGGTGTTTGCTGGGCCACAAGAAGTATAGTGTGTTCTGCCACCTGTGATGGGGTAGACACTGGTTCTCTCCAGGTCGCATCAGCCCAAGCCTCAACTCCAACCTATGTTGGAGGCATATGTAGAAGGGACCATATCAGTGACCTGTGATCTCACTTTGTCTGTGCATACACCACAATCAACCTGTGGGCATCATATTGGTCAGAAGGAATGAATGCTCATTGACTTCACTCAGGCTCTCTTGGCTCCATGGGGCCTAGAAAACTGTCTGGGTGATTTTGTTTATTTATTATATACCACCCTTCATTCTAAAATCTTAGGGCGGTCCACAGATTAAAATACAAGATAAAAGCAAGTTTACTGGTGTATGTAGTCTAGCCTTCCCAATCTGGTGCCCTGCAGATGTTGTTCGACTCCCATCAGCCCGAACCAGCAATGGCCCATTGGTCAGGGATGATGGGAATTGTAGTCCCTTTGGAAGGGTGCCAGTTGGGCTGATGTGGTCTGTGGTCTGCCACTTCATCATCCCCGCAAAAGGTTAGGTGAGGAATAACACGGTCAAATAACGTAGATCACTTCAGAACCTTCTTCCCCAGTTTTTGTGATGTTGTGGCTGTTCAGTGTCTTCAGTCTAAGAGGCTTCTTCATGGCTGGGCTTTTTAAAGTATAAATTTCTACCAGCTGAGGATATGAAAGGTTACCTACAGAGAATATTCAGTAGCAATCTTCTGATTTAATTTGGAATAGCCAATCATGCTCTCCCCTTTGATTCATTGGGGTGCCAGCTAAAAAATTTGTAGCTCCTCATTCACGTTGCTTTGCACAAAACCAAGAGCAAACCTGCTTGTGTCCTAGCTTTTTGTACTCGTGCGCCTGCTAATAAAAAAAGGCAAATTATCTGACCAGAGAAACAAGTGTTCTAAAAGTGTAGACAACCTTCAGACCTGTATTCATAGCACAGCAGAAGAACATGATATAAATAAAAAAGAGCTTTTTCCCAGGCTACATTGGACATCACAGCAGCACTGTTGTCTTGCTGTGCATGCAGAAATCAGGATGTTTTCATTGTGCTGATTGATAGCCTGTCGGCACGAGGTGACAACAGCAGCACCTGCGCTCAAAACTGGTGTTAGCTGATATTGTTCTTGAGAAATTGCTCCGAAAACAATTTTCCTCATTTCATGCGAATCTCTGTGTGTCTTTATATAGCTGTTAAAAAGCTGGCCTTTTAGTCAGCCACTTACAATCATGCAGTAGAGCTGCAATAGTGTGAAGACTTGGACCACTGCTATAACCATCTGTTAAATGTCTCTTAATTCTAGATATTTAAAGATAATTGCTGTCGGAGGGAGCTTCTTGCCCTTCAGATATTCTGCAGGAATGAAAACAAAGGTTGCAGAGAACAATTGACCTTGGGACAGTTGCTTGTAAGTAGTTGGAATATCTTGCAATTACTCCCCCCCCCCCCCCCAGTTTACAGAATGGTGTGGTCTGTGTTCTGTGGTCAACTAACTAAAGTTCCCCTGCAGCTGCGTTCGCACATTTAGGTAAGCCAAGGTTGCTCAGTTATGCACTTTAATACCCACGAGCTGCCCAGATGCTCCTGCGTCACCCCTCCCCTGGTGCAAGTGGGAGAAATGAAAAAGGAAGTTGCATCTAAGAATGGCTTCCCATTACATCTCGTTTATTTCTCCTTAATAAGGCAGGGTTGCTGCTCAACCTTAAGCCGTGGTTTGATATTGACTTAAGCCATGGTTAGTCAATAGGCTTAGCAGATCCTAGCCTGTTAGGGAGGAACCAACTACAGTCCTGGGTTTGGATGTGATGGGAAGCCAGTTTTTAACTGCAGCTGCTTGTTTTGCTTCCTGGCTCATGCACAGGGAGGGAATGATTGGGCAGCATGTGCAAGCGTGCCGTTCATCCAAAGCAAACTACGGCACGCCAGAAACCTTGGCTTATTGTGATGTGCAAACGTGTCCACCCTATTAACCAAAACGAGGGAATGAATGTTGGAATGCAGAGCGGCTAATGACCTCTAGACTACGAAACCTCGAATATCATTCCCTTTTGAAATCATTAAGGGTGGATTTTGAGATCTCAAAAAAAACCAGACCAAGCATCTTTCTCTTGCTTTTCCCAACACTTACTCCCCCTACTTTTTCTCTCCTGGTCCAGCCCTCAGTCAGGTCACACTCCAGTCACTGTTTGTGACCTGTCAGATCAAAACCAAAGCACCAGAATAAAGTGACTATCTGGCAGGGGGTGTTGTAAACCAGCTCCTAATGCAATGTGAGTAAAGGCGCTGGTTATCCAAGCATCGTTGGCAGAACCTACATTTTCATCTGCATCTATTGGAATTGCTTTTTCGACTTTTTGATTGTTTTATCGCTTGTATGATTACCATCCTGAGCTCCCTTGGGAGGAAAGGTGGGACATTTAATTCATTAAATGTGTGTGAAAAGGAAGCCTTTGGAACGGTGGGTAGAGGAGGCAAGATGTTTGGAACTGTGCCGTTAGGATTTGTGTGGTCACGAAAGATGTCAGGTACCAATATTTTGCTTTTTTGAACAAAGCTGGGAAACCTCCTTACCTTTTCTAGGTGCTACTTTAGTAAGATTTAGGAGTTAGCCTCAAAGGTATCAACCACCACTTCTTCAAAAGTCATATTTAAAGCTTTTCTGGGTGGCAACCGCAGGTGTGTAGGTAGCCAGGTGTCTTGAGATTTTTCCAGCTTTGTGCTGGTTAGTTACCGTATTTTTCGCTCTATAAGATGCACATTTCCCTCCTAAAAAGTAAGGGGAAATGTGTGTGCGTCTTATGGAGCAAATGCAGGCTGCGCGGCTATCCCAGAAGCCAGAACAGCACGAGGGATCACTGCTTTCACTGAACAGCAATCCCTTTTGCTATTCTGGCTTCTGAGATTCAGAATATGTTTTTTCTTGTTTTCCTCCTCCAAAAACTAGGTGCGTCTTATAGAGCGAAAAATACAGTATATTTGCACTTAATCTGAAACGAGGGAAAGGGTTGATTTTGAGAAAGAGTGGTGCTATCTCTCTTTAAATTAACTTGGTAAGATTCACCTGTTAATGGCTAAAGTGAGAAAATGTGAAACCCAAAAGTGTACATGACCGCCTGGTACATGTTTGCTTCAGAACCACCTGAGAAATGACTGTCTGTTTGAAGAGCTTCCATGCCCTCGGGCTGATTGTAAGGAGAAAATACTGCGAAGAGACTTGCCAGACCACGTAGAGAAGACCTGTAAATATCGGGAAACAACGTGTAAATACTGTAAAAACCAAGTCCCAATGATTATGATACAGGTGAGTGTTGCTTTTCACTAAAATAGTTCATTGCTAAAAGTTGCCATTGCTTTTCAACTTCTGTATAGCAGGAACTTTAAAAAGTGTTGTTGTTTTTTTAACGGTAGAGAGGCATTTGGACCCACAAATGGTGCTGTAGTATAGAAGCTGTGATCTCTGCTTAGAATCTAATCTGATCCACAGTGAATGGGACACTGTGCCCAGTGCAGGAAGACACCTCTTCTCTTTACTGGAGAAACATTTTAAGCTGATCAAAAGAAGACCTGCTCTTAATTAACAGCTGCTTCCTTGGAGGCGCCTCTTGTTGTGGTCACAAGATAAACCCATCCATGTTTTATCATATCAGGCAGCCTTCCAGTGACATTCTGAAAATGAAAGAAAGCAAACAATTCTCTCTGCCCTTTCGGAAGGGGTTTTTTTTTTGGGTGGGGAGGGAAGGGAATCAAAGTTATGCAAACGAGATCTTTAAATATCTTTTGTTCTGCTAGCTAGAACTCAAGGATTCATAGACTCTGCATGCCTCGCAGAATTGGAAATCCCCTTTGTAGCTCAAGAACTAACAAACCGATTTTCCATAGCTTTCCAGAGCCTGGCGACTTTTGCACTGGTTCCTAATTTTTTCCGTTTTGTCAACTTGTTTTATTGTCTCTTATATTTCAAATGCTTAGCTTTATCCTTCATGCCCTGGTATCTGCACTGATGACCAGTGTAATAGAAGCCTGTTAATTAATCAGTTAGTTTAACTTCATTATACACCTTTAGGCACCAGGCAAAATACGTTTCCTCTTTAACCAGGTGTTTGATTGTTTGACATCCAGTGCCCTTTTAAAATGTGTTAGGGATTATAGGGTTGTTGTTCTTGTTTTCATTATGTATTTTGTGTTTTTATATTGTTATTTTATATTGTGAACTCCCCTGCGACCTGAGGGTATAGGGTAGAATTAATAATAATAATAATAATAATAATAATAATAATAATAATAAACTTAACAACACAGAGAATTGTGAATTCACGGTGTCAGCCCCCACCCCCACGTGCATGTCTGATATTTATTTATAGATTTCATATATCACCTAATCACAACTGTGTCTAAGGAACGCAATACAATGAAAATTAAAATGGTTTAAAACTATAACATTGGAATTGCAGCTGTATAGGCTGAAATCCATGCAGTTAATATTTTATGGAGTTTGCGGGGGGGGGGAGAGAAGTTGTAGGGAAGAAATCTAATAAATAGTGGTGGTGATGATGATGATGATGATAGCATTTGGGGACCCGAGGTTGAAGAGTGTGCTACAGCTGGAAGCAAGGGTTTTTAGTTTATTTATGTTAATAATTCGTTTTAAACTAATGTGCACCCTTGTGAATTGTATCAGAAAGGAAATAAGTGTGTTGATGCTCTAAGTGTGACTTCAGTAACGAGGGTTACACGACTTCATAAACACCGCAATATGTCTCCGAAGATCAGAGTCTTGAGATGTAAATTACGAAGGAGAGACGTGCTGGTTCTTTAATGTCCTCCTGCGAAAATTATTAATGGACTTTCAAGTGTGTGATTTCCCCTTTCTTCCGCTTAGAAACATGAAGATGCAGACTGCCCTTGCGTTATGGTCACGTGTCCTCATAAATGTAGCGTTTCAGCGCTCCTGAGAAAAGAGGTAAGAGATCATATTGCACAGCCATTCATGAAAATGAAAGAATGAAGAATAGCCTGTCATATTACTCTGCTTAGAATGTTGTTCTTAGTAATAACGTGCAAGAAATTTGCGAGAAGCAGCTCTAGTGTGCTTTTTTTTGTGAAAAGGAAACAAACCTTCGTACTGTTATAAAGAAATCTCTATAGACTTCTCTGATTTTGTAATGCAAATTCCACTTCGCCCTCTCCTAAATTTTTGGCGTTGATCCCATCTATTTTCTCATCGCTTCAGTCATAGTTAGAGCTAAATTCAAAATGCTTACTGCAGGTATCAAAGAAGAATTTCTCAGCACCGTGTAACCTTTGCATCATCTAGGTGCTGTTCGTATTCTGAATTTAAGTTGTAGCTTTAAATGCTTTAAAAGTTTTTTTTTAAAAAAAACACACCCTAAAATAATTTGAATAAGAGTTCATAATATGTAGTCCTGCAGTCTGCTTCTCCAACGTTGAAGCTGGATTTTGTTTTTTGTTTTTACAAAAGACCCAGTTTTTAAAAATGTTTTGTGTAGTACCCAACAAACCAGTTCCGTTAGCACAAGGATTTCTGTGAGTACAAATCCCTGCTCTCTACGCTCTCTGTGCACCTCTGCGCTCTCCCCATATCTGTTCTGGATGGTTGGGAGAAACCCTGAAATGGATTTAGGGGGTTGGGGATGGGAGGTTCCTTTATGCAACCAGAAGTCTTTGCACCAGTAGGACTGTTGGCGTATGGCATGTACCAAACGTGTGCAGCTCCCCAGTTTGTGCTGGAAGAAATTCAGTCGGACTCCCAACTTTTCAGTCAGTTCAGTCCTTTACTGACCAGGTCCAAAGCTTTAAGGCAGTTTCAATACTCTATATACTTCCACTAGATCTGTAGTAGAAGATGCAGGCTTCAAATGCAAAGCAAGCACAACTCACAACATACATCCAGCACAGAGTTCAGTATCAATCTGGCAGATCTTTCTTGCAGCAAAGCAAGAAGGCAATGCATGGCCCCCTCTTAATATACCCAAGAACGACCACCCTTTTGCCAGGTCACAGTGACCTTCTTGGCCAGCTGCCAGGTCACTTTGACCTTCAAACACTAATTACAAGACCTGCAGGTGCAAGATAAGTGAAACATGGGCACCAGATTTTCAACAGCAATTGAAAGAACCTCAACAAGAACTACCTCATTGTAGCGGATCCAGACGCTTATCACCAATTAATAATGTGGCGGACTCACCCCGCTAACTGCCCCCTATTAAATATAGCGTGCACACCTCACCGTACATCAATTAATACAGAGTTTTGCAAATTTATCACGGGGTCAGGAGGGCGGGGTGGACTTGTGTGAGGGAAAACTTAATGATTTAGAGTCCCAGTCAGGAGTTGATCAAAGAAACAAGGAAAGTGTATTCAACAAAGAGAAGTTAACTTATTACTAGAAGTGGGCAGAAAAGATGTCACGGGCTTAAATACACTAGTATAGGCACAGCTCTTCTTAAACTTCAGCTGCTATTAATCAGCTGGTAAGATGCTTAAATCACTTTCTGCTACTTAGCTATGGCAGGCGGTTCCATTAAATACTTTTATTGCAACACAGCTTCCTTCACAGATTTATTACCCTGGTTCATGAGCAAGGGGCACTGTCCCCCACTTACCCACTCACTTAACAATCTCACTCCTGAGGTATTTCATAATAGCATAACAGACCCAGGGAATCACCTCACCCCTTGTTACTGGGTTGGGAGTTTTGGACCTAGAAGAAGTCTCCCTTCCTGGCTAGAAAGAGATGCCGCTAGCCTGAATTCCCACAGTTTCTCCCTCTCCCAGTTCAGTCACAGCCTTCCCAGGACACTCCTGTCTGTATTCCTTTCCCAGACCCTCTAAGCAGTGAGTCTCTGTCCTCTCGCTATGGATAGTCTCCTCAGTGTGGATGTTTAACTGAACTCAGGACCAGTTCTCCCTCAGTCTCACTCCCATCTCAAAACAAGCCCTGTCCATCTTCTCAAATCCGGCCCTATCTCTCCTCTTAAATCAAGCCCTATCTCTCAACCTAAACCCTGTCTAACATCTCAAATCAAGCCCTGTCACATAACCTGAACCTTAGCCCTCTCTAACTCTCTCCCTCTGAAACCGCTCCTTTTATTCTCTCTCTCAAAGTGCTGCTCCTCCCCCTTGTGTGACTAGCCGACTCTGTAGCCAATCAGAGAGAGGCTCTGGTACTCTGGTGGAGTCAGGGGAACTGCACCACCAGATTGGTCTGGCTCGGCCGTCCGTCACAACCACCCTTTGCATTTGATATTGTGTACGCACAGACATCTCCCGCTACACTTAATTTGACCTGTGGATTTTTTTTGTCACTGGGAACAAAACGTATGCACTGGTAATTTAACTTTAAAGAGGTGATCCAGCTCCTGTAACCATCATTTTCAAGTATAGCGTTAATAGTGACTTCATTACACAGTCTTTAGGATAAACATCTAGCTGCAGAAAGTAAGAATGAACATCCTATGGGATTGCAGGGTAAAACTGGAAGATGTGGAAGAGGTAGAGCAGCTATTGCCTGTTGTCCATTGCTTCTCCCCTGCAACACTGTCCAGCCATTTTTTCCTTGCCCGTGCCCTACCATGTCCAAAACTGAAAACAAACTGCGGGGAAGGAAGGCCCTAGCGGAAAATCTCTGGGAGTACCCCATATTCTGCCCTTCAGTTCTCATTTGTCATTTTCGTACGAACACATAAATGCACCTCGCATCATTAACTGTCACACACATTTATGGAAATACATCGACCAGCGTCATGTGTTGTTCCACATTAGTTTATTGGTATTAAATAGGGGGGAAAAATAGTATTTGTGATGGTCTGGTAAGGCATACTATTTAGCTGTCTGTATGGATCAATGATGTTAACTTTCTTATGAGATAACATCCTTAAGCCTGTTTACTAATGGTCCACTGACATGGAAGTTGAGACCCTTGAAGATGCTAACTTAGCGTCATGCTAAGCTGATTGTTCCGTCAACACAAGAATTTCACTTGCCAGATGGAACCATCTCCCCTATTTCTCCCCTGCATGCTGTTCTGAGGTTTTCCTGAGCTGATTTGGGGGGAGATCAAATGAGAGGGAAGTCTTGTTGTGCCAGATTCTGTTGAATCTGACCCTAGAGTCAAGAGCACCCCAAGAATGCTCAGTATTGATATCGGGACATACTAATAGACATCAATATTTTAGCACAACAACACGACCGACAGAGGTGATTTGTCAAACTGGGGGAGCAGGCCTGTCATAAGTCAAAGTGTGTGTGCTGAGTAGAGGTTGGGAGCAGAGAGAGAGAGAGAAAGAGAGCATATACCGTATTTTTTGCTCTATAAGACTCACTTTTTCCCTCCTAAAAAGTAAGGGGAAATGTGTGTGCGTCTTATGGAGCGAATGCAGGCTGCGCAGCTATCCCAGAAGCCAGAACAGCAAGAGGGATTGCTGCTTTCGCTGCACAGCGATCCCTCTTGCTGTTCTGGCTTCTGAGATTCAGAATATGTTTTTTCTTGCTTTCCTCCTCCTAAAACTAGGTGCATCTTGTGGTCTGGTGCGTCTTATAGAGCGAAAAATACGGTAATTAATGCCTGCTCTCTCATGAGTAATATACTACGAAACGACAGGTTTCAGTCCCGCACCCCAAAATGGCGGGGAACAATCCCACAGGAATCTCTGAAAGTGAGGAGCATGGTCATTATTATCGATGTGCTGTGGAGCCACCTTTTCCATCCGCAGGCGAGTCTGGTGCAAAGATTATACGAGCTGATTGAACTTCCTGCGAGCTGTCCTGGTTTGGGCTGTGTAGACTGTGCACAGACAATGTAGTGAACTTGGAAAGGTAAATTGAAATTTAATAAAGCAACCTGAGGTAATGCCCCAGATCAGGTGATCTGAACTTTTGAGGCCAGACAATATTTGTGGTCAGCACCAACTCCCAAGGGATGTTTTGGAGGCAAAACGAACCAAAGCTAACCAGTTCTGGATGTGGTCAGTGGCCTGTTGGGAATAATATTTGTGATGCCTTGGTTTCCATGATGGAAGAAAGGTGGGGTATAAATGTAAGAGGAATGAATCCATCAGTTCCATCTCCTAAAGAGTTTTCAGGATTAGACCTTTAGTAAATTCCTAGATTATTTCTGTGATAATAGGGACACATCATCTGCTGTTTCTCCTGCTTTTCTCTCACACCATGTGCTACAAACCTCAAACAAAAAGCTGGCTATTTAGGCCTTCTTATTAGCTGCAAGGATGGGCCGAGGAGTGAGGCGGTTTGAAGCTCTGGAGAGATTGTACATGATAGGCCAGACTTGGGTCTCCAGCTGTTTTTGGACTCCAGTTCCCATCATCCCTGACCCCTGGTCCTGCTAGCTAGGGATGATGGGAGTTGTAGTCCAAAACCAGCTGGAGACCCAAGTTTGGTATACCCTGCCCTAGGCTCTGGAATAGGCAATATTAGGACCACGAAAGGTCCTAAAGCAGATGTAGGAAACAGGAAACATGGTTCTCCAGAAGTTCTTGGACTCCAGCTCCCACCATCCCCAGGCAGCATGGCCAGTGGTTGGGGATTATGGGAGTGGTAGTCTAGCAACGCCTGTCCAAAAACATTTCATGGAAACTTACGGACCTTTGCTTCCTTTATTATTTATCCATTTCCTTGCTGTCTTCTGTTTTGATCTTAGCTGCTGACCTCTCAGCCAAAACTAGCTGAAATCCCAGGGTGCTTATATATGCTGAGTGTGAAAGATCCTTTCTCTACTTTAAGTAACTCTTATTTCTGCCTGCTGCTTCTGTAAATATAAAACCCATGTTTCTTTATTGAAAATGTATATGTCCGTTTCATGCAATATTTGTTCTAAGTCTCTGTCATTCTGTTCTTTATTCTTATCACTGGAATTTTGCATGACACGTTTCGGGAAGAGGAAAAAACCCGTTCCGAATTAAAAACAGTTTCGGAGAGGGCAGGAGGGAGGGTGTGTGTGCTTTATTAATACAGTGAAACTGCTGTCGAGAGTGGCTGCTCAGCGGACCATGATAACTTTGAGAAATTAGTCTCTCATCAGAAATCAAAATTACGCGGGAAGCGTGCAGAGGTCCTTGTCGAATCAGGTTGCAGTAGCCACCCGAAGAGGTTTCACTGTAAATGTGTCACTTTTGTATATCTTATTGAAATGTTCTTGTGATTACATGTGTATATGTATACCCCTCAAGTACAACTGGAGGTAATATATGAGCACATGCTTTTAAAGCAAGCAAGAAAACAAAAACAAAACCAAGCCACACAATGCACAAACCTGCATTGTGTGCCCAATATACTTATGAACCGTATTGTGCATACATTTTTTTCCGTTCAAAAAAGAAAGAAAGAAAAAAACTCACATTTTTTTCCCGTTACAGTTGAATGCACATTTGTCAGAATGTATTAATGCCCCAAGCACCTGTAGTTTTAAGCGTTATGGCTGCATTTTTCAGGTCAGTATATAATGATTTATATACTTGATTGAAAGTCTACAATAAGAAAACTTAATACTTATTGATAGCTCTCTCGACTGGGCTTGACGTCTCTCGTTATCCGCTAAGAGAAAGGCACCCAGTGGCTTGAGTGATTTTGAAGTTATGTATTGGGTGATGATCAGTTTACCTGCCATAGAAATTTAAATGTGTAAACGTGTTTCTAGGAACCACAGTGTGTCAGGGTTCCAGTACTCTGTTGTACATAATAGATAATAGATACATTGCATTTGGAATTCGAAAGGCACAGTTTGCCCCTCAAGAAAGCAGACTGCAATTACTTAAGTTGTTTCCACAAAACTTACTACTTTTCTGCAATGAAACTTTTGGCCCTTAATACTGCTTGTGCCCAATAAAATCTACAGAAGGCTTAACCTGCTATAAGCTGCTGTCCTGCAACTTCTGCCTTTGTGCGTTTAAACAGGGTATATGTGGAGGTTTAGTGAGTGTCCTTTAAGGAGTTAAAAATGTGTCAGCCTAGGCCGGGGTACCCAGTGTGGCCAGTGGCCCCCAAACATCTGCTGGACTCTGGGCTGGGGGAAGGATGAGCCTGGTTCTTCATACCTACAACGAGTAGGTTCATTGTCCAACCCTTGGCATGCGCAAAAGAAGCCATCAAGAATGAGTGTGGAAGACGGTGAACTTCAAAATGAGACTTTTTGCCAGGTAGATCAATTCTTCCTTTCCTGCCATGCCTCTTGTCTTAGCTCTCCAGTGAAACCCATCGACGGTTGGACATTAGTGGGAAGTGCTCAGTCTAATATAAATTGCCCGTTTCTTGTTCCTTTGGAGGAAATGTGTCGGGACAAGGATATAAAGAGACATTCTGCAGACCTGCAGTTTATTGCTTTTTTAGTTTGAAATTTTAAACCCTCTTTAGCCCAAATGTGAGCCCCAAAAACTCACAGGTATCCCAAAATTAGTGAGATTTGCAGGTGGTTTTTGGGTGGTGAGTAGCTGTGTCCTAATCCCATATAGAGCTACCGTTCTCAATATTCTTTTAAACTGGGTTATATATCTGTAGTAGGGACGCGGGTGGCACTGTGGGTTAAACCACAGAGCCTAGGACTTGCCGATCAGAAGGTCGGCGGTTCAAATCCCCACGACGGGGTGAGCTCCCGTTGCTCGGTCCCTGCTGCTGCCAACCTAGCAGTTCAAAAGCACGTCAAAGTGCAAGTAGATAAATAGGTACCGCTCCAGCAGGAAGGTAAACGGTGTTTCCGTGCGCTGCTCTGCTTCGCCAGAAGCGGCTTAGTCATGCTGGCCACATGACCCGGAAGCTGTATACCGGCTCCCTCGGCCAATAAAGCGAGGTGAGCGCCGCAACCCCAGAGTCAGTCACAACTGGACCTAATGGTCAGGGGTCCCTTTACCTTTTCCTTTATATATCTGTAGCACAGACAGGCCATAAGAGCAGTGAGGAGCAACAGGGCTGGGACCGTAATCTTATCTTTACTTACCTGGGAGCAAGCTCCATTGAATTTAATACGACTTACTCCTGAGTAGGCTTGATTAGGATTACACTGTGAAGAAACCTCCAAGGGGTTCTTAACACCTGGGAAACAAAGCATTCAACAGTTTGCACACAAACACAATTGCTCTCAATGGTAGAAATAGTTTGTCTTGTTGGCACTGCTTTCTGTTCCCTTATCACCAATCACTATTTTTATGTTCCGTGTTTCTGTGCGTATGTAGATATATATTTTACTGGAATACAGTACCTATTATACAGAACATGTACATTGGAAATCGCAGAAATATTAAACTTGCATCTTAATTTACGCACGTTTAAAAGGTTAATTTACACAAACCTTTTTTGCACGGTGTCTCATCCCCTAAAGGGACTGAAACAAGCAGATGTACATACTCCGCATATTACTTGTTTTCTGTGTAATTGTATGTAGTAGTTATTCATACTGATGTGTGTGTTTGTAAGGATCACATATTTTCTGATCACCTAAAAGCGTTAAGCAGAGCATTTTGGAAACTGTCTAGAATGGGAAATTTCACTCTGTTGAAGCAGTGCTGCCATTTTTAGGGTTGATGAATTAAATTTTAATCTTTCAATCTGCTCCCCACCCCCACCCCACAAACATCTTGTTCTCTTTTTACTCAGTGGACTGGCTTGGGCGTCATGCTAAATCATAGCTAAGCATTATGAGAACAAGCTTCAGTGAATCCGGAGTGTCTGTGTCTGTTTTCTATTTTACTATAGTTTAGTGTGTCATCAGAACCTTGACAACCTGCAGTTAATCTTAACTGTGGTTAGTGGAAACATACCAACTTCAAACCATAGTTTATTGTTTTAACTATGGTTTAATCATAGTTAAAATTAAACCAAAGTTTAGAGTTGAAAAAACACTAAACTACAACACACATTTTTCTTTTTTTAAAAAAAAAGTGGCCTAGATAGGTTTTTCTTTTTAAAGCTGCTGTTAATATAGAACAGAAGTGGTAGCTTCCAGACTCCTTGCAGCTGCATTAGAGGAGGAAAGGGGAAGGGCAGGACTCACTGAAGCTTGTCCTTGTAACACTAAACCATGGTTTAGCATTATATCCAAATGCAGCCAATGAGCATTTCCATATATAAAAGCATCAAATCCTGTTGGTTTACTTTCCCTAGTTTCCTGGGTAGACAATCCACCAAGTTCTGCTCCTGTGGAATTAACCCTTTAGGCCAATGAGTGAAGACGTTCAGGGGCTTCAGAACAGGTTGTGAGCAATGGTTTGCAGCAGCAGAACTAGCCCTGTGTCCCGTTGGCCACAGGAGAGAGCAGAAGGCATATTGCTTTTCACAGTTTTTCCACCATTCTCCCTCTCTCTGCCTCACACTTCCTTCTTTTCCCTGGGAACGTGATAACCATAGAGTAGAAAAGGCAAGTAAAATAAAATAGAGCACGTAGATTCGAAAGGTAATTTTGGCTAATTTGTTGCTTAAAAATTGGGCATTGTGCTAAACTGCTGCTTGGGAAGGCAGGTTGCAAATAGCCACTTGCTGGGGAGTAAATAAAAATTGCCCCCTGGCAAGCTTGCATTGTTGTGCCCCCCCAGACACAGTGAAGCCAGACTGTGTGGACATCTGTGATTCGCTTCCAACCTTAAAGGTTTGAAGAGAGAACAGACCAAAGGCCTATCAGTTCAGCATCCTGTTTTTCATGGTGGCTAGCTAGACACATCTGGGAAGTAGGACATGAAGGGAGCAGCCTTTTCCCTAGGGCTGCCATACAGAAACATGCTGTTTCTGATCCAGGAAGTATCACACAGCCTTTGACAGCCTCATCTTCTGTGTACTTGTCTAATCCCCCTTGTAAAAGCAGCTTCGTAAGCATCTTGCAGCAGCAAATCCCAAGGATGCTATGCAAGAAGAAACTGTTTTGACCTGGATCTCCTGCCAATCACCCGCACTGGATGACCTTGGAAGCACTCTCTCCAGACCACACCAATGCTTAACGGTGGAAGAGAGAGCCCAGCAACCCAGGGTCTGTGCCCCTTAGAGAATGGCCCCCATAGCTCCAGGGTTCTGAGTCTACATGGAAGATTTAGGTTTTACAAGTGCTTCTTTAGCCGTGGGTCCTCAGATGTCACTGTACCACAATTCCCATTATCTCCAGTCAACTTAGCCCAACGTTCAGGGATGGTGTGAATTGTAGGTCCCTTCCAGGCTCGCTGTTTTGCAGGAGGAGTTCAGTTGAATTTGCATGCTGCCAAATTTAGGTGTGCATTGTTAAATGGGTTAAAGCAATCTTGCACAGCAAAAAAAAATGTGATAAGTGGGAAGGGATGGGGAAACATGCTATAGGTCAGGGGTGTCCAACCAGTAGATCATGATCTACCGGTAGATCCCTGGCTGATCCTGGTAGATCGTGTACAAGTTTCATGGAAAAAGCTAAAAAAACTCTGTGCAATCCTCCCCCCCAAAAACTCAACAACTCTGGGCAATCCACCCACCTCACACATGCTCTTCCTCCCTACAATAACAGTGGGTAGACCACTGCCAGTTTTTTTTATACTGGGAGTAGATCACAGTCTCTTGGGAGTTGGACGTGCTTGCTTTAGCTATTGTGGGACGAGTGTTTTCTCCTGCTCTGGAGGGTAGGACTCCAACCAACGGCTTCAAGTTACAGTGGTACCTCGCAAGACGAAATTAATTCGTTCTGCGAGTTTTTTCGTCTTGCGAATTTTTCGTCTTGCGAAGCACAGATTCCCTGGGTATTAACGGTTTTAAGAAAAAGGAAACAAACTTGCAAGAGGTTTTTGTGTTGCGAAGCAAGCCCATAGGGAAATTCGTCTTGTGAAGCAACTCAAAAAACGAAAAACTCTTTCGTCTTGCGAGTTTTCCGTCTTACGAGGCATTCGTCTTGCAAGGTACCACTGTACAAGAAATTGGATTCTAACTAAACATCAGGAAAAACCTGACAGTAAGAGCTGTTCCGCAGTGGAACGGTCTCTCTCTGGAGGTTGTGGGCTCTCCTTCCTTGTAGGTTTTTAAGCAGAGGTTGGATGGCTGTCTGTCAGGCATGCTTTCTTTAGTTGAGCCCCAGGGGGCTGGACTAGGTGACTCTTGGGGTCCCTCCCAACTCTACGATTCTACGAGAAAAATCAATTGGTGGGTAGTTGTACAACCTCCGTGCAAATCTAATTGGGCTGGAGGCTTCCTAATTGGCAGGTGCCGTAACAGCCACTGGGCAAGCTGGTTGAATGCTTAATTAGCAGATTGTGTGGAGGCACCTCTACCTCTGGGGACCCTTGGTGGAAGAACTCTTGCTTATATGGCCAACAATTAAGGGCAGGTTAGTAGAGGAAGCAGTTGAGTGATTCAGGTCTCACCTTAACAAAACACTGTAGAAAAATAGGGTTCCTGCACCTTTGTTCATCTCCTCAACATACTGTTTAAATGAAATAAATAGGGATATTTTTTCCCACGGGCAAGGTTTGGTGGATTGAGCCTTTACCTTTTGAAGGCTGGTGTGTGTGTGTGTGTGTTGGTGGTTACACAAATGGTTCTGAAATGCATTTTAAACAAAAACCTCTTTTTGCATGGTAGTTTTAAAGCCACACAGGAAGGGGGTTTTTTTTGGGGGGGGGGCTCCAGCATCCATGAATGGAAGGTGAATTCAGGCTGTGTTTGCACATCATGCTAAGCCACAGATTACCGTGAAGCGCATGAGCTGCAGCAAGGCTTGGGCTCATGCGCTCCCCATGCCTCTTATGCAGCCAGGAGGAGTTCAGAAGCTTTTACTTCTGCAGTTACTTAACCACAGTTGGCCATGGCAGGCAAACTGCAAATACCATTAACCGTGGCCAAGAGACTGATACTGATGAATTGGAAGAATGGAGATACAATTCCCCTTAATCAATGATTGACAACGTGAGATTGGCAACATATGGACAGGCAGCTTATAGACGCAGACTTTCTTTGGATAGATACAGTGACATTTGGAATGCGTTTGCACAGAATATATTAGGTTATTGACAGTTATATGTGTATTAGGATAAGGATATTCTCATCTGTATATTAATGTGGTAGTGTAACAGTATTTGTCTTTTTTCATTCTCACTTTTTTCCTTACCCTGTTTTTTTTTTTAATAAAAGAAATTCTCTTCATAAAATATTAATTAAAAAAACACACCCTATGGTTAGGTTAAAGTAGCTGCCCCTCATGGCCGTGGTACTCTCCGGACGTTGATGGACTACAAAACCCATCAGCCCTGGCAGTATGACCAATGGGCAAGGATGATGGGAGTTGTAGTCCAGGAGCATCCAGAGGGCATCAGGTTGGGGAAGGCTGCCTTACAACAATCTAGCTTCAACACCTGGGCCATGAAACTCCTCCTCCCAGCTGCACAGGTGGAGGAAAAGGAAGACTGGAGCACACAAGCTCAAGGCTCCCTGTGGCACTTCGTTTGCTTGTGCACCTTGCACCAGCCTATGGTTTAGCAGGATGTGCAAATGCGGTCTCTGTGTTGTGTGTCTTTATTATTATTAAAGGAGGTTTGTTGCAATAATATGCCTGAGCAATGTATCATGGGTCAAACCTATGGTGGGTGGGTTGGTGCTACACTGAATGCAGGGTTGGCTAAGAAATGAAGTTGGCTAAATCATGTTCTTTGTCACAGGGAACAAACCAGCAAGTTAAAGCACATGAAGCCACCTCAGCAGTGCAGCATGTAGACTTATTGAAAGAGTGGAGTAATTGTCTAGAAAATAAGGTACATCTCCTCCTCGCCTTATCTGCATTGCTTTTTATGTTTTATGCGTCTAGCAGGGATAGCATTGTGGGAGTTTGGAACGGCCGCTGAAATACTTCTCTGTTTCCAAAAGCAATGAATTGTGTAGCTGCAGGATTTTTGGTTTTATGGTTTGAAAAACAAGAAGTCTTCTAAAGAGGTTTTCATTAACTGGTAGAATGTGCATAATATAGATAGGTAAACTTGTCTTTCACTCCCAACTGGTTAATTATAATTTCCCCCCCACTGGGCTGCCTTACAAAGACAGGCAAGTAAGAAAAACCTACGCTATTAAAACCTGCATTGCTGCTTGATATTAAGGATGTTTTTAATGTGGGCCTTTCTAACAGCTCAGCATAGAGCGAGAGGCCATGACTCAGTACTTGACCCCTCATACTTTACAGGCACAAGGTGTCAACTTCCATTCTCTGGCATCTCAGTTTTAAAGGGTCTTGCTTGGGTAGACTTGGCAGGCGTAGCCAATGTGGTGCCTTCAAGATGTTATTGAACTACGACTCCTATCATCCCTAGCCAGCATGCTCAATCTTCAAGGATGATGGGAGTTGTAGTCTCACAACATCTGGAGAGTGCCACGAAGGGCTACACTTGAATCAGTGCACCCGTGTCTCTCTTTCGTTGTACAAAAGGTCCCCCCCCCCTTCTTGGCATAAGAGCCCCTTCTTCTTCTTCTTCTTCTTCTTCTTCTTCTTCTTCTTCTTCTTCTTCTTCTTCTTCTTCTTCTTCTTCTTCTTCTTCTATACCACCCTTCATCTGTAGATCTTTGGGCGATTCACAGCATAAAAAGACAAGATAAAAGCACAAAATACATAATAAGAACAAGAATAAGAACAAAACAGGGGATGCGGGTGGCGCTGTGGGTTAAATCACAGAGCCTAGGACTTGCCGATCAGAAGATCGGCGGTTCAAATCCCCGCAACAGGGTGAGCTCCCGTTCCTCAGTCCCTGCTCCTGCCAACCTAGCAGTTCGAAAGCACGTCAAAGTGCAAGTATATAAATAGGTACCACTTCGGCGGAAAGGTAAACGGCGTTTCCGTGTGCTGCTCTGGTTCGCCAGAAGCGGCTTAGTCATGCCGGCCACATGGCCCGGAAGCTGTATGCCGGCTCCCTCGACCAATAAAGCGAGATGAGCACCGCAACCCCAGAGTCGGTCATGACTGGACCTAATGGTCAGGGGTCCCTTTACCTTTATAAGAACAAAACAAACCAATAGCCCCCTCCCCCACTAGATAGTTTAATATACGTGTCTCTCTGTGTGTTGGTGTTTGTTAATTTGGTTAAACAATAAAATGGAGAATTCCCTGGATGCCTAGATCTAGGTTTGAAATAGCCATGGGTGTTGCTCTAAGTTGATTCATTTTTCTACTTAGGGACTGATATGTAGTTATAGTTCACATTTATTGCTGCCACCTCCAAAGCCCCTGTAATGGCTTTAGGGGGTTGCTTGTGCGTAAGGTACCGCCTCTCTGGGCTAGGTTGCCTGGTTAAACCGTTTCTCACTGGACAGCCATCCACTCCGTGGCTGTTCAGTCGCTGGCAGAATCCGTCAGTGGGCGTTTCTTGAACCTCTTCCAGCAAAGAAGCTCTTTGACGCCAAGTCGCCGCCTACTTTCCCTGCGCGGAAGTCTTCTGCGCAGGGTGGGTGTGGGCAGCGGAGGCCCTGTGCTCTCCTCGCTGGTCTCCTGCGAAGAGTCCTGGAGCCTCCTCTCTGCTTACCCCATCGGCCCCCCTCTATCCCTGGTGTAGCGCTGATTATCTTCCCCAGCCGGAGACCTGCCTCTTTCCCTGCTTGGCCCCTCTCCAGCATCACTGCCAGTTCCCTGACAGCCCCCAAGAGCAAAAGGAAAAAACAACAACAACCTGATTGGCCTGTTCCCTTTTTGCATGTTACTGTGTTCATGGTGCAAACAAAGCTCTGGAGTGGAGTTGGGTGGGGAAATGGACTCCTGACCTAATTCAATGCAAACTGATCAGGTATTCAGAAAACGGAAGTCCCATATGTGGTTTAAAATGTGAGAGGTTTGGTTGGCAGGACTAACCAAAGTTAAAATTTAAAACTTATTTTTTTCTTCCAAATCAGCATAAAGTAAGTTGAACAATTATAAATCCTTAGCAATCAAAGGAGAAAACGCACACTTACTGGAATAAAATTACGTACGATTGTTCTGTAGGGTTGTTTCATGTCTCGTTTGTTTATTTGTGAGATTTCTAGCCTGCCTACATAAAAGGCAGGTTTGACAGATTAAAAAAACAAAAAAACAGCCATCCTCAGCAGTCCCCTTATCAAAGAATCTTTTTTTCTTTTTGCTCTTATTTTTGCTCTACTGAGCTGTAATCTGTGCAGCAGACTTCAGAAGCCATCTCCTTTCCCTGGGGAACCATGGGAACTGTAGTTCTGTGAGCATGGCTAAAGATCTTTTAAATAGGTCTCAATGTCCTTGTTGTTGTTTAGTTGTTTAGTCATGTCCGACTCTTCGTGACCCATGGACCAGAGCACGCCAGGCACTCCTGTCTTCCACTGCCTCCCACAGTTTGGTCAGACTCATGCTGGTAGCTTTGAGAACACTGTCCACCCATCTCATCCTCTGTCGTTCCCTTCTCCTTGTGCCCTCCATTTTTCCAGCATCAGGGTCTTTTCCAGGGAGTCTTCTCTTCTCATGAGGTGGCCAAAGTATTGCAGTCTCAGCTTCAGGATCTGTCCTTCCAGTGAGCACTCAATGCTGATTTCCTTCAGAATGGAGAGGTTTGATCTTCTTGCAGACTCTCCAGAGTCTCCTCCAGCACCATAATTCAAAAGCATCAACTCTTCGGCGATCAGCCTTCTTTATGGTCCAGCTCTCCTTACTAAACTACAATTCCCATGATTTTTCGGAGGAAGCCACAATTGTTAAACTGATACCAAACTGCCATCTTACATAGCTATACCCTGAGTAGCATAGTAAACACAACCATTTTCACACAAAAAGGCTCTCTCAAAAGACCCAGCAGTACCTCTGAGTAGTATCTATAATCTGCAGATGCAGTTATACAGTTGGTACTTCAGATTGGCACTGATTTTACCATTTTGTTTGGTTGAAGTTGTCTTCGCACAGCTGGAGAAGAGTTGCCAGAAAATTTTCACTTAGAAAATTTTCCAAAGTAGGATGGCAACCCCTCCCCAGTTTTACAAGACGGAAACTTCTTTCAAAAAGGATCTCGCAACTAGCGATCCAAATTCAAATTTTGAACCCCTCGCCCCCTCTCTAATAAAACCTATTAGCTGATGAAATAGATTTTATTCTTTTAGCCCGAGGCAATAGTGATAAGCATTTTATCAAATCTGGTACAAGCTGAGAAGTTTGCTCATTTGTGGTTGGGTTTCTAAAAATAGCCTTCTGAAATAATCAGGGAATTTAGTGCACTAATGTATTAGACAGCTTGTCCAGTGCGAAATAGCTGGAATATAACTGGCAAATGCCACAAGATTTTTGGGTTTGGGTTTTTGTTTTGTTTTGGTGCAGAAGAGGAACCTGAAAAATGATGTTTTTCTTCAGATGTTTACCAAGAAAACCCCCTTGTCAGCCCTTTGAGCAGGCCTCAGCAAACTTTTTCAGTAGGGGGCCGGTCCTCTGTCCCTCAGACCTTGTGGGGGGGCCAGACTATTGGGGGGGGGAATGAACGAATTCTTATGCCCCACAAATAACCCAGAGGTGCATTTTAAATAAAAGTACACATTCTACTTATGTAAAAACATGCTGATTCCCGGACGGTCCGTGGGCCGGATTTAGAAGGCGATTGGGCCGGATCTGGCCCCTGGGCCTTAGTTTGCCTACCCATGCCTTTGAGGATGGCAACGGTCTGTTCCCTTCTCAGATGTCAAAAGAAAACCAGCATGTATTATGCCCTCATCTCTCCCACTACTTTTAACAAATCTGGCTCTAGTTTTTATTTTGTTTTTTTTAACCCCTAGGCTTGGGTATATGTTTTGGCATGGTGAGTGCGCTTAACTGCGATGTCTCAGAGGAATCTGGGCTGAATGCTCAAATCATTCATAGATCCAGGAACCAACAGGAAAGCCAAGAGCAGATTGAGGACTGAAATCCGAGGGTTGACAAACTATGCCATTTCAGTGGGCCGACTAATCTGCCTGTTAAATTCCCCACCCCTTTAGTATTTCTGCATCTTAAAAGCACCTGCTTCCTGCTCATACACAATTTCATTTTGGGGGCAGGGAGAAAGAAGCAAATTTTTTTTTGTTTTGGCAAGGAAGTGTGGCTTTATTGCAAAATGAAGGGCAACCAGTTTTATAAAGAGTTTGACCCCTCTTGTGGTAGAAAACCGGGTGCTTTCATCCTTATCAATACTGGCACAGGTGTGCTTTTACTGTTATTGATAAGGCAGCATTGTGTCGGAAACATTTGAGAAACCTTCCCTACTTTTTTAAGATGGGTCACAAGTGGTGGTCCTAGGCAGTCTGTGGTGGTATTTCAGGTACATAAATACCCTCTCTAGCTGTTTCCTTTTTTGGCTGTTTTGCTGATGAATGCTGAATGGCAATCTTCACGTTTTGCCAGGACGAGAGGGCAGGGTTCCAGGTGTGAGTTGGTTGAAGGGAAGAAAAGCACTGATGAATAGAGCAAAGATCCTCACAGTGACTGAAAAATGATAGTCAGCTCTTCTTTGTGGTTCCAGCACAGTCCAGTAGGTGCGCTAAGTATTTTCCAACAACAAAGCACAAGCTGGTTTCTTTTAGATGATATCATCAGTGCACACCCCTGTTCTTTCATATTGCTCCCTAAGTATCTTTCATTCATGGAAATCCTTACAGGCTGGTTTTGACTTGTGTCCTTTACTGAAGAACTATTCAAATACGATTCTTAAAGCAGCCACAGCCTATTTCTTTTTAGACACCAAGTGGGGTGAAGCAATTTTAATCATCCTCTTCTTTTCTGTTTTTCTTTTCGGTCATCGTTTTCTTCTGTAAGTCTTTCTACTGGCCTGTCTATTGTAAAGGACTTGGGTGCCCACTATGGATTGCCCTCAAATAATGCAGTTTCCTTATCTCCAGAAATCAAAGCCTTGGGAACGACCAACTAAATAAGTGAAACTTGCTTAGAAGTTAAGAGCTATGACCAGTGTTGTACTCCTCCTTTTAATCCAGGAGGAAGAAGAAGAAATCTGCTTTCAGGAAGGGCTAGAAAATACACGAAACACAGTGAAGATATATTTTATTTGGAACGCTCCTCCTTGTTTTTGAGAGATGGCTGTTTCTTTTTGCGTACGTCTGGTGGGAGTAATTGTAGATTATTCTTCCCCCCCCTCCCAGGTGGCCATGCTCCAGAATGAAAGTTTGGAAAAGAACAAGAGTATACAAACTTTACATAATCAGATTTGTAGCTTTGAAATAGAAATTGAGAGACAGAAGGAAATGCTGCGGAGTAATGAGTCCAAAATACATCACTTACAGGTAAGTTATTGATTTCTTCCCGTGCTTGAGCAGAGCATGGTGAGCATTTTTCTCCTCTTTGCCTTCCTGTTTGCAGAGCAAAGTATGACAATTCAGGCCGTAGTCCTATATACACTTTCCTAGGAATAAAGTCCAGTTGAACACGTCTGTTGCCATTTACTTTGCTGCTACGAAGGCTTATTGGGGTGGGTTGTACTAGCGTTCAATACAATCTGTGCACGTTTATTTACTTTAAATGCTTGCATCGTAGCAGTTCCCGCATCCTCCTTCAGTAATAGGGAGTCTTCCTGTATTCCCTCATCTGTTGTTTCCCTTGGAGGTTTCCTTTTAAATATTTATTTTTTTTAAAAAAAGATTTATTCTTTTCTCAAAGCGAGTGATAGACAGCCAAGCTGAGAAGCTGAAAGAACTGGACAAAGAGATCCGTCCCTTCCGACAGAACTGGGAGGAGGCAGACAGCATGAAGAGCAGCGTCGAGTCTCTCCAGAACAGAGTGACTGAGCTGGAAAGTGTCGATAAGAATGCCGGGCAAGGAAATAGGAATGCAGGTAAAAAATAATTAAAAAATAAATAAATCTGAGCACAAAGCCAGCAAGGAACTTGCCTGGCAGATCCTGTCAAAATAACTAATAAGGTGCATTCTGAAATGGAACTCCTGCTGGGGATGTTTCCCCTCTGAAGACAAGCAATAACTGCAAAACTTGTAGTTTCTTGAGAGCTGTCTGCTTAATAGCCATCTCAGAAGTTCATCCCCATTGTGTCTGTGCTACAGCAGCAATTGAGGACCTTAGCCTATGCGATTTCCTTGCCAAACCATGTGGCTGTCAGAGAAAACCAGGCTATGCAGTTTTGAGAGCCAGTGTGGTGTAGTGGTTAAGAGCACTGGACTTGTAATCTGGTGAACCGGGTTCGATTCCCCGCTCCTCCACATGCAGCTGCTGGGTGACGTTGGGCTAGTCACACTTCTCTGAAGTCTCTCAGCCCCACTCACCTCACAGAGTGTTTGTTCTGGGGGAGGAAGGGAAAGGAGAATGTAAGCCGCTTTGAGACTCCTTAGGGTAGTGATAAAGCGGGATATCAAATCCAAACTCCTCCTCCTCCTCCTCTTCTTCTTCTTCTTCTTCTTCTTCTTCTTCTTGTTGTGTGGCCCAACCCCGAACATTATGAGTCCTCTTTATACCTTGCCTTTGACACCTGAAATTTTGTGTTTCCAGGGCCCACATTATTCCTGTGGTTGTAACCCGCTTTAACTCTCTTTAATCTTGAATTTTAAGTTGTTGTGACCTGCCGGTGAAGGGTGGGTGATAAATTTGATGGAAATAACAACTTTTAGATGCTCCTCATAACAGGCATTAGTACCTCCCAAACAAGTTGCTGGTATGCTTTTTCAGCCGCTGTGATGGAAAAAGCATAATCAGTATTCAAAAGCATAATCGGTTTTCAAAAATGTCATCGCTCTCCCCCCCCCCCCAATCCTTTATAGTCTCCCCATTTATAATCTGTGGCTGCTTTTACTGTAGGGCTTACAGTCTTTTATGTGTAGTTCAGAGGGATGTTTTATTTGAGCATCACCATGATAAAATAAAGGAGACCGTTGCCTTATTCTGTGAACAAAGTAATAAAAACCACAAATATGACGCAGGCCTTTCTTAGCGGTTTATCCGATACGGTTTGGTTCAAACGCGAATCAGCAAGGAAAAAAAAAAACTTTTATGAAGAATAAGCCATCTGTTAATGCACCTTGCTTGGACTGTTGTGTAAATATGCAGTCCATTCATTGCTGAACAGTAGTATATAGATCTATAACTCAGTGCTCAGGTTAGGGTGTTGTGCCTGATGGCGACTGGTGGAATTTCACCAGCACACCGGGCACTTTCCCCCTTGCCACCTGAAAGGGGGGGCACAATGGGACACAGCCATTTAGACCTCTGTTGCTAGAGACCATGAATTTTGGAGTCCCATAGAGCAGGTCTCTTATTCAGTTGAGATCACAGAGAATATATACAGGCATTAAGCATATAACTTCTCCTCCTCTGAGCTGATTGCTAGAGTACCTCTGGTATGCCTTTGAACCACAGTTGTTGTATGTTGCGAGCAAGGAAGTGCTTTTGTGGTCCTCTGCTGCTTGTGGGCTTCCCATGGGCATCTTACGTTGTTAAAATACCAACAAGTCTACTAGCTGTCTACCAGCTCCACCTGGTACGCAGGCTAAGACCCTACCTGCACTCAGACTGTCTCGCCAGAGTGGTACATGCTCTGGTTATCTCTCGCTTGGACTACTGCAATGCGCTCTATGTGGGGCTACCTTTAAAGGTGACTCCGAAACTGCAATTAATCCAGAATGCGGCAGCTAGACTGGTGATTGGGAGTGGCCGCCGGGACCACATAACACCGGTCCTGAGAGATCTGCATTGGCTCCCAGTACGTTTCCAAACACAATTCAAAGTGTTGGTGCTGACCTTTAAAGCCCTAAATGGCCTCGGACCAGTATACCTGAAGGAGCATCTCCACCCCCATCGTTTAGCCTGGACACTGAGATCCAGCGCCGAGGGCCTTCTGACGGTTCCTTCATTGCGAGAAGTGAGGTTACAGGGAACCAGACAGAGGGCCTTCTTGGTAGTGGCGCCCGCCCTGTGGAACGCCCTCCCACCAGATGTGAAGGAAATAAGCAGCTATCCTATCTTTAAAAGACATCTGAAGGCAGCCCTGTTTAGGGAAGTTTTTAATATTTAATGCTGTATTGTTTTTAACACTCGACTGGGAGCTGCCCAGAGTGGCTGGGGAAACTCAGCCAGATGGGCGGGGTATAAATAATAAATTATTATATTATTATTAACAAGTACTAGTAGTGGCAAGTGGGGTGGGATGTTGCTTACCTGGCTTCCTAATGCCCAGGTTGCTGCTAGTAACCAAGATGGGCAAGGCAGTGGAGAGGTAGGGGCAGGTGCAGCAGGGAAGGGGATCAGCCGTTCCTGCTGCTGTGTCCACACTTTGCTGACCTCTCCGCTGCCTCGCCCCTCCTTCCTTGGTTCCCAGCAGCCACCACTGGGTTAGGAAGCCAGGTAAGACATCCCACCACACCCAGTTCTGCCTGCTGTGGTTGCTATTGTGCACCCACCTTTCTTCAACGGTTAGTCAAAATTGCAAGGTTTTTATTCCTTTTTTGCAACTTTCACAGAGCAAAATGTCACAGTGAAAGCGCTGTGGACTAAGCATTAATTAGAAACTGGCAGTGAGGTGTGCCTTGTCTTAAGGCTGTGTTTTGGGTCATGTTGTCAAAGTATTGCTTTCTTTCCTTGCATTTTTGTTGCTGATAACATTTCATATCGAGCTCTTTACATCTTTTTTGCACTTGGGATACATCTGTCCGCACGAGCAGTAAAACACACACACACACAGTGGTACCTTGGGTTAAGTATTTAATTCGTTCCAGAGGTCTGTTCTTAACCTGAAACTGTTCTTAACCTGAAGCACCACTTTAGCTAATGGGGCCTCCTGCTGCTGCCGCGATGCCAAAGTGCGATTTCTGTTCTCATTCTGAAGCAAAGTTCTTAACCTGAAGCACTATTTCTGGGTTAGTGGAGTCTGTAACCTGAAGCGTATGTAACCTGAAGCGTATGTAACCTGAGGTGCCACTTGTATATATAGGCTAACTGCTGAAATCCATCGTATTACATTGTTCATGTTGTGTTTTCAGGTCCCAAGAAAAAAGAAGCCCAATACCGTTTTTAAAAGCTGACCTGAAAACCACCCGGATAAATGCTTTTCTTTGATAATGCTTGGGTTTCCTCTCTTTTCCTTCCAGGTCTGCTAGAATCACAATTATCTAGGCATGATCAGATGCTGAGCGTCCACGACATCCGATTGGCTGATATGGATCTCCGCTTTCAAGTTTTGGAAACAGCCAGCTACAATGGAATATTGATCTGGAAAATCCGAGATTATAAACGTCGGAAGCAAGAGGCGGTGATGGGCAAGACGTTGTCCTTATACAGTCAACCTTTTTATACGGGGTACTTCGGCTATAAGATGTGTGCCAGAGTTTATCTCAACGGAGACGGCATGGGGAAAGGGACGCACTTGTCTTTGTTCTTTGTCATCATGCGGGGAGAATACGACGCCTTGCTTCCGTGGCCCTTCAAGCAAAAAGTCACCCTTATGTTGATGGATCAAGGACCTTCCAGGCGCCATTTAGGGGATGCTTTCAAACCAGACCCCAACAGCAGTAGTTTCAAGAAGCCCACCGGAGAAATGAATATTGCTTCTGGCTGCCCAGTCTTCGTTGCACAGACTGTTCTAGAAAACGGAACATATATTAAAGATGATACTATTTTTATTAAAGTCATAGTGGATACCTCGGACCTACCAGACCCCTGACGTATAGCAGAGAGGCAGATTCAACAGAAGACAACTCCATTTGGGGCTCTTTTTTATATCTACCTGTCTTCAATAAGAGGTCCCTAAAGCTCAGAGGGGACCACCTTGTGTTATCAGAAGGAAGTGTTTGGAGGCATAAATTTGCATAGGGGTCCAATGGCAAACGTAGCAACCCATTAAGAAGTCATACCATGGTATATTTTCTAATTAAAACTAATAGGAACACTTCGAGTTCTGACAAGTCACTTAATCCTCACGAGGACAAACGATTACAGTCAGAAAACCTTTTCGTAATTTATTGGTAATCTCTAATCGGTTGGGGGGGGGGAGACAAAATATCCTGTGCTGGAAAAGACATGAAACTTTTATTCCTTTTTAACTAGAAAACAAAAGTAAAAGTTCACATGTGGGTTAGCTAGAAACTGTCAGCATGTTAAGTTAAAAAAAGAAGAAGAAGAAATTATGAAGTAACATTGCAGTTAAAAGATATTATTACTTTGAAAATCGATAAGTGCAATCCTGTCTGAAATACAGTATATTGTTTATTTTTAAGGCCTCTCCTGGTCTCTGTTTTAAAATAATTACTTTGCCAGAAGACCTCGACAGAATGTCCAGATCTTCTCGAAAGTGTCTAAATCAGAGTCATATTTTTGTTTAGAGTTCTATTAATTGCTACAGAAAAAAAAGCATTTTATTTTAAAACTGTTGATAGACTGATATTTCTTGGAAGAAAAAAAAAAGATCAAATGCAGGTTATCACTTGTGATATGAAAAGAAACTATTCAACTACAGCTGTTATTTCTCTTTAGAAATGTAAACCTAACAATATATGTCGTAGTTAATGACACTATTTCAAAATTAAGAAAAAAATAATCACTCATGGATGCTGTGCATCATTATCAGATTTATAATTTTCACCCTAAAATAGGGCATTTGTTGAACTTTGGAGTTCTAAACGGAATCCTGTATGTTTTTAAAGTTCTGCCTCATGCGCTCAGACCAAGCTCTATAAAAATATATCTATATATCTATATATAATCTATTTTTTTGCTAAAGCATAAATGTGCGACATATTTTTGGTGTTTGAGAAGGGGGCATAGTGCTGAGTAATACCTATATAGGAAACCTGCTAATTGATCCTCTGCTTGGGAATTAACCGCATCTTGCAGAGGACAATCCGTTAGGAGAAAGCAGTGTCTTAAATGGAGAAACGGTGGCTTGCATGCAATTCATGTGCCTTAGCTGTAACGTGCTGCTTTATAGCTCATAGCTTTGTATTCAGATTTTAAGTTCAGATTCCTGAAACGGTCATTTTTTTAACTGGACTTTAGGCATAATGTGCTGACTGATCTGTAAAAACCCACGCCAATATTTTTCGCAAGATACGGAAGCAGAAGCCCAACAGCTGCGCTTCTGACTTAACCCGATATTCCATCCGTTCAGTGTTGTGGAATACTACTTCTTCAGGTGCTATATATATATATATTTGGTGCACGGTGCTCCTATGGAGCCAGGACTTCTGACAGCGCCCCTGTTTCCAAGGAGAGCGGCTGTTCAATGATGCCATGCTCCTAGGTAGCAGAGCTAACATCATTTCAAACTGGCTCGGATTCAGAATTTGCAAGGGGGTGTATTCAGGGGGGGTTGGTTTTCTGGCGGGTGCGACATGCATCCCTGCAGGGAAAACCCACAGGACCCTGCTCTTATAAACAACTACCTGAGCCTTTACTAGGAAGCATCTTTCCCAGCCTTCGAATCATGCTGATTGCAACCCACAGAACTTACCGACTTCTGTTTTTAATAGTCCCTTGTGCGACTAGTAAGTCTAATGGCATAGCTTGACCTGTACTACACCAACCATGTGGGTGCTGCTTTTTTAATTGCATGGGTGGCTGTGTAACACTTAAGAGTGCTCCCCCTGGACAGAGCTGACGTGCACGCGGGCAGAGGGATCGTAGCCCCCATTTTCCTAACCAGTCAATTGTTGTACCCACTCAACCTTTCCGCTTCGGTCGGGTGTTATAGCCAGAGTTCCATGTCTAGGGCTCAGTTGAAACCTCACGTCATCGTAGTTAAGTTCCTTGCTCTTGCCATTGTCTTTTATGGCTGTGCCTTTTCACTCAGTGCCTGCCAAAGGCTCCCCCCCCCTTTCCGTTCTGTTGACAAATATATACGTACCGTGCATGCCGAGTGATCCTCGTGGGGTTATTTTATTTTATTTTTATTTTTTCCCTGGCGCCTGCTTAAGTACTGCCTGCTGCCTGGCAGCCAAAGCTTTCAGTAGCAACATGTCTTCCTCTTCTTGCCTTCCATGGTTCAAAGTACTGTATTTTTCTCTTATGGTACTAACTTAGCTGTGTCCGCTGGTGCAAGCTGCCGTGAGAAAGGCAAGCGTTAAAATCCTAGCTCTGACACGAAAGGAAGACTTCTCCTGCCGAAGAGACAACCTGGCGCAGTTTTACGCAGGCCGGTGTAAACCCATAACCTTCTGCTTTAGAAGAAAGTGTTAAGTTGGCTTGTGGTACTCTTTTAATAGTCATGAATGTAGGCAGCTGAGCTTTTGTATATGCATTACAGAATTTTACTGAAAACAGGATTCCCTAGTGGAAATGTCCAAAGGGCTCACCCTCCTCATTGCTATTACGTCATGGGCATTTTACGAGCGCGGTCTTCGACGAACAGTTTATGTCCTGTTTGAATATGATACTGCTAGAGGACAACCCAGACCCCATGCAGTGCAGAATTCCTTTCAAAACATCTCTTTCTTTTTGAAACCCTAGAAAATGTGAACGGAGTAGAAGTCAGTGCAGTCCCTCTTTTTCCCCTGAGTCCTCGGAAGCCTAATTTTCAGCTTGTAAACTCAAGTCAACTCTGTGACGTGCTTACAGTTCTATGTTTTCGTTTTATGGTGTTCAAATTAAGTCATTGGGCCGTATCCTGATTGGGACCTCGGCATTTAAGTATTACTACATTTAAAGAAGCCCGAACATCAGAGTAAATACAGCACCAGGTACGACACGGGTTGCTATAATTATTTTCCCTCCACCGTGACGTGGATTTTTTTATTTCTTTCTGCCATCCTCATTATATCAAATGCTCCTCATATAACACATAGTGCAGATTCTCTCCATTGTTAAAAAGGAATCCCTCCCGCAACCCGGCAGGAAAAGAGGTAGCTTGGACTACCAAAAGGGTTGGGTGGGATTTTGACCTTCAAACATGGTGCTGTTTACAACAGACATGACTCTTGGGACTCCCTTTTCCACATCACAACTTTGTCACTCATTTCAAGCATCTTAGCAAAATCATGTTCAGCTCAGGATACTGGTCACTAATCTTAGGGGAAGTATGCAGTCTGCTATGTTGTAAATAGGTTATATATCACAGTACAGTGTTCTTAAACCAAGGCGTGCTTTCCCATAGCAGCGGGTGACTCAATTTACAAATGGAACACACTCAACAGAACGCGGAACACGTGGTGTAGTGGTTAAGAGCGGTAGACTCGTAATCTGGTGAACTGGGCTTGCTTCCTCGCTCCTCCACCTGCAGCTGCTGGGTGACCATGGGCCAGTCGCACTTCTCTGAAGTCTCTCAGCCCCATTCACCTCACAGACTGTTTGTTGTGAGGGAGGAAGGGAAAGGAGAATGTTAGCCGCTTTGAGACTCCTTTGGGTAGTGATAAATCGGGATATCAAATCCAAACTCCTTCTGCTTCCAAGGCAAATTCACAAACCAAAACACCTACTTCTGGGTGTGCGGCGTTCTTAATCCAGGTTGTTCATAAACTAAGCTGTTCTTCAAGGTACCACTGTACTCGATATTTAATAAGGATGTAAGCCCAAGTACTTGCTGGCTCATAGAATATACCTTGATTGGCTCACTTTTTCTGATGAACAACTGCAGTAAATTTGGCTGGCCTGCCACACAGGACAATTGTTTGGGGAGGAAGCAGTTTCCTGAAATTAAAATAACCTTACTCTCTGAATATGCAGCCTTCAAATAAGATTAGGGTTTGCACTATTGGTTAATGTCTTTATTAACTTTCCTCAAGTTTTCAGAATTATTTTATTTACATTTGTAGCCTATCTCAAATGCTCAGGTAGGTAAAAAAAAAGCGTCATAAAAAGACAAGTTAAATAAAAGGAATATAGCAAGCAATTACCCCACTCTGATTGCAAAAGCCAGCCCCAGTTTAAAAGTCTTAAAATGGCTCGAAAAGATGCTCAAAAGTCAGGATCCTACAGTTTTGCGAGGGAGCACAACCCAAAATCACACTT